>NW_006711235.1:608915-1119597 GCF_000271645.1 Tremella mesenterica DSM 1558 | reverse complement strand
GCAGAAGGGGCTTGCCGGGCTGCCCCTTCTCTGATTGTTTATGTGCTTCTCCATACAGTGATGTTTAGCAGTGTGGATAGACACCTGCTTGCTGGGCTGATTGCTTGAGAAATAGGTACTCACAGGGATGCCCGTTCTCTCCTCTATCAGGTCAGTTGGCAATATTACATAAGCAAAAGTGACAATTAAATACCTGCCGGGCCGCCCGTTGGCTACTTCTCTCCTCGGTTGCTGTGATTATGTACTCGTCTGGTCGGTAATGGGTTCGCCGGGTAGCCCGGTTGTTAGTTTGCCGGGCCTAGCTCAGTTCACATGTGCTCCCATGAGGTAGGAGGGTGGGAAGGCATCACGGTGGGTGTGGTGTTTGGGTTTCTTCAATCATTACTTGTGTCTGGCCTGTATGACCCTTGTCAGGATTGCCCTTCAGTCAAGCCTTTTGTCCCCCTTCCTGTCTCCCACGTTTTACTGCCGTCCTTTGTCCCGGATCCTCTTTCTCTCCTAACCCTCCTCAATGTGGTTTCCTTGCGAGAGGAGGCTGATCAGGCAGCCCTACAGAGTACCTCCTCCTGACAGTGACTCACTGTTTAGCTTCCTGGTTATGGTGTGAATACTCTTCTCTCTGGTCGTCCTGTTCTGGTCCTTGTGTGTTGGTGTACCTGTATGAAGTACTATTGTCTTTTCTCCTTCCCTGCTGGTCACCAAATTGCTCGTATTTAACGACTTAGAATTTGATGTTCCACAGCTACGGTTAGTTGCTATTTGGCTGCGTCTTGTTGTACTGTTTAGGTTCTAAGGTTAGTTGCTGTTTGGCAATGTCTTTTTTTGTGATTAGGTTCTATGGTTAGTTGCTATTTGACCATCTCTTAATGTGATGTTTGGTAGTCTGTGACTGGGGGTGGTTGCTGTGTGGGTGTCTCCTGTTGTACCCTTCAGGTTGGGGGCTGGGGTTAGTTACTGTTTGGATGAATCTTGTTGTACGGTAAGGGGTGCTGGGGGTGGTGTGTGGTCAATCTTTGGCTTTCTCTTGTGAGGGGGTTGAGGTCTACGGGTGGGGTGGGCTGCCGTTTTTGAGGTTTGGGGGTCTTGACACTCTGGTGAGTCTGGGTGGGGTGTGTGTGTAGTGTTTGTGATGGTGTTGTGATGGCCTAAGGGTACTTACCTAAGGGATCTCTGGGGGATGTGAGGTCTTCTGAGTGTAAGCGGGGGTGCCAGGTGTGGTGTGGTATTGGCTTCCGCGTGGCAACCATGTGCTTCTTGCGGGCAGGTCTTTGGGGAACTGGGGTGTGAGGCTTGGGGTCAGGGTTGAACCTTAGGCATGAGGTAAGGATGGAGCCTTGCCAGGCGGAAAGGACCTAAGGGTGGGAGCCTTGGGTCAGGGTGGCGCTGTGAAAGGATCTATGGGTGGGAGCTGTGGGTCATACGGAGGGGGGAAAGGATCTATGGGTGGGTGCTTGGGGTGCAGGAAGGAGCTATGGGTGGGTGGCATGTGCCGGACTCAAGGGAAGGGGATTGAGGGGTGGTGGGGGTCAAGGGGTAGGGGCTGTAGGCTAAGGTGGAGGTGGGACCTAAGGGGTGCTGGTGGGAGCCTTGGGGTACTGCTGGGTGCTTTGATGGGCTCTTATCTGATAAGATCATAGTGTAAGAGGCGGGTTGGTAGCAAGGAGGGGCAGTGATGGGTGACAAAAGATTCTGGTGGCAGATTTGGTGTTGGTGGTGGGGGCTATGCGGAGTGCTGGGAGCTATGGTAGGTGCCACCCTGGGAGCTATGGTGGCTGCTGCAATATACCTTCCTACGTGGGTGGCACTTATGCTCCGGGAGCTATCCCATACCTCTGGGGCGGGAGTGCATTAGAGGAGCCATATTATCAGGATTGGATGCTTTTAGCTCAATCCTGGCACCAATTGTGGGTCGATCCGACTTTCAAGGAACCATTCTTTGACAAACTTCAACAATGGCTCTCGATTCAGCCTGTGAAACGCACATTTCAAGCAGCATTCGGAAACGCCCAAGTTCCAGTCAGTGTTTTCGTCCACGGCCTCAAGATCGCTGGTTGTGAAACCCTTCGTCTCAAGGCCTATGGCCAGAAACTACCTCTCATCTCCCAGTTCCACATTCAAGAGCCCACCAAAATCAGTCATCCTCTTGTGAAATACAACGAATGGGATATTGGTGTGACGATTCCATCGAACTACATCTGGCTCTTTTCACCAGCCAATGGAACCTCGAAAAGGGTCACACTCTACCCGATGTGCATTCCAGGCTCCCTCGATTATGGATTGGTCCATTTCAAAGCACAATTCCAAAATCGGAACTTCCAGATTAAGGTATATCCCCGAATCGTACATGTCATGAAGGCTTTCAACAGTCATATTCAAGGCGAAAGACCAAAAACCGTTTACGCCATCAGACAGAAAGGGTCATACAACATTGAAAATGATTCAAGACCTTTCGTCTGTACCGTCTAGTCAGATTGGAGCTTTCGGATGGAGATCACCATCAGGCAAAGTCACTTGCCACAGCGAAGCAATCGCAGGCAGACACCTTTTCTACGGGCAGCGTTCTGGCTCAATCCTGGCGATTCAATGTCTCGATTCAAGCTCAATGCCAAGATCGTCACCAAATCAGCACTTCTAGACAATGCAAATTGGGTCTATCAGCAGGCTCTCGCCCAAAACGTATTTCAAGGCAGGGACTCGGGGAATCCGTCCCCCATTCAGGTCAGAGCTGCCCTCGATTGTTTGGCATCTTTTGGCTGGAACTCTGGAAGCAGCCGAATCACTAAATCATTGGACAAATCAGCCTGGTGGAGGGAATCAGAAATGGAATTGGAGCCGGAAAACCCATCGAATGTCATGATGGAGCTACTCAAGAAGTATCCCACAGATCAATCAAAATCAGCCTTCCTAACCTCAATTCGTGGAGCTTTTGAGGGGGGCTACATGCGGTGTCGGAAGGGCCCCAATAATTCGTCACACTGATAACAAATTGTGTCCAAAAAGCCACTTCGATTCCGCTGCTACTCGAATTCGTGCAAGGACAATCTGAGAATTGAGGAAGCGATGTTGTGGATCGCTCATCTCATCACAATTGGGAGGATTCAAAGAGGTCAGGTTGGGCTTTCGGACACAGGGATTGGTCCAGTTGTGTCCACAAACTATACTCGGAGGAAAGGGATCCCTTTTGCCATCCCTTTGGTGGCAAACCTCAACCGGATCCGCATTTCGCCGGCATGGTACAGCACAAAATGGACGCCAGCTGATGGGAACTGCATGTTCACAGCTTTCGGGAGAGCAGTTGGTGGACATCAACTTGATTCCTCAATCACAAGGGCGAAAGCAGTGAAATGGATGGCAAATCACCAATCTGATCTTGAATCTTTCCTTGCCGCCGACATTGACACAACGATCCAGTCGATTGATCAGTATATTTCACACATGTCTCAACAGGGCACATGGGGAGATGCTCTCGCTTTACACTCATTGTGTATGTGCTACCATGTTTATGTCAGAATTCTCAAACGGGATGATTCAGATCACCCGATCTGGCTTTCGGCAGGCAATTCAAGCTTTGAAAAGGTGATTTATCTTTATCTCAGTGGTAAGTATTACGAAAATCTCATTCGTGCAGCCAATGTTGCTGGTTTGTAGTTGAAACAGTGAAAATGCATCTGGAATATGGTTTCAGTCCAGGTTTCAACAGTCTTGATGTTCTTTCGGTAAGATTGAGAGATATTTTGAGAACAAATATGGTTCAATCTGGTATTCGGGATTTTTGTTCAAAGAGTGCTCATTCTTCTTTGACAACACAAAGACAACCAGGACAATATATTCCACCTGTGACCTTTCCTGAGGCCTCACAGGATGATATGCATACCGTTCCGTAGCTGAAAATCAGAACTTTGCAACGGTGCAAAGTTGCGGCTACCCCGCTCGATATTGGTATCAACTTTGACCAGCGGCGTGTATTTCCCTTCCTCCTCTGATGCTTGAACACCCATAGCTTCAGCACTGAGGTATACCCCTGGGGCATGTGGGTCACCGTTACGTAGCTAAAAGGCCATTCTTTAGCATTCTGCCAACAGCCCCCTCCTAAATCCAAACCCGGTAACACTTTTCAGCACTTATAGTGATTTTTACCAACCTATATCTTCAGGTCCCCAAAACTGTTGCCAAAATCCAACCCCCTGCCAACGTTAAGGTTGCCCCTGACTCTCCTGGTTGAGGGCTATCTAACGGTATAGAATATGTGATGTTCCGAGCAGTATTTCCGAAAAACCCCCAACGGGCAGGGCCCTATAACCCTTGCCGGACCTGGGTGACCAGCTAAGGCCGAGTCGTGTCTCATCTTCATGATCTTTAGTTGAGCGTCGGCGTAGTTCGGCACATAAGTGTGATCGTCGAGCATGAGGAAACCCCTTGAGGTCCATCCACCACGAAGTATTAGGGGAGATCGCGAACTACGGCGTAGTTTGGTGATTGATAACTCCTAATAATTCCTCTCTAACCTTCTCTAAGTCTTTGTCCTCCTGAATTCCAAGTATCAAATCCATAGGATCAACAAGGTCACTCTCTTTCACTTCTCTTGTTCCTTGCAATGCTCTGAGCAGGTGATGTAACTCCGATGTGGTGGCGTCAACTTCATCGAACTTCGGTAGACCTTTAATGAGGTTACTCTCTTGTATCATGGTACTTCCCTTTCCGGAGTGGTAGTCCGCCCGTCTAGACAGTCCATCTGGAAGACTTGCCTGTGTTCCTGGTCGGTAAACCATTTTAAACCTGAAGTTAGCTAGTTCTTCTACCCACCTACCTTGGCGTGGACTGAGTTGCTTCGGTTCCATCCAGTAGGTGAGGTTTGAATGGTCGGTAAGGACTGTGGTTTCTACCTGCAGTAGTAAGTGTCTCCTTCTTCTAAAACCCTCCACTACAGCGAGGAACTCCTTCTCTCCTACCGTATAATTCAGCTGAGCTGTGTTGAAGGCGCCAGACTCGATAGCTACCGGGTGTTCTTGACCAGCTGTATTGACCTGCAAAATTATGAAACCCCAGCCGAAGAACGAGGCATCTGTCTGTAATATAGTCTTTAAAGTAGGGTCAAAGTGATCTAACACCGGCGCAGTACACATCCTAGCTTTCAATTCCTTGAATGCTGACTCCTGTTCCGCTCCCCACACAAATGGTACATCTTTCTTCGTCAGGTAGGTGATTGGTAGAGCAATTTTCGAGAAGTTGGGGACGAAACGCCTATAATAGCTGACGACTCCAATGAATCCTCTAGACTCCCGTAGATTCTTTGGACGTGGGAAGGATGTGATGGCGTCAATGTACTCTGGATTCACCGATACACCTCGAGAAGATACCACGAAACCCAGAAACACCACCGAATCTCTTTCAAACTCGCACTTACTAGCTTTCACGTACAGGCTCGCCTTTCACAGCACTTCAAAGACCTTCGCCGTAGTTTCTCGTAATTCCTCCAATGTATTCCCATAAATAAGGATATCATCAATGTAGACCACGACTCCATTCCCTAGTAGTTCCCTAAACACCTCATTCAGGAAGTGCTGGAAGACAGCGGGGGCATTTCGCAGCCCATCTGGAACGACAAGAGACTCGAACATACCATACTGTGTCCTGAACGCAGTCAGGTGTTCATGTCCTTTCGTCACCCTCAACAATTGGTACGCTCCAATTAGGTCCAGTTTGCTGAAGTATCTTGCTTTCCCAAGTTCTTCGGTAATCTGACCAATTAACGGAAGAGGGTAGGCATCTGGTATGGTCGCTTCGTTCAGCTTTCGATAGTCGATGACCATTCGCCATTGCCCTTTGGCTTTCTTCGGTATCATAAACATCGGTGAGCCGTACGGCGGGTTACTTGCTCGAATTCGGCCAGCGGCAATTTCACGATCTAGTATGTCTCTCAGCGCGCGTCTCTGATCTTCTCCTTGAGCATAGAGGGAGGCGACCTTCAGGTTCGCCCCCTCCTTGAGCTCAAACTTCAAATCGTAGGACCTCAAAGGGGGAAGAGTCTCTCCTCCTCTCTTTGGGTTAAACACGTCAATGTACTGGTGGTATTGTTCGGGAACTACCTGGAACAACTCGTCTTGTTCCTCCGGGCTCAGCTCTTCAAGCTCATCTTCGCCGCGGAGGTCTGTCTCGTCGGTTCGGGTCCTGAGCCCTATGGCTGCCAGGCTCGCGACATCTTTTGTTTGTGGAAAGGGAGAGGACAATTCTTCCCTTTCAATCGGCATGGGTAGGGGAAAAGACATTGCGCTTTCCCCCTCATTTGTCTGGGAAATAGGGAAGGATATAGTATTTGCTCCCCCATTCAGGATTACCCGTTCTTCTCTCATCCATTCCCACCCTATCACAACATCCGTGTCACAAAGGGTGGTAACATCCAGCTTTATTGGGCAAACTTCGCCTAACTTCTCGACACCCAGACTCACTTTGACGAACTCCGTAATGGGTCCAGCCACACTACCCGAGCCGTCGAACATGTGAACTGGTACACTCACGGGGTATTTCCTCTTCTCCTTCCTAATCCTCCTGGCCGCCTTGGGACTTATATATGAACAGGTTGCCCCAGTGTCCCACAGGGCCGTTAGTTCGATTCCTTCGACATACACGTTAGATTTGGGCCGAGAGAATATGAGCACGGACCCGCCGAGTCTCGCCTATCGCGACGAGTCCCCATCTTTTTCCTCCCCGTCCATCCCCCGCTCTGTAAAGCATGCTTCCTCCCCTCCGACTGCATTGATCTTCTTCCTATCTCCAAGAGGGACGGCATTTCCACCTGTGCTAAATCTGCCTTCTCCTCCAGCATTCTGTCCAAAAGATCGCAAGGGAATGATCCCAGCCTTTACCTTTGCTGCTATTACAGGACAATCCCGGTTGTAATGTCCCCTCTCTCCACATCCAGTACACTGCCCTTCCTCCCGACGCTTTAACACCTCATCAGCACTGGGTCTTGGCCAACGACGATTTAGCTCGTCTACGTCCGTTGGAATTGCCCTCCCCCCGTTCGTGGCCTTAGGTTGCGAGCCCCTGAACTTCGCCATAGATTGCCCTTTCTCCTCGCTCTTCCTTTCCTCTTCCCGATTTACTTCCTCTCTCCTCTCCCCCTGTTCTTTCACTTCCTTCCTCTTCTTCTCATTCTCCTTCTCCACCCTTTGCTGATGCAAATGATTGTCCATGGGGACCACAAACTCAATTAACTCTCGGACGGTCTTGAAAACCTTTCCATGGCGAGCGATTTCATGCAGCAAGTGACCTTTTAGTCCATTATTCGCCCGATCCACGAGGTTTCCATCATCACCCCATCCTAACACTGCTACATATTGTTGAAAGGCGGCGAAGTACGCCGAAGCCGACCCATTCTGTCGAAGCTTGTTTATTCCCCTTGCGGCGGTTCCTTCTTCGTCAGGGTCTCCAAAATTGGTTTTGAGATATTGGATGAACTTCTTATAGTCTAGAAGGTGTTCGGGGGGTTCGTCTTTAGGCAAGTCCGGTTGGACGGCAAGAAGAGGAGTTTCACGCAAATGGGAGATCATGAAAAAGACTTTTAACTCGGTCAGTGGGGAACTTGCGAGCGTTGATTTCGAAATGAACTTCACATTCTGAGATGAATGCGGTGAACTTTGATCTCTCGCCCCTCCACAGGTCTGGGAGGGGAAGCTTTATCCCTCCACTCATCTCAGCAACCCCTGGGGTCGCCGAAGCCTGTCTTCCCATGGCGAGTCGTACCCCTTCAGAGATCCCCTTGACTATTCCCCCAACTGTCCCCTGTTCCTTCTTCTTCTCCTGCTCCTCTCGATGTTTCCTCTCTGCTATCATATCTTTATCCATCTCCATCATCATGTTCATTATCGCCAGCATGATCTTCTGAGTTGTGGCCTCCTCCTCAGTGCCTCCTACTACTTCACTCCCGGCCGAACTTAGCCTACCTCCTGTGTTCCCTTCCCTTGGTCGTGGAGTCTGTCCCGAATCTTCGGAACCTGTCCTCACCGTTGGTGGCTCTGATAGTCTGGTCGGTTGGGGGGGTGGTTCAAGAGGTAGGGGTGGATAGAAATCATCGCCTTGAGTTGATCCTTTGGGGGTATCAATGGCACCAGGCAATGGCCCCAAGCTTTGTCTTAATTCCTCCAACGTCCTCCTCTCCGTCTCCTCTACCGTTTCTTCTGGTCTACTCATACTTCTTGTAACTCTCCCCACTGGCTGCATACAATTTCGAACTTCTCCGAGGTTTGCACGGGTCGTCGGTAAGAGCGATCCTTGATACTGTCACAATCGTAGTTTCTTCTTCTCTACTGACCGACGGTCGACAAACCTCGGCTAACTACGTCGTACTGGGGTGTCGATGTCTCACTAGGACAGGGTACTTGTCGAGGAACTACGGCTAACTTCGCCGTAGTAATACGTCGAGTGGTAGGTGATAAGGTGATCGTCGATGAACTGCGGCTAACTTCGCCGTAGTGCGTTGAACTGCTCGGTGGTAGCTCTCCCTAACTCGATGGTTGTAGCTACTGAATATATCTCTTGCTACTGACAACAATCAAGGATTGCTGAAGAAGTTCAGCGATCTGTAAACTATCTATACTTCCCCTCTCTTTTCATAGAACGTCCCTCAACCCCTGTACAGCCTCGCGCTCAGTCCTCTTCGTTCAACTTCGCCTTACCTCGTCATATCCCCGATATCCTACTCCGACTAACTTTGCCTAACTTCCCCTACTCCACTCCCCCTCGGTTTCCTTCCCTAACTTCGCTGTGGTTCTCCGTTAGGCGGGGTTGTCGTGACAAATAATCCCTAGGTTCTCGTAACTTCGTCGTAGTTGGTCTCAGTGGTTCGGGGTGGTGGTGGATAGTGGTTCGGTGATGGTGAAAGGAGGGTCGGTGATGGTAGTTGTCAGGGATGTCACGACATGGTTCGTGACATTTATCCTCTTGATTCCTCGCTATCGCTTTCCGTCTTTCATGTTTTCAGTATTTGTACCTAACATGTCTTGTGGAAATTCAACACTCACCCGATAATCTTCTCAATGACGTATTGTTTATCGTCACCGTCTTCTCTAACTGTAGCTTTCTTGTCTCTATTGCATGAGCCACTACCATGAGATTTCCACTGGGACATACCTGAGGATACAGTTGAATCGGATACATCAGTCCTGTAGAGCAACTTCTATCTCTCTTCTTGAGGTCCCCTTTTTGATTGCTAGTTTGCAGTCAGGACAATTCCAGGTTTGTTCTGACATGTCATCTTCTGGTTGTAGTCCTGCACATGCCCAATGTACTCAACCTTTACAAGCATTGCATACCACTTCTTGCTAAGAAACGTCAGCATATCTCTACACGAACGCCGAGATTCTTTTTCCGGGCTGGAGGAGGTTGAATTCTTGCTGTTGGTTGGATTTGCACTCACCATCTTTCCTTTCACGGTATTCTCACTTTTCGCCGGCCATACTCCTTCTCCTCTCTTTTCCACATCACTAGCACTCAAACACTTATTGTTTAGCCACACTCTCCCTTTGAAAGCTCTCGATCGCTGCCCAGGCTCCCTCTTGCCTTTCTTTTTCTTGGGAGAAGTTACAGACAGCTTCTTCCCGTCGAGAGGATGGCTGTGATAATCTACCGTACGACTTCGTGGTCGGGATGATTGTCGTCTGACGGTTTCTGGTGAGTCTCCCGATGGGGTCCCTTCTGAGGATCTTCAGAGTCAGCCAGTTATTTATAACAGGGACAAAGTGATGAGCAAGGAGGATTGAGGACTTACCTTGACACACTCCTCATCATCTCTTTGACATCGTCCATTCCTCCGTCTTCTACTCCACCAATATCTAGTCCAATGTTCATTCCGATATCATCTGTACCGCTCTCTTCTGTACCGTGACGTCGAAACACATCCTGGCCTGTGGATGGTGGGACAGAGGAATGTACTATCAGATCCTGTGTCATGTCCATGTCCAGATGTCCGCTATGATCAACGGCCGGACCACCTGCTTCATGTTGATCGTTGGTCGCTAGCTCAGCTTCAGTGGTGGATACGGCGGGCGAAGCAGCGACGATCTCGTCACGATGAACCTATGTGGACAGACTCAGTGGAGATGGGGTGAAAGTGGTTGAATTCGCAACTCCTTGTTGGCGAGGAGGCGGCCAGGCTATAATTCTAGACGAAGAAGGTATAGAGCTCAGTTCCTTCTGCCGTCGGTGCCGGTAAGTCATTTTCGAAACCGATGGGGGTGACTCGACCATTGGCAAGGTGAAAGAAGGGGACATACGACCTAAACAGTCGAGTCTAGAAACAATGGATTCGAGCCTCTGGTTAACAGACTTGATACCTTCTGCTTGTTGTCTCTCTAAATTTTCAATACTCCCATGTATAAACTTCAGACCTTCCGTTAATTGTTTCAAAATTTTGTCGGTCTCGTCAGCCCGCTGCGCCTGCTCCATGCGGGCAAGGTGTCATACATCACCTACTTGCCACCTAAGATAGTCTTTTCCCGTGTTCCCACACTTGAAACACATCTGGGACACTTACCCCTGACCCCCTTTGGCTTAGGTTTATTGTTCTTGATCTCCATCAACAATCCCTATTGTCATCTCTTACACTCCCACACTTGAAACACCTACCCCTGAACCCCTGTGCTCTTAATCTATTGTTCCCCTGTGTGTTCACATGCTTGACACACTTACCCCTGGACTCCTGTGTCCTCTGTCTATTGTTCCTTGTCGCACCCATGAACCTGTAACAGTTACCCCTGGACCCCTGGGTCCTTTGCCTATTGTTCTTAGTTTCACATGTCAGGATTGCCAATTCTCTTGAAGAGAATTGCAAATATGTTTAGCAGTTCTTCCGTAGCTTATTGTTGTAGTTTTGCAGTTCAGCCTGTTTTGCTGTGGATATAAACCCCCTCCAAACAGGTTGTTCCCCACCTATGAATCTCTTGTTGAATCTCATTCTCAACTTGTCAGTCCAGTCAGATCCAGCCTGACATCTTGCAGTTCCCTCAGTTCCCTCAGTTCCCTCAGTCCCTTGTCACCCTCTGTATACTCCTCAAGCTCTACGAGCCCGAGACAAGTATTGGGTTACAGCCCCATCTCAGTCACCTTGCTTACCCTTTGGGGATAAGACCCCGCCCGTGACACAAGGCGATCGTCCAAGGCTCACAGAGCTTCTTGTGTGTTGGTATGCTGGACATCCTGAGTTGAATTGTCATGTATGTTTACCATATTACTGGCGATCTCTTTGAGGCTTAGCAACATATGTTCCACAGTAGTACGTTGTTGCTCTGTGGCAGACATCTCGAGAGCATGTTGAGATTGTTGAGATTCTTGTAAACGGTCTATTTGGCCTTGTAATGCAATAAAGTACGATGTGTAGAAACCTATTGAGACGGTCTCATGCTTGGCTGGAGGAGTGGATAAAGTCATGGTGGTAGAGAGAGGCGGTTGATAAGGACGTTTGGTTTCAGGGACATGGTCGCTGGAAGAACTGAGCCCTTCTGGGGGGTCGTCGGACATGACAAGAGTGGAGGGAAAATTGTCGGACATGGGTCTACAAGGGAGTGGACCAAGGGTACGGAGGGTTTTGAATGACCTGTGGGCTATGGTGAAAGCAGGATAAGTGGTGATTTTATGCTATTATGTATGGTGCAGGATGACAAGTCAAAGCCCCGGCAAGTACCCTGTCTCTGTGAGACATCAACACCCCAGCAGAACATAGTTAGCCAAGGTTTGTCAACCGTTGGTCAGTAGAGGAGAAGAAATGATGGTTGTGACAAGGAGAGATAAAGTGATGTTGACATGGTCGCATTGTCATGGGATGTCACGGGAATTTCAACCTGCTGCTGCTGCGGAGAACCGCCGCCTCCTAGTACAAAAAGTGGACATGCTCACTTGGCCTCCCATGTCTGGCCGCCGCCGTCTGCACGGCCGCAGGGGCGGGCAATGTTGTCTAGTCTATTTGGCATGGATTACTGCATCTCGGACGAGACCGCATCAGTCGCTGTCGAGATGGGAGGGGATGTGATGAGTGGTGAGCATGGGTACATATATGAAGCTTGTGTTCATCTCCACCTCGTTTCTCATCTTTGTCTCTTTGCCGAGTTAATTACATGCTGACCTCTGACCCCTTCCGCAGCTCTACTCGTCTTTCCCTATGTGGTGACTTTTCTCTATCCAGCCTAGCGTTATCTGTCACCAGACGGCCCTGTCGTCGAGGGTAGAAACAGGTGCAGGGGATTTCATTGGCTGCTTAGATATTTATGTTTGCATAGCGTCGGGACTGACTTCCGTCCTTCGAACCTCCCACACCTCGCCCCGACGAGCTCTTTATCCTGCGCTACTGGCCGTCCTCTGTCCGTGTGTTGATCTATCCTATCACTGATACCAGTCCGTGCCAAGCATCACCATGTCAAGCTATTCGTGGCTCAGCAACCCTAATTTCCCGGACTGGACAGTGTATCATTCCGATTATCATGTCAATCGCTACTCTGACGTGACCCCCTATCTCACCATCAATCCTCGATATCGGACATGGGCGTGAGCTATCCCAGGTCACCCGACCGGCAGACTACGTCCGCTCAGAATTCCAAGAAAAAACCATCTCGGAGGACATTCCTCAAATCGTGTCTATTTTTGAAAATTTCGACCGCGACTTTCGGAAATGTTGCCGGCGGCTGGTACAATTTTCATTTTTGGCCTCGACCGTGACAGTGATCACGACAGGCAGTCATGGTGGTAACAATACATAATCGACCGGGACTAGATACTTTGACTGACAGCATCTCAAGATGACCCTCCGTACTCGTGTCGTCAATGCTTACAAGTCGACCGGATTTCTTCAAAAACCTCAGTCTGCCATCGACGCTGGTGCCGATGACTTTCGTCCCGTATCAGGGCTCAAGCGTGAGCATTCTTCCCCGGTCATTCTGTCCCCTTGCACTTGAATGCCAGAAGGATGCTGACTTCCCCAGCCTTCATCCACATGGAGCCGGGGAGCAGGACCATGTGGTTGAACGAGGACTTGGCTCCGACCCCTCCTCAGATGCGTACTTGGAGTTGGCTCACCTTTGTGTCTCTTTGGTGGGGTACCAACTACACTGTTGGGTGAGTGTCTTGTCCACCTCTGTCATACATCGGACACAGACTGATCCCACCAGCGCCTGGACTCAAGGGTCCTCACTACTCAGCTATGGTCTTTCGTTTGGCACCACCCTCGGTGCTACCATCGTCGGCTACATCCTCATCGCCGCCGTGGCTGTGGGCTGCGCTCGTGTCGGATCGTTGTATCACATCGGATATCCCGTGTGGGCCAGATCGACTTTTGGTATGCACTTGTCCAAGTTCTTCGTTTTCCTCCGTATGGCAACGGCAGTGATTTGGTTTGCCGTGATGAACTGGTACTGCGCCGAGTGAGCACATTACCTCTTCATCCTTTCAATGATTTTCTCCCATCGTCATGTTTGACGCTTTGGCTGATGATCAGGATGCTCGACATCGGTCTGTTGGCTGTATCACCCAACGGATGGGGGAAAATCGCAAACAAGATGCCGGCTAGCTCTCACTCCACAACCAGAGAAATGGTCTGCTTCTTCATCTGCTTTTGCCTCCACTTGTAAGCCAACTCTCTCGAAGTCCCGGAAATGAGACCTCTTGTTTGACTCGCCCAGACCCTTTGCTTTCGTACATCCCAGTATGATCAAGATCATTTTTGAGATCAAGGTAAGTGTTCAGTACTGCAGGTGCATGGTGTCGTGTTGATGGACCTCAGGCTGTCCTTCTTCCTGCCGTGTCGTTCGGTTTCCTCGGGGGGCTGATCCACCTCGCTGGGGGCTCGGTCAATTTCTCCGCATTGAACGGGACAATCGCCAAAGGCTCTAGTGCCCAGTCCTGGGCTTGGATGTTGGGGATCAATGCGTGTTTTGGAAACATGGCCCCGATGCTCATCAACCCGGGGTTCCCTGTAGAACCCCCCCCCCCCCCCCCCCCCCCCCCCCCTCCACAATCCCCTATTCCCCTTTTGCCACTGCCTTATACGATTCCTGCTTCGGTTTCACATGTACCGGAGCGTCGTTGACTTTCAGAGCCCGATCTGGGACGTTACGCCAACAAGCCGGGTGCAGCGATGTGGCCCCAAGCGATTAGTCTATGGGCCGGAATGATCATTGTTACCATGATGGGTCTCACTGCCGGTGCTGTTTCCTACCAGGTGTAAGCTATTCTTTGGACTCGTCGCCCCTCTCTCTTGTACAGAGTCACAATGAGACTGGTCATGCGGAATATGACATTCTCAAGAGGGAGGCTGACTTGACAGCTGGGGTGTACACTCGTGGAATATCTGGACAATCTGTTCGCTTATACTTGAAAATGATGTCTCAACGTCGTGGCGTGCGGGTATCTTCATCTTTTCGATCATCCAAATTTACGCGACTATCGGACAAAACCTCTTTGCGAATAACATCCCCGCTGCTGTCGATCTAGCGTCTTTATGGCCAACTAGGATGTGAGTGTCCTACTTGTTGCTCCCACTTCTCGATTGTAACATTCCTCTCTTGCCACACGGAGGCAGTAGGTGCTTGCTGCTTTTTTGCCGTTTGCAGCAGAGAGAGAGTGAAGTTGGCTGATACTTCAGCAATATCGTTCGCGCGCAGGTCTTTCTCATGATCTTCTCTTGGATCGTACAACCCTGGTCAATTCTCACCTCCGGGACAAACTTCATCAAGTTCTTGAACTCATATACTTTCTTCTGCGGTGCTATGATTGCGTGAGTGATTATGTTTGCGTGCTGTTATCACGAATCTCGCACTACCCCTCGATGCTCTCTCTTTCAACAGACTGACTTCTTTTGGGAACGAAGCTGACGTCGTGTAGCATTCTCCTCGCAGACTACTTCATTGTTCGCAGGGGTAACATCCACGTCCCCTCCCTTTTCGACGCGAATGGCAATCACGCCAACCACGACGGTATCTATTACAACAAACCTTTCGGATTCAACATGATCGCACTGGTTGCTTGGCTCTGTGGGATAGCTATTCCCCTTCCTGGCCTGGTAGCCAGTTATATGTGGGTGATCGTGATCATATTTCAATCACCTGCTCCTCCATACATCTTGTAGTAGTGCTGTTCATTCAGGGCTCATCGCACACGTCACAAGACTCAACTGTCGGCGACATCGAACAACGTCATCAGGTAGTTGCTGATGATTTTAGGGACAGCTACTCGTCTTCCATGGCTACCTTCGTCAAGATCTACAACTCAGGGTTCCTGATATCTTTTGGCATCAGTGGGGCAGTCTACCTCGTTGGCATGTACTTCTTCCCCCCTTCCATCGTTCCCATCGGGAGGGAAGGAGATTACGACCATTCTTTCGAAGGGCTCGGCAAGACGGACGGATATCTTCCCGGTGACGAGCTCGTGCTGTATGGACGACAGACCAAATACGAGGTTTACCAGCCTCACTCGGAAACGATGAGGATCACGGAAAACACAGCGACCTCTACTGGACTGGACGAAGAGAAAAAGGTAGCGGCAGATGCGTACGCTTACTCTCTGCCCGTTCATGGTAACTCGCAGTAGCGGACCTGACTGTTCGGGAGGGGATTGGCGTCGTACGGGGAGTACCGTAACGTAGACGAGTAGGACAGATGACCGACGAGAATGTGGAGTGAGAACAGGCATGAATGAATGACGTTGCTCCTGCTTCTCCCTTGTGGGTGACATATGAGTTTCCAGGTCAAGTAAGTGTGTGTACGCATGAAGCTAGCCTGTCAAGACATAAATATAGCAAAGCTGGGAACATTCCTTGGCAGTAACAGTAGTAGGATGCTGCATGATATCGCCGGCGTATGGAACGTCACGTGACGTGGGTCGGGTGGCGAATGATCTTCCCCTTCCTTTGCATGCCTCGGTTGCAATGGTACTCGTACTGTAGTTTACTGTCAATAGTAGCACACATACCCTATACGCTCTAGAGCTGAATAGGTATACCTCATCATACTCGACAGGCTTCCGGGTATGGTCAGTCCAGATGAGCGTACCCCCTCTTTACAGGCATGTCCCCAGCTCTACCCCTCTTCCTCGACGTCGGTACCATGGTCGATCAAGCACTGGTACCAGTACTAGTACTCGTTCCCTCGGCATACTCACCGCTACCACGGTGGGTATCTTGTCGACCTACCTCCTACCCTATCCCACTGTGGCTCAAGCCGAATCTCCTGTGACCAAGCCCGACAGGGATCAATCTCCTCGGGACAGCCTAGGACAAACCCCCATCAGATCGCTCCTTCGTTCATACCTCGTTTACACCCTTTGTTCCTTTCCAAGCGTGATAGACCACTCACCTCGCCTGTTGTCGGCTCTTTTCAACAGCTCATTGCCCGGCATCAAGCCTCTCACCGAGACGGTGGTCAGGGAGACGTTCTTTCGACAGTTCGTCTCTGGTGAGACCGCAGAGGAATGTCTGGATGTGATGGCGGAGATGAGAACAAGGGGGATCGGGGGAGTTCTGAACTACTCTGCCGAAGCTTCGGATGACTCTGCCAATCGTTCATCGTCTCTTACCAAGGGAGCGTCGAACATAGAGGAGGAAAGATATAACGAGCTGTTATCGTCCCTTGATCAAGCTGGGGCTCACGAAGACGAGATGGCGAGACAGGGCTATGGCAAAGGATCCACCGCCTTGGCCATAAAGGTGGTGAGTATACTCCAGCCCATCCACTCTATTCCTCTCAAATCTGTGATCAGGGTATCGCTGATCTCAGACCGGTCTCATCGACCCAGCCATCTTACAAAGAGCTTCCACCACCCTCCTACGATTACGACCTTTGACGACCTCCAACTCTCCTTCATCGCCCTTAGCTTCCCTTTTAATACCCTTTCCGGGCTCACCTACCCTGTCCGATGTCAAAGTACTGGCTCGTGCCGACACATCGGTGAACCCCCTTATGACTTTGCAAGGTGCTGTGCCAGCCCTGGCCGTGTTGGAGACAGACGAAGGGATCAGACGCGAGGATGTGGAAAAGTTGAGAGACCTGTGGGAGAAACTACGACGAATTGCGCTCAAAGCTAGTGAGAAGAGGTATGTGTATATATATGATGATTGCCTTTTGAAACATCCGTCAAGGTATACATCATCAAATTGGCGACAAGGACTGATTATCAGAATAAGTATCATGATCGACGCCGAGCACACCCAGTATCAACCAGCTCTCGATGGCTACACGCTACTACTCTCCACAGAGTATAATCGGCCACCTTCCTCCCAACGATCCATTTGGCCTTCCTCCGCTTCCTCGTCCGAGCAATGGAGTGGGCCCCTGATTTTGTGAGTAGCACCCCTCGACCTCTGCAACGACTTACATGTGTTGACTCGCAGCGGAACCTATCAAAGCTACCTCGTTAGGCAGCCGCACTTCCTCAAGGAGGCACTCGGACACGCTCAGGCAAATGGATATGCGCTAGGAATCAAGCTGGTCCGTGGAGCCTATCACGAAGGTGAGAAGGAGCGATGGAGCCAAGAGGGTAGATCGGGTCCAGGACCGATCTGGCCAGAGTGGGTGATTGTAGTTGTGCCAATGTGATGGGCTAACGCCTCAGCAAAGAAGCTACAGATCGATGTTACGACTCTTCCATCTCTACCATTCTGTCTACACTTGCCTCTCAGCTATCATCGCCGCGCCCAGAGCTGGCCCCGTCTGTCGTGTTTGGGACCCATAACCCGGATAGCGTTCAGCGGGTCATGGATGAGTTGGTGAAGGCGGGGCTGGCGAGGCGGAGCCTCACTTCGGAAGGATCAAGAAGGATAGACAACAGACTTTGTTTGAGGGAGGAAGTGAGAGGCAAAGTGCACATCGCACAGTTGTATGGTGAGTCGACACTTTGTCGTATCCTGCCGTAGCTGACGAGTAGGGATGGGCGATGCCTTGACTGACCGGGTGGCAGCTAGCTTTCACTCGTCTTGCTGTGACCCACCGGTGGCGCTCAAGTACATGGCGTATGGTAAGTTGTCGGAGGTGATGCCGTTCCTCGGACGGAGGGCGATAGAGAACAAGAGTTTGTTGAACGGGGAGAGGGGAGCCGCAGCGGAGAGGAAGAGAGTGGGACGAGAGATATGGAGGAGATTTTGGTGAATGACCCATGATAATGACATACAATGATATTACTGTGAACCCATGTTGTACATGCACCGTCCCTGTCCGACTACCTGACTTGATAGTAGTGGTGGGGGTAGTAGTGGTAGTAGTAGTAGTAGTAGTAGTAGTAGTAGTAGTAGTAGAAGCGAGAGTGAGTCCTGGATTACGTAAGCATACATAGTAAAGGTCGCGTGGGATAAAATGTGTGAAAAACATGTCGCGTTTTTAATAAATTAAATTTCTCAAGCTCGTCATCCCTCCTCTCCACACCTCTCCCTCTCTTTCTTCCTTCCTTCTCTCTCCTCATCATGCTATAGGTACATACACTTTACTACCATACTCTGTACTCGCACCTCGTCATCGTCACCTGATACTCTACTGTCAGTCAGTCCTCCCCCCATGTCCCTCCGTTACAGCTCACAGCTCACAGCCAACAGCCCCACTGCACCCTCTCACCATGGCCCCCTTCGGCAACCCCATTCCACCTCTCCCGACCTCTCCCGCTTCCAACGTTCCCACTCCAGCACCCGCCGCTCATTCAGTCGTCATATCCGACTCGACTCCCCCCACCTCGCCCAATCGACCATCACGCCCTTCTATCGTTCCGATCACCATGACTCGCATGAGCGTTCGTCCGCCCGGCTCACTATATCCCCCTGCCACCGGCCGCGGCCTCGATGCAGATCTAGAGGGCAGGTCAGATGATGGAGGGGCAAATGTTGAAGAACAGGAGCAAGGTTCAAATGTGGAATGGGAAGAGTCGATGGGAGAAGCTGACATGGTGTTGGAACTCGCAGATGGTCTCGCCTTGTCAGGTCACTCTTTCGGAGCCAAGAAAAGTGTAGCTGGAGAGTGTGTCTTTCAAACAGGCGAGTAGTGCTCATCTCTACCACCACCTCCCTGATCGTCCCTACTTTTGATCGGCACCTATCACCATCCCACCCTCAGCTCTTGATCGGTCCCAATACAGATCGCCCGTCCTGACACTTCAGGGATGGTCGGTTACCCCGAATCACTCACAGACCCTTCTTACTCTGCTCAAATCCTCATCCTCACCTACCCTCTCATCGGCAACTATGGCGTTCCAGATCGTCCAGCGTCCACTCCCCCGTCCCAAGATGCACGCAACGTCCCTCCGCCTACTCACCTCCTTGACACTCTCCCCCTGGAATTCGAATCTTCCCACATTCATGTGGCAGCTCTCGTCGTGGGCAACTACCACCCGAGCTATTCGCACCATCTCGCCGCCTCGAGTCTCGGCACGTGGCTCAAAGAACAAGGCATCCCTGCCATCTGGGGTGTGGACACCCGTATGCTCACCAAGCGCATTCGAGAAGGTGGTGTTCTTCTCGGACGCGTTCTTGCTCGACAACAGCCATCCGACGGCGGTGATCGTGGACGAGATGCTCAGCCTGGGGTACTCGGAGGCGTCTCACGGCTTCTCAACGGACTCTCTCCTGCCACCTCGTTGTACCGTTCAATGTCCAGTGACGGTCGGTCGGACACTTCACAGTGGAGGGAACACTTCGAATTGGTACCCTTCTTCGATCCCAATAATATCAACCTCGTCGCCAACGTGTCCACTCGGCAGCCTACTCTCTACTCGTCGGCCACTGGCTCGGCCAAAGTTCTGCATCCCAAGACGGGCAAACAGTTACGAGTTGTGGCGGTGGATGTGGGTATGAAATGGAACCAAATCAGATGTTTCCGGAATCGCGGAGTAGAAGTAAAAGTGGTACCCTGGGACTACGATTTCAATTCGGAATCTGAACCTTACGACGGACTGTTCGTCTCCAACGGTCCCGGCGACCCCTCCGTGGTTCGAGAGACAATCGCACACCTTTCCAAGGCAATCGAATCGGCCAAAGTGCCAATCTTTGGTATCTGTCTGGGGCACCAACTCCTCGCCCTAGCGTCCGGTGCAGCCACTCGCAAGATGAAGTACGGCAACCGAGGGATGAACTTGCCATGCACGTGCGCTACTTCCGGAAGATGCTACATCACCTCTCAGAATCACGGTTACGAGGTCGATGTGTCCACACTCAGAAATGGCTGGGAACCTCTATTTACGAATGCGAATGATTCGAGCAACGAGGGTATCTGGATGGGTAAAGACGGGAAACCTTTCTTCTCTGTTCAGTTCCACCCAGAATCTGCCCCAGGGCCTAGGGATACCGAGTTTCTGTTCGATGTGTTCATTCAAAGCATGGTGGATCGCGCTCGGGAAGGTAAACTCGTACCTATAAGCATGCCCGGCGGGGATATCGCAGCGAATGTAGCAGCCACACCTCGTGAACAGGTCAAAAAGGTCCTCGTTCTCGGCTCGGGAGGTCTTTCAATAGGTCAAGCTGGAGAGTTTGATTATTCCGGTTCGCAAGCCATCAAAGCTCTCAAAGAAGAAGGCATCTACACCATTCTCGTCAATCCCAACATTGCCACCATCCAAACCTCCAAAGGGCTCGCCGACAAGGTCTACTTTCTCCCAGTCACACCCGATTTTGTACTCAAAATCATCAAGCATGAAAAGCCCGACGGTATATACTGCACTTTTGGGGGTCAGACCGCACTCAACGTCGGTATCAAGCTCAAGGACGACTTTGCCAAACTCGGCGTCAAAGTGCTGGGAACACCCATCGAGACCATCATCACCACAGAGGATAGGGAAATGTTTGCGAGGGCAATGGAGGAAATCGGGGAGAAGTGTGCAGAGTCGGCCACGGCCACAAACTACACGGAGGCCCTTGCCGCGGCCACGAAGATTGGATTCCCTGTCATCGTGCGAGCGGCTTATGCGCTTGGAGGGCTGGGAAGTGGTTTCGCACAAGACGGAGAACAATTGGCCGAATTGTGTGGAAAAGCTTTCGCTACCAGTCCTCAAGTGCTGGTGGAGAAGAGCATGAAAGGGTGGAAGGAGATTGAATACGAGGTGGTTCGAGACTGCAGGAACAACTGCATCACTGTTTGTAACATGGAGGTACGTCGCGATCTCAAATGTTTCTTTCACCTGCTCTGCATGTTTGCGCTGGCACTCTTTATACGATCGCAGTCCCTGACATGCAGAACTTTGACCCATTGGGTATTCACACTGGTGATTCTATCGTCGTTGCGCCTTCGCAAACCCTGTCCGACGCAGACTACAACATGCTCCGAACGACCGCTGTCAACGTCATTCGTCATCTCGGCGTCGTAGGAGAGTGCAACATTCAATATGCCTTGAACCCATATTCCAAGGAATACTGCATCATCGAAGTGAACGCTCGTCTGTCACGTTCTTCGGCTCTTGCCTCCAAAGCGACCGGTTATCCACTCGCCTTCATCGCTGCCAAACTCGGTCTCAACATCCCCCTCAATGAGATCCGAAACTCGGTCACAAAGCTGACTTCGGCGTGCTTTGAGCCTTCCCTCGACTACTGCGTCGTCAAAATACCTCGTTGGGATCTAAAAAAGTTTAGTCGAGTCAGTACTGCCCTTAGTAGTAGCATGAAATCGGTCGGTGAAGTCATGGCCATCGGACGTTCTTTCGAAGAAACCATTCAGAAAGCTATCCGCTGCATCGACGATCAGTTTCCTGGATTTGGCGAGCATATAGCGATTGAAGATGTCGATTATGAGATTAAGAATCCCACCGATAAACGATTGTTCGCCATCGCGACCGCTTTCAAGCGTGGCTATTCCGTCGACAAGGTCAATCAAATGTCAAACATCGACAAATGGTTCCTCACCCGGCTCGAGCGATTGGTCAAGACGGAAAAGATTATGTCCAGATTCAGCGCCTCCACTGTCCCCATTGAGCTCATACGGAACGCCAAGCAGATAGGCTTTTCTGATCGCCAAATAGCCAGGGCTGTCAATTCGAATGAGCTGGCTGTTAGACGATTGCGTATGGAAGCGGGTATCACACCGTTTGTCAAGCAGATTGATACTGTCGCCGCCGAGTTTCCCGCGTTCACCAATTATCTCTACACCACTTACAATGCCAGCGAACACGATGTCACCTTTTCTGATAACGGGGTCATGGTCCTGGGTTCTGGGGTTTACCGTATCGGATCTTCAGTCGAGTTTGATTGGTGTGCTGTGAGAGCAATCCGTACCTTGCGAGAAAACGGGCTCAAAACGGTCATGATCAACTACAACCCCGAGACCGTGTCGACTGATTACGACGAGGCGGACAAGTTATACTTTGAGAACATCAGTCTGGAAACGGTGCTTGACATCTATGATCTGGAGAGATCCAGCGGAGTCGTGCTTTCGATGGGTGGTCAAACGCCCAACAACATCGCACTCGCCCTTCACAGACAAAACGTAAAGATCTACGGCACATCCCCAGAAATGATTGATACCGCCGAGAATCGATACAAATTCTCACGTATGTTGGACAAGATTGGCGTCGATCAGCCCCTCTGGAAAGAGCTCACCAGCTTTGAAGAGGCCAAGATTTTCTGCGACAGAGTATCGTATCCTGTGTTGGTCCGACCATCCTACGTCCTGTCTGGAGCAGCGATGAATGTCGTCTTTTCGCAAGATGACTTGGTTACCTATCTGTCGCAAGCGGCAGACGTCTCACGCGACCATCCCGTCGTCATTTCAAAGTACATCGAGGAGGCCAAGGAAATCGAGATGGATGCTGTGGCTCGAGATGGGAAAATGGTCATGCACTACATTTCGGAGCATGTGGAGAACGCTGGTGTGCACTCTGGCGACGCGACCCTCATTCTTCCTCCACAGGACCTTGACCCGGAGACCATTCGGAAGATCGAGATTGCGACGCAGAAGATAGGCCAAGCTCTCAATGTCACTGGTCCGTTCAACATACAGTTCATCGCCAAAAACAACGAGATCAAGGTCATCGAGTGTAACCTCCGAGCCGCTCGGTCGTTCCCTTTCGTCTCCAAAGTCACCGGAGTGGACGCCATCGAGCTCGCCACCAAGGTCATGCTGGATTTCCCTGTCACACCTTATCCCGACGTCAAGATGCCTCCGAATTATGTCGGAGTCAAAGTCCCTCAGTTCTCCTTCAGTCGGTTGTCTGGAGCAGACCCCATCCTCGGGGTGGAAATGGCGTCGACTGGAGAGGTCGCGTGTTTCGGCAAAGATAGGTACGATGCGTATCTGAAAGCTCTCATCTCTACGGGTATCCGGCCGCCAAAGAAGAACATTCTCCTATCTATCGGTTCCTTCAAGGAGAAACTCGAAATGCTTCCCTCGGTCCTCAAGCTGCATCGTATGGGTTACAACCTTTTCGCCACCGCTGGAACGTCAGATTTCTTCCAAGAACATGGTATCCCTGTCAAGTATCTGGAGGCTTTGGGGGAGCAAGACGAACTCAATCCTCAAAAAGCGGAATACTCTCTCACGCAACATCTTGCCAATAACCTGATCGACCTGTACATCAACCTACCTTCCAAGAACCGATTCCGACGACCATCATCATACATCTCAAAAGGGTATCGTTCGCGACGGATGGCTGTTGACTTTGCCGTTCCCCTCATCACCAACGTGAAATGTGCCAAACTGTTCATCGAAGCCATCATTCGCAAGCCCACCTTTGACATCACCTCGGTCGATTATAAAACTTCTCATCAGACGTACACCTTCCCTGGTCTAGTATCCGTCGGCGCATTCGTCCCTGGTGCTGCCGAATCGGGCTCGAATGACTTTGGTCAAGCGACTCAAGCGGCCATCAGAGGAGGTTTCACCGTTCTCCAGATGATTCCTCAGGGCATGTCTTCTGCGGTCGAAGATGAGATATCACTTCAACGAGCTCAGAGCAATGCTTCCGGCTCTGCTCATTGCGACTACTTCTTTTCCGTCGCTGCTACCGCCGACAATGTTTCACGACTTCCCGACGCCATCGCTGCAGGAGCGAAAGCCCTGTTCATCCCATTCAACAACTTTTACGGTGCCAGGAACAAAGTGACATCCGTTGCTCAGCATTTCGCCGCCTGGCCGGCCGATAGACCCATCATCACCGACGCGCGACAAACCGACTTGGCTTCGATATTACTCCTCGCCAGTCTCAACAACCGTAGCATCCACATCACCGGTGTATCCACCAGAGACGACATATCGCTTATCGGATTGGCCAAGGGCAAAGGACTCGCTGTCACATGCGATGTCTCCATCTACGCTCTGTTCTACTCTCAGGCTGACTATGCAACGGCGACGTGCCTTCCCACAGTGGACGATCAGGCGGCGTTATGGGCCAGCCTTTCCGTGATTGACGCCTTTTCGGTCGGTGTTCTGCCTTACGAACTCGGTGTCGCTCTTGGACACACTGTGTCGGCCAAGTCTGGTGTCGAAGAATCTCTCCCACTTCTGCTGAGTGCCGTGGCACAGGGACGATTAAGTCTGGAAGATATCACTGCCAGATTAGGAGAGAATCCTCGTGCCATCTTCGGTCTCAACGTACAGCCCCAAACCTACGTTGAAGTTGAAGTCAATCGATCTTCAGTGTTCTCCCTCCAAGATGCGATATGGTCTCCTCTCGAAGGCAAAGCGGTATCTGGCGCTGTTCACAGGGTGGTGATCAACAACCATTCCGTGTTTTTGGACGGTATGACTTTCTCAATGCCCCTCGGTCGCGATGTCTCTCTCACCGGTCCTCGCGCTGGTCCCACAGCCAAGCGAGCTTCATTCGTCTTACCTACCAGACCCAATCTCGGTGGTCTCATGTCGCCCATCTCTGAACGTCCTCCTTCGGCCCAGGGTCATTCCAGTCGACCTGGACTAGCCAACGAAGCGCTCATGTCACTCTCATCCATCGCACCCATGCGTGACATCTCACCCGTTCGCACTCTTTCTTCATTGCAACACCATCCGGCTTTCTCACGACGACATATCCTTTCTGTCAAGCAGTTCTCGAGGGATGACCTTCATGCTCTTTTCAACTTGGCTTCAGAGATGCGAACTCAGGTCGAGCGGACAGGAACAGTCGATACCCTGCGGGGCAGAGTGTTATGCACTCTCTTTTATGAACCTTCCACCAGGACATCGACGAGTTTCGAAGCAGCCATGAAAAGGTGTGGTGGGGAAGTGGTGCAGGTGACGGCCAACACGAGTTCGGTGCAAAAGGGTGAGAGTCTGGCGGATACGATCCGGACGGTTGGATGTTACAGCGATGCGATAGTGTTGAGACATCCGGCTGTGGGATCGAGCAAGGCGGCGGCCAAGAGCAGTCCTGTCCCGATCATCAATGCGGGTGATGGGATAGGGGAACATCCGACGCAGAGTCTGTTGGACGTGTTTTGCATACGGGAAGAATTGGGTAGTGTGAACGGGATTACTGTGACGCTGAGTGAGTACCCTGCCTCTCATCTCCTCTGAAGACCTCACTCGTCATTGCGGATCGTCTGAAGGGAGAACAGTAGCTGACTACCAGTTGGAGATTTGAAGAATGGCCGTACAGTCCACTCGCTCGTCCGCCTTCTCTCCCTCTACGACGTCACTCTCAACTTTGTCTCTCCACCGTCTCTCGCCATGCCCGATTACGTCAAGGCGGAAGCTACGAGAGCCAACGTTCGCTGGTCAGAGTATCACTCTCTGGACGATGTCATCTCCAAGTCGGACGTGCTGTACGCCACTCGGGTGCAGAAGGAGAGGTTCGACTCTGTTGCCGAATACGAAAGCGTCAAAGATCTGTACGTGATCAACAACGACGTGTTGGCCAAAGCCAAGGACAGCGCGATCGTGATGCACCCTTTGCCCAGGGTCAACGAGATTGACCCAGAGGTGGACTTTGACAGTCGACGAGCAGCGTATTTCCGGCAGATGAGATATGGCTTGTTTGTGAGTGATTTCACCCCGCCAAGTGTATCGTCAAAGGTGAGAGAGCTCCTTGGCTGACGGTCAGGTCCGTATGGCTCTTCTCACCCTCGTCCTCGGCGCTTGAGATCGTCTCTCTATGCACACATTTTCTTTTGCATTACACAACGAAAATCTTGAGACCTATGCATGTGCTTGATATCTACAGGTTTATTCAGCATTGCCGAGTATCCTTCATCATCACACATGTCTACAAGATGTCAAGCCGTGACGGAACGTTACCCTAGCTGTTGAAGATGCGTGAATGTTGCATGTCATGTCGGGCCAAGAGTATCTCACCCAACGGCCATGTCGTGGACGGGGCAGTCTCTGCTTTCCTGGTCCAATCCCATCCTTGCCATCCAGAATTGATCCCCACATCTCCTTTATCCCTCTCACCGCTCACAGCGTTGTCATGAATCATGTCGTTGACAGGCGACGTCGTGGTCGAGTTCAAGGTGGAAACCACGCATCGGTCGATCGCCCCCTGCAGCAATAACAACAGGCGAGTGGAAGCATAAGGTCCCACTAGGTTGAGCCTGACGGCTGAAGATAGGACGGAGCGGCAGTGTAGGAAGAGATAAAGGTGGAGTGAAGTGCCTGCTGGTCAGCATGATCACTTGGGTAGACATCTATCACTACAATGGAGGGTCATCCGGAGTGGGGAGGGAGAGGGGGAACAGGTCGGTCTACTCACCAAGATCCAACCCTAAAGCCGACATGATGACTCCCCAACACACTGCCAAATGTCCAGGGGTCGTGCAACGTCGGATGGAACGTTTGTACTCTTCCACCACCAACCTTGATAATAATTCGCCATTTCGTCGTCGCTCCTCACGGTCATCTTCAAGCTCGGTGGACTGCTCATCCTTCGCGGCATGATCCCCTCCCTGCCATCCATCCTCACCACTGATATGTTCACTCGACCCCGCAGACACATCATCTGTTATTGAGCATAACGACCTTGTGAATAAAGTGAGCAAAGCCACTCCTTGTGCTTTCGAAGCTCTTCTCCCGACGACGGATAACAAGGTCGATTCGTGGTATCGATCCAAGGTGGTGATTTCCCTTAGCATCTCTTGCACCTTTGTATGTAGACCTGATGTCAAGGTCTCTTGCGGCACTTGCACACCTGTGTCGAGTATACGCCAGCCATCGCACACAAAGGGACAGGTCGTACTTGCGAAATTGTCCATTTCCGATTCCACGAAATGGATCACGTTGTCGGCTGTGCTTCGCTTCGCCGAGGGCGGCACTGGATGGGGTGGTGGTTGAGCGGGATCTGACCGCTGATGGAAACGAGTCGAGGGGTAAGAACGAAGAGGGAGGAAACCATGTTTGGCATAGGACTCGAGACCGGATGAAGAGACGAAACCGCCTGTAGGTAGGTTGGAGTCGAGTAGGATGTAGAGGAGATGACGTTGAAGGGAGAGCATATCCCATCCAATGAAATAAGTCAAGGCTACGTACAATACTTACTTACGACTAGAGTTAGTACTAATGACTAAATGACACGAAGAACGTAAGCAATGAACGCCGGATCGAGTCACTACTAGTACTTACTTGTGATAGTCATAGTCATTGCCTACTTACTTCTAGAAAAACACACCACCCACTCATTCACCACAAGCTAGTCATCATTCAACATGTCCGCCTCATCGTCCGAAGACCTACTACTCGAAACCCCCGCCCCCGTCCAAAGTAATACTACGAGTGGACGCTTCGTGCCATTCGCGGCAGGGACATATGGTCATATGGACCCACCACCTGTACCAACCCCGCACATGCGTAGAACGTTCGGATTATACCTGGAAACCGCCATGTTGACTCGAGTCAAGGAAACGGACTGGAGGAACAACGTAGACCAAGCTCTGTTACTCATCACTGGCCCTACGTTTAGGCGGAACACGCTGAAGCCGTTTTGGGGATGGAAAGCCGAATGTTCTCTTGCGTTTGCGTACATCCCGGGTGGTGAAGATTTCTTTGCCACAAAGTTGGTACGGGCCACCGACAGGATGCATAGGAGCTCTCGTGAGTTAGACAGAGTGTTGGTTCAGGATGCGCTGTGTGTGTAGAGGCGGGAGGGATCAGCTAACTCGTTGCAGATTTCCATGCTATCGAAAACCCGGATATGATCCTGTTTTGTTCCAGGGCCGAACCAGTCCGTTTCAAGCGGCCGGCTGATGACCAAGCAGCTGCCACCGAAAGGGCAGTTCCTACCACCAGCAGTGGTACCGGGATCCGTCGTACTGCAGAAACTATGATGAAGATTCGCCGTACTCAAGATCAACTCTGGGAAACAAGGTGGATGGCGATCGTGCTAATCATAGAATACAAGACCAACTCTGCCCTCAAAGCCCTGGCTCAGCTTTATGCTTATATGCTCTCCGCAAACGAGCAGTGCGCCACTCGTCTTGGTCTCATCATGATAGGCAATCGTTTTTCCCGGGTTGTAATGGTCCGGTCGACAACAACTCAGAACGGTTGTGTGACTCTGGCAGTGGAGTGTTCCAATCCCGCAAAGTGGGGCCAGGTGGAGAAAATTTCTCAATTAGTCAGAAGGGACAGCGATGAGATTTTGTATTTAAACTTCGAGCCGTCTGATTTATCCCACAACTTGATCGAGGCGGAAAATGATACCTTGACTTCTCTTACTGTTTCGGAGCAAGCTGCGGACACTCTTTTCCGTTACGTCAAGGCTGCAACTGACATGGCTGCAAGAATTCCGATCGAACCCACTCTGAGTCACTCAGAGATGTACCAACTTTACGAAGCTAGTGGATTGGCAAGTTGCCAAGCCGTGGACGCCGCGGGTTTACTGCTTGACACTCGGATGGTTGCGGTAGACTCTGATCGGGGTCGAGCTATGGCGGCAACGGTTGCTCTGGCACCCGCTGATTGTAAAGATGCATTCGAAAGACTTTGCATCAGTTCTCTCGTCGACGAAGGTGACAATGCACCAAACCAATTGAAGAGTAGTGATAAAGAATCTACCAACAGGGAAAATGGAAGCTCCGCCGCAGAGTCCAATCCGTCTAAACCGCGCCGGACCCCCGTCTCTTCTTCGGAAGGACGTAAGGATGACGCAGGAGGTGGAGGAGGTAAAGGAGGTGACGGAGGAAGTCCTAGTAGAGGAGGTGATGGAAACGGTGACCAGGGTCCATTGGAGATTGACGGGCAAGACGAAAGATTCAACCACGGCGCCAGCGTGTCAGCGAATCCCATACTAGCGGGATACCTTTCGGAACTGGCGGGGGACGGGATGACGGCTCGAACCTTGCGTCAGAGTATGCACCATGGACCACAATCATGGGAACACGTCGGTCGGGGTGACGATACCTCTGACGACACGGACGAGTCACCGGGGGCTGGCGTAGCGGCGATTCATGCACAGGTCTCTCAAGTGGTCAATTCTGCTTACTGGGGTGCTCTGGTCAAGTTGGGCGTACGAGTCGTTTGGACCTCTTCCGTCCAGATGGATACTCTTGTTCATGGTTCGGCACATGCACATCAAGGTATAGGTGAGCGGATGGCGGGTCAGGTTGATGGCAAACCACAGATCTACGAACGCGATGTAACTTTATCCGACTTTATGGATTGGGATCAACAACCTTGAACGTGCCCATCAGATCATCACAATCTCATTCTATTCCATCATACATTGTTCACACCTCACTGCTAGAGTACCGAGTCCCCAGTAACTCGTGATCAACTACGGTATACAGATGACTCCCTCACCTCGATCCACACTATGGTCTCCACCCTCTAATCACACTTCCCAAACCGCCTCGTTCCGTCGATACATCAACCAGACCTACAATGTCTCCTTGGACACCTACGAGGACCTGTGGAGATGGTCTTGTCACAACAGGAGCGATTTCTGGTCTCAAGTATGGGACCATCACTCTGTCATCGGACATAAGGGGTCGGCCCCTTACGTGGACGAATCCCTCCCTCCTTCCGCCAACCCCCTGTGGTTCGAACAAGCTCATCTCAATTGGGCAGAGAATCAACTCCGACACGCTTCCACTCATCCTGAAGACATTGCCATCATCCAGCTTTCAGAATCCTGTCCCGGCTGGGACCCTCCAGAGGTACGTCTGAGTCAAGCTCATCTCCTTGACTTGGTAGGTCGATGTCAACGCAGCCTGCGAAGAAGCGGTGTGGGCAAAGGCGATAGAGTGGCGTGGTGGGGTGCAAACTGCATAGAGGCGGTGGTCTTACTGCTTGCCACGAGCTCCATCGGGGCGATATTCTCCAGCGCAGCAGCGGATTTCGGGACGGCAGGGTTGTCGGAGAGACTGAACCAAATCAGACCGAAAGTCTTGGTGGTCACGAATGGCGTTGTATATGGAGGGACACCCAGGCCGCTTTTGGGCAACCTTACGGCCCTGTTAGGAGAAATGGACCAGATGCCAGAGAAGATAGTCGTGGTGTCGCATCTTTCAAGCCATATGGTGGCCGAGCCTGCCGGGCTTCACTTGGATCGGTGGGTAGATTGGTTGGACGAGTCAGAAGCCCAAATCGAGTTCATTCGGATGGGCTTCAACGAGCCCATATGGATTCTATTCTCCAGCGGGACGACTGGAAGACCTAAAGCCATTGTAGTGAGTTGATTTCAGTAACGATATCTCACCAATGTAGCTTCTTAGAAAATCATAGGTTCCGGCGATTAAGAGAAGTGATTACTGACACGTAGCACCGACAGGGCGGAATGCTGCTAGATTCTTTGAGGGAACATCACTTGGCAGGAGATATGACACGAGGATCAGTTTTCTTCTACTACACCACTCCGTAAGCACTGAGTCTACTTGCAGTCACTATTGACGTGCAGAGGTTGGATGATGTTCCAATATCTCGTATCGGGCCTGGCCACGGGAGCGACGATCGTCTTGTACGAAGGAAGTCCGTTGAAAGATCCGAGCTTCCTGTGGAAGACGATAGACAATCTCGGGGTGACAATCTTTGGGACGAGTGCTAAATGGATCGAACAAATATCTGTGAGTTGAGACCAGTCCCGATGAAGTTGATCAAGCTTGGAGCTGATCAGTAGAAACACTATCCCAACGTCAAACAGAACCACTCCCTACTCACTCTGCAACAAATCCTGTCCACGAGGCTCCCCACTCCCATCTCAGCTGTACGACTTTGTCTATTCACATATCAAATCGGATGTGCTTCTCGGCTCCATCACCGGTGGGACAGACATCTGTTCAGTTTTTGCGGGTAGGAACACATGCCTTCCTGTGTTCCGAGGTGAAATACAGAGTCGGATGCTGGGATTGTGAGTCAAGTCACTGACTGGCTTGCCACACACTCCTGCTCATTCGGGGTACAGTAGCATCCGAGAAACAAATCACTTACCTCAGTGCACTGGACACGGCCACGACCGAAATTGGTGCTCCCGGAGAACTCATTTGTACCCGAGCCTTCCCCATTCAACCTGTAGGATTCTGGCCGCTTAAGGGATATGGTTTCTCACAGTCGGAAGTGGAAGCCGCTCAGGTCAGATATCAGGAGAGTTACTATAAGGATTTTGAAGGCAACTGGTGTGAGTTTTTCTTTCCCGTCCTCCTCATAGCTCATCCGCAGATCATGGTGATTAGTAAGTAATGGTCATTGCTTCAAACTGACGAAAAGCGTGCAGATCACGCCTTCGCGCTCAGGCAACGCCGGCGGGGTGATAATGCTTGGTCGGTCCGATGGGGTTCTCAACCCTGGCGGTATCAGGTTTGGTCCCACGGACATTTATTCTGTACTCGAGACGGAAGAATTTGCCGACTGTGGGGTGGAGGAGACACTTGTGGTCGGACTGGTGGTTGATGGAGGCGCGGATGAGAAGGTTGTGTTGTTTGTCAAGGTGAGTTCCGACTTGTTTCGGAGCTGACGGAAGATGCGAGAAGGATTGAATTTGGACGACCAGCTGTTACAGCAAGTTCGAACAAGCATTCGATTGTCTCGAAGCGCTCGACACGTCCCATCAACAATCCTTCAGGTGTCCGATATACCTGTCACCTTGACGGGCAAAAAGGTGGAAGGTGAGTGCATGTTCGGAGGTTGCGAGGAAGGGATGACTAACGTCAGTGCCCATACGAAAACTCATCAACGGGGGAGACATTGAGAGTGTTAACCTGGCGACGTTGCGTAATCCCGAGTGTCTGGGCGAGTATATGTTGATAGGAGAAAGGCTACGGAGAGAGAGGACTGAGTAATGCTCATCTCGGATAGTTATGTTTTTCGTACATATGTATATGCATGGGATGGGGGGTTGCAGCGCACGTGACCTGTCCTGATCGCCAGGCACAAACATGTCCTCTCCATCTCCACTACTACTACTAGTTAGTCACTCTATGCCCACACTACTGTAACATTTATCCATACCTAGGTACTAGGTATCAACTATGGCTGCTATAGCTTTGCTTCCTATCCCCCCCGCCATCTTGACACATGCTCTTTGGCAGGCTGACCCTGTCCTTTCTGTACTCGCTCCTTCTGGAATCCCCCTTCCAGTCTCTCCCCCCGTCCTCGACGCCATCCGAGTCTTTGTGGGAACCCTCGAGTGCAGGCTAGATCCCGTCCGGCACCGGGCCGTCGACTTTAAGAACCGACTGCTGGACACGCTACGTGAGTAGCTGGCTTCTTATCCCCCCCACTGATAGCACTCTGCCTGATTCTTGCTGATGCATCGCAGTCCTCCCTGTGGTCGCACCTGGACTGGACCCCCAGCTTATTGCGGCCATCCAGCAGGTGGTTCTACATGCGACACAGCCCATCCAACAGAGCATCCTAGCTCTTCATCGCGATGTACGGGATTGCCGCCGGGATGTCGCTGAACTTCGTCGGGATGTCGCTGAATTTCGTCGGGATGTCGCTGAAGCCCGTCGGGAGACTTCAGGACGGACCGCCCAGCGTGCGGAGATGGTGAAGTTCCATCAATAACGCTCACGGCGCTTGTGCTGATAACGAATTAGACGCATAATCACCGACTCCACTCTTTGACAAACGCCCCGCTCGCGCACCAAAGATGGGTGCCCGTGATTTGCCTGGTTGCTCCGTCGGGGTACAGAGTGCCGGAAGGGCTACCTCAAAACGTGAGTCGTCACCATCTCGGGCATGTGCTGGGGAATGACACTGTACAGTGGCGGAGACATCCACGTAGCGCCGCTGACGTCCGACGGATGTCAGGCGTCACGGCGGCTGCGTGGTTGGAGATGCACGGCTTGCCGCAGACGGGAACCAGGGTCGAGGACCAAAACACCCTCATGACGTTCCTAATGGGAGGAGGATAGCGATGCTGGGTTACTCACAGGTGACACGGAGGAAATGCCTAGGAACGGTTCCATCACATCAGACACTGGAATACCATAGCTACTTGAAGATCTTTGCTCTACTCAGTACTGTCACGTCACAATCAAGGATAGCGAGCTTATGACTTGGATCATGGAACAACCTCCTGATTATTACCCTCCCTCGGCAGCCTGCCTAGCCTATCCATCACGTCCAAGATATCCTTGAGCGCTTCGGTGTGTAATTTGACGTCGACAAAGTATCGTCCATGTTCTGTCGGTTTGAGTACTAGATCGTCGAGCGATGTCGCAATCTTTTCTATCGTACGTGCCAAAGCAGAGGACGCGGTGTCGAGAGTGGATCCGAGGTTGGGTAGCTGCTTGATGGGCTCGTCTTTCCCGACTGTTGGCTTGTCCCATCAGCGACGAGGTAAAGCGAAAGAATCTGCGAACTCACAGGAGGGACGACAGGAGCTGCTTGACCCTTGCCTTTCTCTTCCTCGACCGTCGACGCCTCGGTCATACCATACAGTTCCTTTCTCGTCCTCGTCCTAGGACTGTCCACCCCTTTCTTTTTGCTAGCATTGTCAAGCTCTCTCGTGACCGTGACCTCACCAACCCATCGGGTGTCGCACCCCACACATAGACGTCTACTCGCCCCTCCTTCTCGTTTCGGGTAGCCGACCAGGGGGATTCCTCTGCAGGACGCATGGGGACAGGTGGCAGATAGGAGAGAGTAACCTTGGAGAAGGAGATGTGATATCCGTTCCGCCGCAAGGTCGTGATCTGCCTTGTCTAGCAAGGGAGTTTGACGGGAGGAAGGGGGAGGAGATTCGGCGGGTTTCGTAGACGGTGTTGGGATAGGAGAACGAGCGGTAAGTGGAGCGGCTTGGGGAGATTCTCGTGTCTGGTCGTCTCCGGGAGGACCATCACACAAGGCGCAGAACTGTATCCTGTCCCTCCCCTGCCTGATAGCGATGACCTCCGGTTCCCTCATCAAAGGGGTGACCCGACATTCCTCGCAGTGCAAGTCGGTCAACGTCCAACCTTTGAGCATGTACTCGCCGAGCTGAAGATAAGCGGATTGTATCTCTGGCCAAACATGACTCACGATAGCAGAGGTGGCCTCGAGCTGAGAAGACATGGTGGTGGATGGATGTGAGCCTAAGTATTTAAAGTAAGTTACGAGCAGAGTGAGTCTCATCGAGGGAACACTAGGCGCGTGAAACCCTAGTTGTCGGGCACAGCTGGCGCGCCTAGCTCCTCTGCTTCACGTTACCCCCGACCTCGTGTCACTTCAGCACAATTAGCATTCCTCCCTTGAACACGAGTAGTACTAGTACCTAGTACTCAGCAGCTAGCAGCTAGCGGCTCCTAGCACCATGTCTCGACAAGGTGAGCTCGAGTTGGACCTCCGCCCACGACGTGACCCACTGACTGACATGATAGACAAAGCCACCACGGAGAGACATGCTCGTCTCTTGCGAGAGATGGTCAGATCACCCGACAACAAGGCATGTGCTGATTGTAGGAAGAATGGTGGGTATTCTCGTGTTTCTGGTCATGTGTCCCCACGCTCACCCTCAGACGCTCGTTGGGCATCTTGGAATCTGTCAGTGTTTCCCCTACCCTAGTCGACCTTGCCTCGCTCACAATTAGAGGAGTCTTCTTGTGTATCCGCTGTTCTGGAATACATCGATCCATGGGCACTCACATCAGCAAAGGTGGGGCGTCCGTCCCTTTACTCTTTGGACATCGATCCTCAGGTCAGCGCTCACTCGTAGTAAAAAGTATAGACTTGGATATCTGGACTCCGGAGCAGATGGAGGTGTGTCACATATTCTGTCCTCCATCTCGGCCCACTTGACCCCATCCAGTCCCCCGAGGAACACAACTGACCCTCAGCATATTCAGAAATGGGGAAATCGTCGTGCAAACTTGTATTGGGAAAGACACCTCAAAGCGGGTCATGTACCTCCGGAACAGTACGTTATGCCTCGTCCCAGCCCCATGTCTTCTACCACGGGTGAGCCATCAAAGAACTAACACGTGTAGCAAAATCGATTCATTCATACGGTCAAAATACGAGTCCCGTCGTTGGGCCATGGACGGACCTCCTCCTTCTGACCCGAGTATTCTGGACAACGCTGTCACTTCACCGGTGAGTGTCATGCCCCAGGCGTTCAAATCTACCGAGCATTGGACCTGACCCCCAGGTCACTTCACCTCCAAAAGCCTCGCCTACATCAACCGCCCCTGCTCCAGCTTCAGCTTCCCGAGCTCACCCTCTCCTCTCACGCCAAAGCAAACATCCCACTCCCACTCCCACGGCAGCTCCCACACTGGCTCCAGTCGTAGACCTCTTAGGTGCCTCCGATCCTCTGCCCACCTCTGCCCCTGCTCCGGCCCAACTACCTGCCACTGCTGTGGGAACAGCTGCCCCGCCTCCCGCTACAACCAACTCAAGTATCTTCGATCTCGACTTTCACGCCCCCTCGACGACTTCCGCTCCGGCTGCTCCCAAGACGAACAAGCACGATATCATGTCCCTTTTCTCCGCCACATCACCGACTTCCGCTCCTGCTCAAACTTCGTTCTTCTCTCAACCTACGCCAAACCCGCCGAACCAACAGGATCCTTTTGCATCTTGGGGAGGGGGTGTCACAAGCAGCGCTCCGCCTCAACCGCAATTCACGCAGACGCAAATACCATTGCCAGCGGGTACTTGGGCACAACCAGCGGGGTGGGGATCGACACAAAGCTCCACCGCACTGTCACCTGGGGTGACCGGGCTTGAGGGCCAAAAGGCAGACCCGTGGTCGTCAACATCGGATCCATGGGCGACCCCCGGTCCTTCCAATGGCTCGACCATGGCCGCAGGCGTGAGCGGTGGAGTGCCCAAGAAAGATGACAAGTCGGATCCGTTTGCGAATATATGGCAATAGATCAGACAAGAGGCGTCATTAGGCGAATATATGCATGGGTCATTGGCGCTTGTACAATCTGTCTACCCTCCAGTCGCTCGCTGCCCCTCGAGCCATCGACCGATAGGTAATCACTCTGCGTCTGCCTGGCCGTGCTCTTCTTGAGCCACAGAGGATTATGCGATTGCGACCACGGAGTCGTAGTCGAGCTGGAGTTGAATTTCACAGCAAGCAGAGCACTCTGATGTCCCCGTTGCGCACCCTGCACAGTCAGCTTCATGAGGGGGAAGCCGGGATTAAGACGTTTGTAAACTCACCGGCATGTAAGAGGGTGATAGTTTGACGATGAAGTGTGACCCGACCCGCTACTCGTCCTCGTCGCTCATGTCTTCCTCCTCGTACAGCAAATCTGCTCCTTCTCCTTCATGAGCATAAGGTAGAGGTACGCTCATCCTTTGTTTCCTCTGAGCGTCTGTCAATGTGAGGTTGAAAGCCAAGTTGAGATCGGCATGCGTCACCTCTTTCTCGCCCCTCGTGGGAAGACTGTCTGGAGGGTTGAATGGGTTGAGGGGGACGATACGTGTTACGTTGTCGATTATCAAATGTTGACCGTCGGATGAAGGTGGCAATAATGCTGCCAATGCTCTGGTGATTCCCTTCGCCCCTCCTGCTGCGCGACGAACCAAAACCTGCACAACTGCTCCGGAAGTCGGACTGGATTCACTTGACGAGGATGCAGCATGCGTAGACCAAGGGGAGATCTCGAAGCCCTCTTGAGCGGTGTAAGCGAGATGCTCGGAAGTTCGTCGAGCGTGAGCTATTTGAAGGATCTGCCAATATTTTGGAGAAGGGCTGATAGGTGTTAGGTAGAGTTTAGACAGGTGGACGAGAAGTGATGGATGGGATGGGTGCAGATGGGTCAACGTTGATGAGAGCGAGGTGGATTCGAGGTGGTGGAAAAGGGAAGATGAGTGGGATAACATGAGGACGAGGCGAGAAGGCGCTGGTTGTTAGCATTGTGAACCTGAGATGTGGGGAGGACCTTTGACAGTAGGAGTGAGCAACTGTTCAGGTCGGGAGCAAGAGTGAGGTGGTCGAGGTAGGAGCTGAGACGACGATAACATACCTTTATGTTCCCTCATTCGTCTCAAGAGGGTCCGGATGAGTCTCACCACCACCTGTATGGAGTAATCTTCTGCCAGAATGTCCACAGCGTCGATGATGACCTCTCCTCTAGTCGTTTCATCTGGACATCAGCCTCTTACACAGCGACGCTTGTGAGATTAAAGGTGCAGAAAGACACACAGCTTGCTAGGATACGTTCTTGAATCGAGTCCCAATCTGTGAAAGTGCCATATCCATCGATGGAGCTGGTGAGATCGACGACATTGGTCCTGCTCCCTGGGCCATTTGTGATGGTATCCGGAGGATATAGAACGGACACGAGGGTTGTACCCTTTCCCCTTGTGGGTCAGCGCTGACTTGAAACGAGCAATACTCACCTTCGGGAAGACCTCTTGACGATATCATGAAACAGAGGCCTGGCGGAGAAGAGGGCGGAGTGGGTGATGAGCACCAAAGGTTGATGGGGGATCTGACTGTTATCGACGACAGCTTGGAGTAGTGTTTCGTCCATGCCCCCTGGTCGCTTAGCGCGAGATGATACTCGTCTGTGAGATAGTAGTGGTAGTAATAGTAGTAATAAAGAGAACAAAGGGTGGTGATAAGTAGCGACAAATTGCATTCCCTTCCTCCTTTCCTTCTTACCCTTGCACCCAGTTGATTGCCTTTGATCAATTTACCAAGTTACTTCTTTCTATCACCTGTCACCACCCCCTTTTGCTCATCTCTACTTGACCACGTTACTCACTCCTCTCTATCATAAACATACACCGCTCTCTCTTCCCATCATGCAGCGAAAGATTATCATCGACACAGACCCAGGGGTGGATGATGTCCTGGCCATCCTCCTAGCTTTGGCTTCCCCCGAAATAGACGTCACCCTCATCTCCATCGTGTTCGGCAACACTCACGCTCCCGTCGCCCATCGTAACCTGCTCAAGATATATCACATGCTGGCAGAAGAGATCATGGCCATGCCTGCCGCTGCCAGTAGGTATCATCGACTCAAAGAGCAAGGCGGTAGGGGCAAGACGAGGTTGGTCATGGGTGAGGATGGTCCCATCGGTGGGGACAAGGCGGTGGCTGCTTATTTTGTGAGTTGTCTGTTGACATCTTTGATTCAGAAAGCATACATGATGATCCAGCTGAAACATGTACTTAGCACGGCCCAGACGGTCTATCCAACATCTCCCTCACACACCCTCACTTTACCCCTCCCGAACTCACCAAAGGTGACATTCACGCACATCTCCAGATTGATCCTCGTCCCGCTCATCAAGTCATCCTCGAGACCTTGCAGACCGAACCAGAAGGTACCGTCACCATCGTCGCTTTGGGACCATGTGAGTGATCCCCAGCACCCGGAACAGTGACATGCACCTGTGTCTGTCGCTGACCTTGCACAGTGACCAACCTGGCTCATGCCCTCGCACAATCCCCCGACATCTTTCGTCGAGTTGGATCTGTGGTCTGGATGGGAGGTGCTCTTGACCATCCTGGTAACACGTCACCCGTCGCCGAATTCAATTGCTTCGCAGACCCTTACGCCGCGACCCGGCTGCTCGACGCTTGCAGAGACGGTCTGTTCCAACTGTACATGGCTCCTCTGGACGTTACCACTCCGCACCAGATACCGTTTTCCGACCTGATCCACCCTGCTTTTCTCCCTTCCCAAGGTCACACGTCTGCGGGGGACACTGCCAGGCATATGCAACTCACACCCATCAGAGAGTTTGTCAGCGCCATGCTGCTCCGTGTCCGGGGGTTGCAAGCCAGTTTCGGGTTGCAAGACGCTTTGGAGATGCACGATCCCGTCGCCGTGTGGTTCGCCCTGGCTCAAGCCGGAGTGGAACAAGGAGGTGTGGAGCGTTACGGACATGTCTTGCCGAACGGTTGGCAAGCTCAAGGGAGGACATTTACGATAGAACGTGTGGGTGAGTACACCAGGGGCATGTGTGTGGTGGACAGACGAGGTTCGGGAGAGGAAGGTCAGAAGAGGACGGAGAACGAGGATTGGCAAGTGACCCAAGCCGCGAAAGGGGTGGTGCCGAGTTTGGAGGGCGGGAAAGAGGAGGGACAGCCAGGGGATGAAGAGATCAAACCCAAGGCATTACCCATGGTCATCACTCGTACACCGGGTTCTGAAGAGCTAAGGCGGTTGATACTGAGTCGGGTATTCGGTGAGGATTACTGAGGGTTGGGTATGGACATGTGCATATGAGTGAGTGGGTAGAGGACAACAGGCGGGAATAGAGCGAGAGAATTGCATAAGATGCAAATTTGGGTGCATTGCTATCGATCATGACCGAGCGACGCTGGCAGCGAAATTTTGACCACCAGTCCCGGGAACTCCTATGTCTGGTGCAGGGTCGGTCTGAGGGTCAGCGACAGTGGGAGGGTGCAACACGAAAGAGCCGACTAGGAAGACGGAAGGAGGGCGGGGGGAAGAGAGAGGGGGGGAGAAAGAGCGACTGACTCGTTGCTCCCTTATCAACGCGTTAAACTTCTGTGAGGTCAGCTCAGTTGTGATCAGTTGGGTATGGTGTATGCGCACAACTCACCCCCCAGAGAGAAGCAACGGTGGTGAACTCTTTCCCGACACCAAACACCTCTTCCAACTTTCTGTTGAGGACGTTTGTGTGGGTCATGAGTTCTTCAAATGCCTGGGGGTCAACGGTCTACAGGTGACTCGGGGAGTTAACTACTGACCGTCGAGATGTCAGCCACCAACCTGTCTCTCTCACGATCAAAGAACCCCTCTGGGTCACCATCTTGAGGTTGTACGGTTGATGGCCTGCTCAACGACATGAGTGGGGAGGAGGAGCATGGAGCAACGACGCGCAGTAAGTACCTCGCAGCGCGCAGCCCTGTGGGGAAGACGCGTCGTAAAGTGGGATGACCATTTAGACGCTATTCCGAGTACGTACAGCACCATGACGTCACCTCGCGTCCATCCACGTTGCCCCACATTCCTCCACATTCCAGCTCCACCTCACTCTTCACTCTTCTCTTCTTACCCTTTGTGTCTACATCTACAGTACGAGTACTCGTACTGTACCACCTCACACAGCCTCCATCACATCATCACCCTCCACCACCCTCGGCCACCCATCGCTCCACCCCTCGTCGTCCTCCCTTATCCCGTGACGTAATTGAAAGGAGCATCACCACAGTAACTCCCTTGCCACCTCGTCATCTATAATAGATTTCTCTTCGTACACCTCGTCCTCTTCAGACTGATCAACCTACAGTACCAGTACTACCACTTGACCTAACAATCTTGAAACATAGCACACACCAACACCAACATGGGCCTTCTCAATCGTAGATCAAATGAACACGCCAGGACTGGCACCACTGGCACACATCAGTACGTCTCTTTCTGACATCCTCTCTCGACGCAGGCTTACTCCCAGTCCCGCCCGCGACGGTATCATCGCCGGTGGCGTGGCTCATCACGAAGCCAACAACCATCCTACCCGAGACGCCGCTCTTGCTGGTGGCGCGTGAGTGACTTTTCTCTCCTCCTGGTCTTGATATGCTGTTCGTGATGGCGTTCATATCGCTGACTGGCAGGGTAGGAGACGGTCAGCACCTGCGTAACAAGCACCAAACTGCCGCCACCGGTACCGAAAATCCTTACGAGCACGGCAATGCGAACGTTGGAGCTGGATACGGAGGTATTCACAAGAATCGAGAGATCAACGGTACTACGCCCATGGGTTCTGGAACCACTGGGACCGCTCGAGCTACTGGAGCTGCAGCAACGACTGGCGTTGGACCTTCAGGAGTGAGTCCATGCTTATCCACTCCTGGTTTTCCTGCTCTCCTTCGTGACCATCGCTCCAGTTTGAGGATAGTCAGCTGATGCACAGGCCCACACCGGCCCTGCTCCTCTGGGTCCGAACGCACCCACCAACCCGGCGTCCACCACGAGAGCACCCGCAGAAGGGACCGCCGGTGGTCAGTCAGCGACGGCACCCACCCTTCGACAAGCTGCCAAGCTCAAACGCAAGGGCAAGCTCGAGTCCACTCTGTCGCACCTCACTTGCTCTTCCAACATGCGTCACAAGGCCAACACTCATCTCGCCCAAGCGGATCACTTGAGGATGCAGGCGAGCGAGCTTGGAGAAGCTGAGAGACTCGAGACGGAAGCGGGAATGAGGCGTCAGAGGGCTGTCGGTCTCGGTGCTGATACGGAACATGCGACGGGAACCACTGGCTTTGGACATCACGGCGCCGGTGCCGGTATGGGAGCCAACAGGACGACGGCTGTGGCCTAGGTGACTTTGTCAGATGTGGCAATGACTCGGGGCGGAGGACTGAGAAATGTCATGAAACGAGGGAAATTCACGTAGGTGTGATTATGTAGCGATAGTCTAAATCTCAATGTAATGCAAATGCCTGTCCTGACTGTTGCCATGCCATTGTGCCGAGTCGCACGTGACTGACGTCGATGGCGATGGCGATGGCGAGGGCGATGGTGAGCGTCATATCTGCAGCTTGCCCCTTGACTCTCACGATCGACATGATGTTGATTCATCCATCCACTTTTGCCCTCCCTTGTTTCTTTCTCCTCTATCTCCTCGGTGATCGGTGACGAGTCAGCTATAGCTTACTCGAGTGACGATGACGGACGACCTCTTAGTGTCGGCGATAGATGTAGAGCGACTGACTTACTCTTTCACCCACGATCTCGAACCTGCCCTCGAAGACGTCACTCTCACTCTCCACAGAGGCAGTCGTTGTCTCGTCATCGGTGCCAATGGTGGTGAGTGTTCAACATTTCCTCTCTGCGTATAGCTCACCTTGTCTTCCTTAGCTGGCAAGTCGACACTCCTTCGCATCCTCGCCGGAAAGAGATTGATCAAAGGTGCCAAATGCAGTATCTTCGGTCATGACGTCTTCAATAACCTTCCAGGTGTGAGTGGACTCGTGACCTCTTCTGATCTGTACCATCGTCCTCCATCCTTCTCTCTGCGGCTCAACATCTGTCTCATCACGGATTGCAGTACTACTCAGCGCTCACTCCCAGGGCGTCGTCTACCTCGGCACCGAATGGTCGTCCAATCCCGTCGTCAGGGGTGACATCGTCGTCTCTGATTTCCTCGATTCGGTGGGCGGGTACAGACATAAGGAGAGGAGGGATAGATTGTTGAGGATATTGGACGTGGATGTGGATTGGTATGTGCTTCCGAGTCTACACTCTACACCCTACATAAGAACCTTTCTTCTCATCCCACTAGCCACCCCGTGCCAGACTGTATGGTCGGTCTCCGTAAAGCACCCCTCATCGCTCCGGAGACGGCTCTGGCTTGTGGAGCACGATGGATGCTGTCATTTCAAGTAACACACGCATGGAATCGAGCTCATCACAGGCACATGCACCAGATATCTGATGGTGAACGGAGAAGGGTACAGCTTTGTATGGGTCTGATGGGTCACTGGGACGTGCTTCTCTTGGACGAGGTAGGCTTCTCATTCTCGATAGGACTTGATCTCTCTTCTCAAGTCTCCTTCTCACCCACCAGCCTTCCTCATCATGCTTTTCTTCGACACCTTGCTCACGGGCGCATCACTCAATTCTTGTATATCATCGTGTCAGAGGAAGATACCGAGGGACCCAAACAGTCGGCGATGTGCTCATGGTAGGTGACCGTGGATCTGGATGTTCTGGTCCGGGCAGATCTGATTGAATTCCTCGTCGAAGAATCAAAGATTAGGAACGCAACCATTTTATGTGCGTCTGGGTTTCCTGCATACCCTCCCTCCCTTTGTAAATGAACACCATGATCCCCCACTCATCTTCCAAAGACCTCCCATGTCACAATGTGAAGCTAGGATACTCAGGCGGTTTCGATACCATGATGTCTCGACCAGCCCGGCTTTGCCAAACAATGTCCATCAGTAGTAGTATCCGCTGACGGTATCAGACGCCACTCACATCTTTGACGGTTTATCGTCCTTCCCCACTCATATATGTCATCTCCAGCTCGGTACTGCCCTTCCCTTGCTTCCCTGGCCCCTGGCTATCCCGTCCGGCGATGCTTCCACAGCGGAAACAGATCGTGATCCTGACAGTCTTTTCCATCTCGCCCTGGAGTGGCTTCGGGAGGATCGCAACTTGCGCCGGGGACGTGATTCAGCCAGGGGCAAGCATAGGGGTCCGAAAGCAGAAGTGAGCGGGTCGCCCTCATCTCCTCCCATCATCTTGGAGCCGGTCACGGGTCGAAAAGCGAGCTGACGAGTTGACAACCAGACGACAAATGCGAGGACTTTCTTTGAAAAGTACGACTATGCACATTGAACGAGCAGGCACCTTTTTGTAGAGATAGATTATGCAAGGTGTATGTCAAGCCTGCGGGTAGACTGTACCAAAGCACTCATTGCCTTGTGTAAGACGCGTGCCAGATGAGAATAGCACACGACTCCAATGTAGAAAGGCAAAAGAGAAAAGAGTGATGCATACTGTCAATCTGTGTATGTATATATCCTCATATCGAAGGTGGAGGCTTGCTAAGCATGTAGACAGGATTGGCAATAAACGGACAAGCATGGAAAGTGGTGGAAAGTTGTGGAAGGTGGTGGAGACTGGTAGAAGGATCCACCGGCGACTACACCTTGGGTACTGAAGGGATTTAGTCTCTGGCTTGTAGAGTTTCATGACTGCCTGGGGTACTGAGGGTACTGAGGTGGTGGGTTAGAACCAACTAGGTGACTTTCAAAGATGAAGTTCAACTTCAAGATGAAGATACATTGCTGAAGAAAGAGGGGGGAGATGTGCTCCTTTTATACCCTTCAAAACTAAAGTCGGTGTACTAAATAAAAAACGTGTGAGGGATTCTCTAGCCAATCACATAAATGCCTCAAAGTGAGTGCACCGCGGGAAACTAATTCCAGCCAATCACATGAATGCCTCACTGATGAACTGCTAAATACCATGACTCATATTTTCCTTCAATCCTTATCACAGTTCCTAGCATGAGTCATGTTTCCTTATCACTATTCTGAGCATGAGTCAGAATTCCTTATCACTATTCATGACAGGGGTATTTATCCCCATTAAGCGGGTTGCTCAACATGTCTACGGAATAAACTAGAAAGTGCGAACGTGGGAAAGATTGCGGCCTCAGCGAGCAGACTGAATTACTACTTTGGGAAAGTGGAGGGAGGCAGGCACTGAATGTTCCGGAATATGGATGATTGCACAGCATCAACCAGAGTTTCTACTTTGGGAAGGTGGAGGCAGGCACAGAATGTTCCAGAGTGTGGAGGCTTGATAAGCAAGTGGAGGTAAAGGCGGAGGCAATGGTGGAAGGTTCCTGCATGTGGAGGTGGAGGTATTCAGGGGTATGTGTTTCAAGTGTCTGATTGCGCAAAAGCAGTTTGACAAGTGGCAGATAGGTGATGTATGACATCCAGGCTTCAGCCAATCACACAAATGCCTGACTGCTGGACTGCTAAATACCATGACTCATATTTTCCTTCAATCCTTATCACAGTTCCTAGCATGAGTCATATTTCCTTACCACTAATCTGAGCATGAGTTAAAATTCCTTATCACTATTTGTGACAGCGGCAAAGTGAGTGGAGCAGGATATTGGTTACATGGCGAGGTACGGTGAAGTTGAATGAAGCAGGACTGAATGTGGGGCAGTGCAGGAGTTGACAGATATTCTACGAGGAGAGTAGATATGTATAGTGTCAAGGATACTGCCCACCCTGGGACAGAGGACGAAGGACAAGGGGACAAGGACTAGGAGTGACAAGGAATATACTTAAGATAACAAGACTGAGTCCAACAAAGAATGGGACTGTGACCCAAGGAATGTCTCTGGCTTGTCTTACAAGGTTAGAGGGAACTGGACTGGACTGGACTCCAAAAGGGTGGCAATGGAAATGACTTTTGATCAAGAACTAAAGAAGAAGTATGTAAAACTATGAGGGGTTTATATCTATAAAACAGGTGTTCTACCAGGTGGAGTCGTCCTGCGTAGGAAACCGTCGTAATCCTCGCCTTCCCTACTGTTTTCTGACTCACAGCAACTGACTGCGCCCTGTTCTCGCCGTGCTGCATATAATACGCTGTTGACTGCACGCAGAAGTACGCATGACGACGTAAGCCATACGTTCGCCTAAAATCTAACTAAACTAAAGTCTTGGGTCTCATGCCATACCAGGCATCATAACTGAGAATAACATAACTAACTAAAGGTTCAGGTCACTTGCCTCAAAGGCATCCGAGCAGAACTAAAACATGCGGAAACTGATACTTGTGATTCATGACATATAGATAGTTTGCAGATTGCTGAACTTCTTCAGTGATCCTTGATTGTTGTCAGTAGCCAGAGATATATTCAGTAGCTACAACCTGTCATGACTCGTCTGAGTTGAGTTACCCTGAAAACTCATTGAGACGCAATGAGATAATGAGGTTAGAGGGGAAGAGGAGAGACAAGACAAGACAAGAATGAGTCAACTCATTGACTCATTGAAAAGCCCATCTGAATTCCTCTGAAAGGTATAAAAGGAGCACATATCTATCTTGTAGTTTTCTTTTTCTCAAGGATCAAAATAATATTTGCCACTTCACAAAGACCTCTCTTCTTGACATATACACATCTGTAACATGCCTTCCATTGTCAAAACCCCTGTCCATGTCATATCACACACTCTTGTCGTCATCTTGACTTGCTCAGATCCTTCGCGAGTCACTTTAGCCGTCCAACCACATCACAAGTTCACAAACAACATACTGACTGTCATTGTTCAAGCTAACTAAACAGTTGCAGTCCACCTGTCTTTGACCTTTAGAGATCTGTCAAGGACAGGACCGTGACACAACCATCAAGTGAGGGAGACCTACCACCGAGCCGTTTGACACACCACGGCAAAGTTAGCTGCAGTTCATCAATGGTCTTCTTATTGTTTACCACTCGATGAATCACTATGGCGTAGTTAGCCGTAGTTCCTTGGCAATTACCCAGTCTCTGTGAGACATCGACCTAGTCAGCCGAGGTTTGTTGGCCGTCAGTCATTAGAGAAGAAGGGACAGCAATCATGACAGAGTGTCACGAGACCAACTAACCAGCATTGGGACGATATAACAGTGCCCCTCAGAGGCAGCGGTCTAAACCACTGTGCTAAAAGGCCTATTAACCGGCGGTTACTGCATACCGCCGGTCGCTGGTTAAATACCCAACCCGGAGACAACTCTAACCAAACTGACTTCAACCCGGAGACAACTCTAACCAATGATTTACATTCGGAAAATATCGCTTTTCCATTATCTCAATCAATACTCCACCTCCAGTCCTCTTACTTCACCCACACATCCTCTACCATTGCGTTCATCACCACCCTTGATCGCAGCATTGTAGCATCAGCCGTTTCAAAGTTATCTGGACTTAGTAAATTTGACACCACAATCCAAATTTAAAATCGCAAAAATCGTCTTTCTAGTTTTACTTGGTCCACTTCGAACCGACTGGGCTCGATTTTACTACACCTGTAGGAACACATTGTGTCTACCACCACATCCAAAATCAGCTCTGTTCCTTCATTCGTTATCGAGATATTCAATCTTGAAAAATGTCCGACTCATCTGACACCGAAGTAGAAGTAAAAATTGTAAAATTGCAAGGAAGCGAGAATTATGCGCAATGGGAAGCTCATGTCGCTACCACACTTATGGGCAAGGGATTACTACCGTATATCGACGCCGAACCGCCATCTAAAGACTTGAAAGATAAGGAAAACATCAAGGAACGTCTCAAATTTGCAAAAGCATACTCAATAATTTTCCAATCCCTTTCAGAAACCATTTCCTCAGCACTTCCTACCGCCGTTAAGGACTGGGAATCGCCAAATCCGAAATCGCTTTGGGAGGAGATTAAGAAACAGTACTCTGCAGCTGTTGGAGCCAGACAAGCTGCGCTTTTCCAAGAAATGGCTCGAAAAACGATTTTAGAAGGGGAGGATCCGATGCCTGCGCTTGCAGCACAGCGCAGTGCACATGCACAGTTAAATTCGGCTGGGGAGAACTTGTCAGACAAAATGTTAGCTTATGCTATGACATTGGCGCTTCCAGAGTCGTTTACAACGCTTAAACAGACGCTTTGGCTTAGAGAATCGCTATCTTCAAGCGAAGTACAGGCTGGTGTTCAAGCAGAATGGAGTAGGAGGAAAACTGAGGGAGAAAGCGCAACTGGAATGTTCGCGAAATCAAAATTTCGCTCTAAATCAACTTTTAACAACCCAAAGAAACCATTTGATCGATTCCCACCAGCAGATCATTCCAAATACTGCTCTATTCATCAGAAAACCGGTCATTCCACCGAAAACTGCTGCAAAAACCGAGGGAAAAGTTCAAAAAGCGCAAATGTTGCTTTAAAAGAACCAAAAGCAACAGAGGAATCAAAAGCGACAGCCAATATTGCCTATCTTTCCGATGTTAGCGCTTTTCTCACTGCTGTAGCTACTGCAGACGATCCCATCGCTTTTTCAGCTGAAAAATCGAAGTCAATGTTTGTGGTTGACTCTGGTGCTTCACACCACATGTGTAATGACAAAAATTCGCTTCTGTCAATCCATTCCATCCCTCCAACTCGCGTAAAATTCGGAAATTCCGCTATTCTACCATGTACACAAACTGGTACACTAGTTATAAACGGCGTAGAATTCCCAAACACACTTTTAGGACCAGGTTTGGACCGAAATTTGTTGTCTGTGGGTGCATCAGAAGATGGGGGAGATTCAGAATGGCGCTTTAGAAAGGGAATTGCAACTTTTTGCAAGAATCACCAAGTTCTTCTCTCTGCGCAAAAACAAAATCGTCTTTATCTACTACAACAAGCAAGTTCTCCTTCTGCAAATGTTGCAAACACAACTGACCTACTCCTAGACTGGCACAAGCGCCTTGGACACCTTAATGTTGGCGCTTTAATCAATTTGTCAAAGTCAGGACGGTTAGGATGTGAATTTACAAACTCTCATGCAAAAGATTTTCAGTGCAGAAGTTGTGTAGTTGGAAAAGGGAGGAGATTACCATCAATTCCAAGCGAAATTCGTGCTACTGAACCGCTACAAGTCATTCATCTCAATCTGTGGGGACCAGCACGAACTCCATTTCTTAGTGGTGCAGTTTACTTCCTGTCTTGTTATGATGACTTCACCCGAAAAGTACATCTTTACTTTCTCAAACACAAATCAGACGCTTTTGCGCAATTACAACATCATATTGCAAAAGTAGAAAGACAACTTGACACTAAAGTTAAAACACTTCGCTCTGATAATGGTGGAGAATTCAGTTCTATGGCAATGAGGCACTTTTGCACAACACATGGTATTCAACACATTCAAGTACCTCCAGATGCGCATACACAAAATGGACGTGCAGAACGACTTCATCTTACAATTCTCAATGGAGTTCGCACAGTTCTGGCGCAATCTGGGCTTCCTGCTAAGTACTGGGTAGAAGCAGCAAATTACATTGCTTATACGCGCAATCGGTGTCCTGGTGGTCCAAAGCGACAAGTTCCAGATGACATTTGGTACAAAAGCGAAAAGCGACTTTCTCATCTTCAACCATTTGGATCTAAAGTTTACCACCGTGACCATAAACAAAGCAACAAACTTGCGCAACGCTATCGCGAGGGACAACTACTGGGTTACCAGGAAGGTACAAACAACTTTCGCATTTTGGACACTGTCACACAAAAGATTTGGATAACAAGAGATGTCATTTTTGCTACAAAATCAGATTTCTCCGAAGTCCCTGAGGTTTCTGATCTAGAGCTTACACCACAGGTTATTGGTAGTGGGGCGGATATTCACCGCAAAAATCAGTCAAATCCGTCTTACAGGGACTTAGATAATCAAAAAGCGAAATCAAAATTCACAACAATCTCAATTGGAGTTGAAAAAATTCAAAATGAATTTGCGCAAGAGCCACAAGACGAAATCAACCGAAATGAAGCTCAGCCATTGGGGCGCATACGAACTCTCTTTGAGCAACTTGAGGAGCAAAGAAACGCACAGAATCAAGAGTTTTTACAACACCTTGAACGTGATCCTAGACGTCAGAATGCAATTGCGCAACGACAATTTGCGCAAAATTTGCAAGATGAAGAATCCTCTTCCTCATCTGGAAGTTCAGATGAACTAAACCTCCATGATGATGATAACTCATTCAGTCTTGCAGCTCATGCGCTTGCAGCCACAAATCTACCCAACTCCTATCGAGAAGCGCAAAATACAGGTGAATGGGAATGTTAGAGAAAAAGCATGGATGAAGAACTTGCAAAAATGTGAAAGTACAAAGTCTGGGAAGTTGTGGACTTGGATCCAAAAATGCGCATTTTAAAGGGGAGATGGGTGTATACTCGCAAGATAGACGGAGAAACTGGTCTCCCATCTACCTACAAAGCTCGCTTTGTGGCAAAAGGTTACAATCAAGTGGAAGGATTGGACTACAATGAACTCTTTGCTGCTGTTGCGCACAAAGATTCAATTCGAGTATTTCTGGCAATCGTCAACCACTTTGATCTTGAATGTGATCAAGTTGATATCAAAGCGGCATTCCTGAATGGGGAACTGGAAGAAACAATCTACATGCAACCTCCAGAAGGATCCAACATCCCAGCAAACAAAGTACTTTGGTTGCGCAAGTCGCTTTATGGTTTGAAACAATCACCAAGATGTTTCAACAAAGCACTTGATAAGTGGTTACAGTCTCAAGGACTACTTCCTACAAAAGCGGATCCTTGTTTCTATTCAAAGCGTGAAGGCAATAACATCCTCATGCTCTCTGTACATGTCGACGATCAACTCATCGCATGTAACAATCGGACTATGTTGGACAACTTCAAAGCGGCACTAAATTCAGAATTTGAGTGTTCAGACTCTGGTCCAGTTGGATACTTTCTTGGTTTCAACATTCATCGTGATAGAACAAATCACAAACTGTTTATGTCTCAAGAACATTACTTTGAATCACTTCTTGAAAGGTTTGACTTGAAAGATTGCAATCCTGCAAAACCTCCTCTACCTTCTGGATTTCGTCCAATCCCTGCAACAGATGAGGAACATGATGAAGCAAAACACTACTCATATGCCCAAGCAGTGGGGGCTATTCTTTATGCTTCAACCATAACTTGACCTGATCTTGCTTTTCCAGCAAGTCTCTTATCTAGATTCCTTAGTAAATGGAATGAGTCACATTGGAAAGCAGTCAAACACCTACTTCGTTATATCCGTGGTACTTCTGATCTCTGTCTCACCTTCAACAAAGAGAATAGAAATTGCATTGCTTTAGGTTATGCAGATGCAGATTGGGGAGGAGACTGTCGGAAATAGAGCAATCGGTAACTGCCACATTGGAGCGCTATCGCTATTTCCGCGTATTCCCTCGTCTCATATCTGACCTCTGTCAATATTGTACTCTTTATGCATTCTACTTCTACATCTGACAGGTTATGAGCCTGACGCTTTTAAGACGCTATCTAATTGCTCTCGACACCCTTGAGGTCCCTCCAGCATTAGATCTATCAGTAGAATCATCACTCCAGTAAAATCTTTCACTCCCTCTTCAACTCAGCAATTTCGCTTGGTAACAATTTCGCTTGAAATCGATATTTTGCTTTCGCTCTCATTTCATCAATACTGCTCCGATTGTCGATATCTCTTCGGATCTGAACAGAGCGTCACTAGTTACATCTGTGCCGAGAAAGGTAGCTTAACAGCATCAATAAAAGACAAAATATCACAAAGTGAACATTTTTGACTTCAATACCACTCTTTCCAACTGAAAAATCGCTTTTTCACACAACTTGCTCAATTCTGAACGGAATTCATTGCTCTTTGGATCACTAGAGAGACGACAGTAGGGGTTATTTGGAACGGGAGACAGATTGAAGTTTAGACAGGCGGTTTGGACAGGACATAATTTACAAAGTCGGAATTCTTGTAAGCAATACTAAAGGCATCTTCAACCCATAAAAATCGAATTTCCATCCTCTTTACCTCAATCCTACACCGATTCCATCGCTCTCAACATCTCCCGAATCCCTACACTGTGCGCTCTCTAGATCTACAACCAGATTTGATTTTGGTGGAACGGTTGAACCAGCAGACCAAAATTTCGAAATCAAAATTCCAAACATCACCTTTTCATTCCGAAATTCGATACTTCGTTCTCATTTCCTCAATTCACGACCAATTCTATCGCTCTCTGTTGTTCCTACATCGCTTCGCTGCGAGCTATCTATATCTGAAATCAGATTGTAAATCGAAGTAGCGGTTGAAGCAGAGGACCAAAAATTAAAAATCGGAAATTCTTTCCATTCCCTCCACACATTTTATAAATTATCGCTTCTCTTATTCCTCAAATCCACGCTTTACAACAAGCCTCTGGTATCGGTATTGAGACTCTCGGCTGGGAGTGAAGGCAAGTCCTACAGAAGCGCAGGTGAAAAGTCGAAATCACTTCCACACTTTCGCTTTTTTTTTTTCTCATTCATTACTCTCTTCTTGTTCCTAAAACCGGACCTGCTTTATTGTGGGAGGTGCATCGTGTATCGCTTTAGATACAGTGGTGTAGACGAATCTGGACACCCCAGTGGCGCGCCTCTGAGTCCTAGGACATACCAAGCGCGCCTCGCAATCAGCTGAGTCACTCTGAGAGTCTATTCCTTGTTGTTTGAACTTCAGCTGATTTACATTTGGAAAAATATCGCTTTTCCATTATCTCAATCAATACCACACCTCCAGTCCTCTTACTTCACCCACACATCCGCGACCATTGCGCCTATCCGCCACCCTCGATCACAGCATCGTAGCTTCAGTCGTTTCAAAGTTATCTGGATTTGGTAAATTTGACACCACAATCCAAATTTAAAATCGCAAAAATCGTCTTTCTCGTTTTACTTGGTCCACTTCGAACCGACTGGGCTGAATTTTACTACACCTGTAGGGACACATTGCACCTACCACCACATCAAAAATCAGCTTTGTTTCTCCATTCGTTATCGAGATATTCAATCTCGAAAAATGTCCGACTCATCTGACACCGAAGTAAAAGTAAAAATTGTAAAATTGCGAGGAAGCGAGAATTATGCGCAGTGGGAAGCTCATGTCGCTACCACACTTATGGGCAAGGGATTACTACCATATATCGACGCCGAACCGCCATCTAAAGACTTGAAAGATAAGGAAAACATCAAGGAACGTCTCAAATTTGCTAAAGCATACTCAATAATTTTCCAATCCCTTTCAGAAACAATTTCCTCAGCACTTCCTACCGCCGTTAAGGACTGGAAATCGCCAAATCCGAGATCGCTTTGGGAGGAGATCAAGAAACAGTACTCTGCAGCGGTTGGAGCCAGGCAAGCTGCGCTCTTTCAAGAAATGGCTCGAAAAACGATTTTAGAAGGGGAGGATCCAATGCCAGCACTTGCTGCGCAACGCAGTGCACATGCACAGTTGAATTCGGCTGGGGAGAACTTGTCAGACAAAATGCTAGCTTATGCTATGACATTGGCGCTTCCAGAGTCGTTTACAACGCTTAAACAGACGCTTTGGCTTAGAGAATCGCTATCTTCAAGCGAAGTACAGGCTGGAGTTCAAGCAGAATGGAGTAGAAGGAAAACCGAGGGAGAAAGTGCAACTGGAATGTTTGCAAAATCGAAATTTCGCTCTAAATCGACTTTTAACACCCCAAAGAAACAGTTTGATCGATTTCCACCAGCCGATCATTCGAAATACTGTTCCATTCATCAGAAAACCGGTCATTCCACCGAAAACTGTTACAAAAACCGAGGGAAAAGTTCAAAAAGCGCAAATGCTGCATTAAAAGAACCAAAAGCAACAGAGCAATCAAAAGCGACAGCCGATATTGCCTATCTTTCCGATGCCAGCGCTTTTCTCACTGCTGTAGCTACTGCAGACGATCCCATCGCTTTTTCAGCTGAAAAATCGAAGTCAGTGTTTGTGGTTGACTCTGGCGCTTCACACCACATGTGTAATGACAAAAATTCGCTTTCATCAATTCATTCAATCCCTCCAACTCGCGTAAAATTCGGAAATTCTGCTATTCTACCATGTAAACAAGCAGGTACACTAGTCATAAACGAGGTGGAGTTTCCAAACACGCTTTTAGTTCCTGGTTTGGACAGAAATTTACTCTCCGTAGGCGCATCGGAAGATGGGGGAGATTCAGAATGGCGATTTAGAAAGGGAATTGCGACTTTCTGCAAGAATCACCAAGTTCTTCTCTCTGCGCAAAAACATGATCGTCTTTATCTTCTACAAGCAAGTACTCCTATTGCAAATATTGCAAACACAACTGACCTACTCCTAGACTGGCACGAGCGACTTGGACATCTCAATGTTGGCGCTTTAGTGAATTTGTCAAAGTCAGGACGGTTAGGATGTGAATTTACAAACTCTCATGCAAAAGATTTTCAGTGCAGAAGTTGTGTAGTTGGAAAAGGGAGGAGATTACCATCAATTCCAAGCGAAATTCGTGCTACTGAACTGCTACAAGTCATTCATCTTGATCTGTGGGGACCAGCCAGAACTCCATCTCTTAGTGGTGCAGTTTACTTCCTGTCTTGTTATGATGACTTCACCCGAAAAGTACATCTTTACTTTCTCAAACACAAATCAGACGCTTTTGCGCAATTACAACATCATATTGCAAAAGTAGAAAGACAACTTGACACTAAAGTTAAAACACTTCGCTCTGATAATGGTGGAGAATTTAGTTCTATGGCAATGAGGAACTTTTGCGCAACACACGGTATTCAACACATCCAAGTACCTCCAGATGCGCATACACAAAATGGTCGTGCAGAACGACTTCATCTTACAATTCTCAATGGAGTTCGCACAGTTCTGGCGCATTCTGCTTATACGCGCAATCGATGTCCTGGTGGTCCAAAGCGACAAGTTCCAGATGACATTTGGTACAAAAGCGAAAAGCGACTTTCTCATCTTCAACCATTTGGGTGTAAAGTCTACCACCGTGACCATGAACAAAGCAACAAACTTGCGCAACGCTATCGCGAGGGACAACTACTGGGTTACCAGGAAGGTACAAACAACTTTCGCATTTTGGACACTCTCACAAAGAAAATTTGGATAACAAGAGATGTCATTTTCGCTACAAAATCAGATTTCTCCGAAGTTCCTAAAGTCCCTGACCTAGAACTTGCACCACATATTATTGGTAGTGGAGCAGATATTCACCGTAAAAATCAGTCAGATTCGTCTTGCAGGGACTTAGATATTCAAAAAGCAAATTCAAAATTCAAAACAATCTCAATTGGAGTTGAAAAAATTAGAAATGACATTGCGCAAGACCCACAAGACGAAATCAACCGAAATGAAGCTCAGCCATTGGGGCGCATACGAACTCTCTTTGAGCAACTTGAGGAGCAAAGAAACGCACAGAATCAAGAGTTTTTACGAAATCTTGAACGCGATCCTAGACGTCAGAATGCAATTGCGCAACGACAATTTGCGCAGAATTTGCAAGAAGAAGAATCCTCTTCCTCATCTGAAAGTTCAGATGAACTAAACCTCCATGATGATGATAACTCATTCAGTCTTGCAGCTCATGCACTTGCCGCCACAAACCTACCCAACTCCTATCGAGAAGCGCAAAATACAGGTGAATGGGAATGTTGGAGAAAAAGCATGGATGAAGAACTTGCAAAAATGTCAAAGTACAAAGTCTGGGAAGTTGTGGACTTGGATCCAAAAATGCGCATTTTAAAGGGAAGATGGGTGTATACGCGCAAGATAGACGGAGAAACTGGTCTACCATCTACCTACAAAGCTCGCTTTGTTGCAAAAGGTTACAATCAAGTGGAAGGGTTGGACTACAATGAACTCTTTGCTGCTGTTGCGCACAAAGATTCAATTCGAGTGTTTCTGGCAATCGTCAACCACTTTGATCTTGAATGTGACCAAGTGGACATCAAAGCGGCATTCCTGAATGGGGAACTGGAAGAAACAATCTACATGCAACCACCAGAAGGATCCAACATTCCAGCAAACAAAGTACTTTGGTTGCGCAAGTCGCTTTATGGTTTGAAACAATCACCAAGATGTTTCAACAAAGCACTTGACAAGTGGTTACAGTCTCAAGGATTACTTCCTACAAAAGCGGATCCTTGTTTCTATTCAAAGCGTGAAGGAGACAACATCCTCATGCTCTCTGTACATGTCGACGATCAACTCATCGCATGTAACAATCGAACTATGTTGGACAACTTCAAAGCGGCACTTAATTCAGAAATTGAGTGTTCAGACTCTGGTCCAGTTGGATACTTTCTTGGTTTCAACATTCATCGTGATAGAACAAATCACAAACTGTTTATGTCTCAAGAACATTACTTTGAATCACTTCTTGAAAGGTTTGACTTGAAAGATTGCAATCCTGCAAAGACTCCTCTACCTTCTGGATTTCGTCCAATCCCTGCAACAGATCAAGAACATGATGAAGCAAAACACTACCCATATGCCCAAGCAGTGGGGGCTATTCTTTATGCTTCAACCATAACTCGACCTGATCTTGCTTTCCCAGCAAGTCTCTTATCTAGATTCCTTAGTAAATGGAATGACTCCCATTGGAAAGCGGTCAAACACCTACTTCGTTATATCCGTGGTACTTCTGATCTTTGTCTCACCTTCAACAAAGAGAATAGCAATCGCATTGCATTAGGTTATGCAGATGCAGATTGGGGAGGAGATTTGGACACTAGAAGATCAACCACAGGATATGTCTTTAAAGTTTATGGTGGAGTTGTTGCTTGGAAAAGTAGGAGACAGCCTACAGTTGCGCTTTCAACAACAGAAGCGGAATACATGGCAGCATCAGATGCTACACGCCAAGCTGTATGGTTAAGACAACTTCTGGATGATTTGGGACTTGGACTTGGTCAAGAACCTTTGAAACTTCTCAATGATAATGCGGGAACTATAGCTCTTGCCAAGAATCCGGTTCATCATAACAAGACAAAACATATTGACCTGCGACATCATTATATTCGGGAGAAAGTTGAAGATAACACTGTCTCTCTGTCACATATTCCCTCAGCAGAGAATATGGCTGACTTGTTGACAAAGGCTCTTCCTTCAGATACATTTGATAGACTGAGGGAGTTATTAGGGGTATGTGGCAGATCCGCTTGAGTGGGGGTGTCGGAAATAGAGCAATCGGTAACTGCCGCATTGGAGCGCTATCGCTATTTCCGCGTATTCCCTCGTCTCATATCTGACCTCTGTCAATATTGTACTCTTTATGCATTCTACTTCTACATCTGACAGAGACTGGACACTAGGAGATCAACCACTGGATATGTCTTTGAAGTTTATGGTGCAGTTGTTGCTTGGAAAAGTAGGAGACAACCTACAGTTGCGCTTTCAACAACAGAAGCCGAGTATATGGCGGCATCAGATGCAACACGCCAAGCTGTATGGGTAAGACAACTTTTGGATGATATGGGACTTGGACTTGGTCAAGAACCTCTGAAACTTCTCAATGATAATGCGGGAACTATAGCTCTTGCCAAGAATCCAGTTCATCATAACAGGACAAAACACATTGACCTGCGACATCATTATATTCGGAAGAAAGTTGAAGATAACACTGTCTCTCTGTCACATATTCCCTCAGCAGAGAACATGGCTGACTTATTGACAAAGGCTCTTCCTTCAGATACATTTGATAGACTGAGGGAGCTATTAGGGGTATGTGGCAGATCCGCTTGAGTGGGGGTGTCGGAAATGGTGCAATCGGTAACTGCCACATTGTAGCGCTATCGCTATTTCCGCGTATTCCCTCGTCTCCTATCTAACCTCTGTCAATATTGTACTCTTTATGCATTATACTTCTACATCTGACAAAATATAGGAAGGCAACACAGTAAGTGCTGTTCCATATTGTAAGTAATGATAGACAGCCTTCATTTTCCAAGCTCTCCGCTTGTGACCTTTTCAAAAAGCAAGCTGGAATTCACAAAAAACACATTGAAACACTCATGCTTGGTTGAGTAGGATCAATGATTGCTGTTGGGTCATGGATTGTAATAAGAAAGTCTGACTGATGCTCAGATTATTGATATGGAAATATGACTCATGCTAGGAAGTGTGATAAGGATTGAAGCATACTGTGACTCATGGTATTCAGCAGTTTAGCAGTCAGGCATTTACGTGATTGGCCGAAGCCTGGAAGGTTCAGCATTTTAGCCATGAGGCATTTATGTGATTGGCTAGGAAATCCCTCACATACCTTTTATCTAGTACACCTACTTTAGTTTTGAAGGGTATAAACAGATCACATCTCCCCCCTCTCTCTTCAGCAATGCATCTTCATCTTGGAGTTGAACTTCATCTTTGAAAGTCACCTAGTTGGTTCTAACCCAACACCTCAGTACCCTCAGTACCCCAGGCAGTCATGAAACTCTACAAGCCAGAGACTAAATCCCTTAAGTACCCAAGGCAGTACTTTGCTACCGCAGTCTACCTGCAGGTGTGACACTCATACTTGAAGATACTTGAGACTGTGATAAGGAAGGAAGAAAATATGACTATTTGGTGTGATTGGACTTCACAATGCTTTTTGTACAACTACACACACCAGGCAGCATATTGCACACATCACGTCACAAAGACCACACAGCTCACTGATTGTCACAAACCATGTCGTAACATCCCTAAATCCCACCAACAATGACCCTCCTTTGACCATCAAACCTCCATCATTTTTAGACCTCCTCAGTTTACACGTATCCTAGGGCATCTGAGACCAACCATGGCAAAGTTAGGCAAAGTTAGGTAGATAAAGGATGAAGGGAGCGGAAGTATGACAAAGTTAGGTAGGTTAAGGATGAAGGGAGCGGAAGTACGGTGAAGTTCGGCAAAGTTAGTTGAAGTGAGTGGAGTAGGATATCGGGGATATGACGAGGTACGGCAAAGTTGAGCGGAGAGGACTGAGCAGGAGGCTGTGCAGGAGGCTGTGCAGGAGTTGAAGGACGTTCTATGAGACAAGAGGAGAAATATAGATAGTTTACAGATCGCTGAACTTCTTCAGCGATCCTTGTTGTTGTCAGTAGCGAGAGATATATTCAGTAGCTACACCTTCGAGTTAAGGAGAGCTACCACCCAGCAGTTCGACGCATTACGGCAAAGTTAGCCGTAGTTCCCCAACAATCATCTTATTGTTTGCCACTCGACGACCCACTACGGCAAAGTTAGCCGCAGTTCCCCGATGAGTACCCTGTCTGTCACGAAGTGACAAGTCAGTTTGGTTAATGATAAGTCAGTTTGGTTAGAGTTGTCTCCGGGTTGGGTATTTAACCAGCGACCGGCGGTATGCAGTAACCGCCGGTTAATAGGCCTTTTAGCACAGTGGTTTAGACCGCTGCCTCTGAAGGGCACTGTTATATCGTCCCAATGCTGGTTAGTTGGTCTCGTGACACTGTCTCAGTGAGACACCGACGCCCTAGCTCAACGAAGTTAGCCGAGGTTTGTCGACCGTCGGTCAGTAGAAAAGAAGGAACGACGTCTGTGACACTGATCCATGGTAGAACATACACCTGAGATTGAGAAGTACAACTCTTTCCTACACAGGACAACTGTAATGAACCTGCTTCTGAGGATGACCACAAATAAACAAATATAACCTACCTGTAGGGCTGAATACTAAATGGGGCTCTGTTACGTGGATAATACTAATCAAACAATAGGCAAAGGTCAAATCTGATTCTTCATCAGGTTCAATACTCCTAAATATTCCTTGTCCTCTATGACCACAAACCACTTGAGACCATACAGTTTCTCTATCCACAACAACTGTCTCTCGGAGTTCTGCTCAGAGTTGATCTTTGGCTTGATCTTTGTTACCTGAAGTGACGATACAACGGTAGAGAAAAAGTAGATGGGAGATCAGATGGTCTCAATCTCAGTAAGGCTAAGTGGAAGTAGTTCAAGGAGCCAGCAAAGGTCTGAGAGGAAGAGGATTGAAGAAGTGGAAGAGGAATGAAGAAGTGGAAGAGAAAAGAAGAAGAGGAAGAGGATGGATGGAAGACGAAGTGAAGAAACGGAAGGGGAACCCCTCTTTCGGGCCCTTCTTATATGCATATCAGGGTGTCTTAAACTCAATATGAGGTCGAAACATCCTCGATTCAAGTAAAGGAGAAACTATGTAAGAGAAGGAGAAAAAACTATGTATGAGAACCAACAAACTATGTATGTGAACGGAGAATGTATCCACAAACATGTGGTCCAAGTATAAAGGAGGACAAAGGAAATAGTGAAGCATATATTGTGGTCTACACAAACTTATGTTTGTATCATGAGTGAGGGACGGTAATGGACAGGATAAAAGGGTAAGAGGAGAGGAGGGAGGAGATAGCAGAAGATGATCAAAGACGATATGAGTTGAGGGAATGGAGCAAGGAGGGAGGAAGGAATGGAAGGAGAGCTATTAGGACTCTCTTATGTTGGAGGAGGCCTGATCCACTACATCACTGTCACGAGACCAACTAACCAGCATTGGCTCGATATAACAGTGCTCAATGGAACAGTGATTTGAACCACTGCGACAAAAAGGCCTACTAATTGGCGGTTCACTCTACCGCCAATTGCTGGTTAAATACTCTTCCCCAACTTTTGCCCAACTTGTCACACCCTTTGTGACATGTGACATGGAAAAAGAGGAGGGGTTTGAGAGCACAAATGTGAGAGAGGCAGATGTCATGGTGCCCAAGGAGTTTGCTGCAACATCAGCACATGTCACGCACGTCATAATAATTTGGACACAGCAGACCTTTGCAGTTGGTGCAAATCCATCCTTGGCTTTCAGTGGTCCCTCTGGTCCCACATGATATGCAGGCAAAGACCATTCCCTGTACAATCAGAGGATGTCAAAGTTTGGAGACAACCTACACTTGAAAGTGACAATATGAAGAAGCTGTCATCCACAGCTTTGGCTTGTAGTACACATCGCCCACAGATCTTCTCTTTGTGTCTAGGATAGGGTGTGTTGCAAGTTGAACAGAGACTAATGAGGGATCAATAGGTGTTGCAAATGGTGAATGAATGGTAGAGTTTCTCATTGATAGGAGACAGGTATGTAGTTGTGCCACATGGGATTACTTTTTGAAAAACGGAAATCAATCTCCGCAAAGTACATTTGTGAAGAACTAACCGGCCACTGTATATGTACAGTTGTTGCTGTGTTGCTCATTTTCTCAAAGATGTCATACACAGTGGCAAGCTACCAGGACACAAAAAGATTGATTAGTTTGCTATGAAACTGATGGAGCTATTGCAAAGTGACTGTTCTCCGGAAGTTGAGCGGAGTTCCATGATTCTGGTGCTGGAAAAACATCAGGAGTGTTGTGTCACGACTCTGCCAATTGTAATTTAAGTTCACGTGATTTGATTGCATTCCAACTGAATTTATACAACTTCCAAATGAGTTCATAGGAGTTTATACATATTTGTCACAAAGCATGTGACAAGTCGAGCGAAAGTTGGGGAAGGGTATTTAACCAGCAATCGGCGGTAGGGTTAACCGTTAACCGCCGATTAATAGGCCTTTTCGTCACAGTGGTTAACAACACTGTCACGTTGGGCACTGTTATATTGAGCCAATGCTGGTGTCACGCCTGTCGAACAACTATCTTTTAACAGACCGACGGTTGACGAACCTCGGCTAACTTGACGCCTCTAAGTCGATGTCTCACCCAACCAGGAGGGCGCAGACGTCGAAAGGAGTGTAACTACGGCGTACTTTGGCGTAGTTACTCTAACTGGGGTTTTGTCCTACTGATGGCGATGTATCTCGATTGTATATAGCTATCTCTATCTGTCTTTCACTACTGACAACAATCAAGGATCGCTGAAGAAGTTCAGCGATCTGTAAACTATCTATACTTCCCCTCTCTTCTCATAGAACGTCCCTCAACCCCTGTACAGCCTCGCGCTCAGTCCTCTTCGTTCAACTTCGCCGTACCTCGCCATATCCCCAATATCCTACTCCGACTAACTTCGCCTAACTTCGCCTACTGCACTCTCCCTTGGTTTCCTTCCCCTAACTTCGCCGTAGTTCTCCGTTAGGCGGGGTTGTTGTGACTAATAATCCCTAGGTTCTCGTAACTTCGTTGTAGTTGGTCTCAGTGGTTCAGGGTGGTGGTGGATAGTGGTTCGGTGATGGTCAAAGGAGGGTTGTTGATGTTGGGATAATCGAGGTGTCACGACGTAGTTCGTGACACCATACTACTTACATCCAAAGCATCTCTCATCATTGTTACGCCTGTCCACACCATCACACACACTCTCATTGTCATCTCAACCTGTCCGGAACCTTTGCAAGTCACTTTAGTTGTCTGACCACATCACAAGTCTATGGACAACATACTAACTGTTGTTCTCCAAGCTAACCTAACAGTTGCAGTCCACCCATATTGTTCTAATAAGGTCTGTCAAGGACAGGACTGTGACATGTTGGGAGCTATTGGAAAGCCATCTCAAGCAGGTGATTCAAGCTCATGACGTGCCAACTGTATGAAGTAGAATGCATAAAGAGTACAATTCTGACAGAGGTGAGATATGATATGAGGAGAGGTGTAGAAATACCAACAGTGCACCAATGTGGCAGTTACAATTGCACCATTTTTGACAATACTGATAGGATTGAGATGAGTCACCACACACAGCTCTCACAAAGTGCTGGCATTAGAAATTGCATGTAAAACTACCAAAAGAGAAAACAAGAGTAGAGCAGAGCTGTGACTATGGCTATGCTACAAGAAGATGTGTAGATTGTCCGATCGTTAGGTCGTGAAGGCGTGATCTGGTGAGATAGGATACGAGATGCAGAGTTTGAATGTTTGATCGCTATCAATACGGTACAGACGGATGGGAAAATGCAGAAATAGGTAGAAGAATGATTAGTGTGGAAAAATATCGTATGGAGAACGGAGGGGGTGACCACGACGACGAGATCATTACCTCCTTCCTCCTTGAGGATATCCAATGCCAGACGCCCCGTACATGGCATAAGGGTCATACACCATTCCACCCACCATTGGAAGTGTCATAGGCATGGAAGGGTACCCGTACCCTTGATAAATCTGCATGGCAGGATGTCCACTTGTGGATACACCATGGGCTTGCTCGTAGAAGTTGGGATGTCTCGATCTCGGTAGTGAGTGACTGTGTGCATGTCGGTCCGCAGGTCTGATTTCGGAACGGGAATGATAGCTGCCAGTGGCTGAGGCGGCTTTCCCATGGAAAGCTTTGGAGGTTGTACCATACACGTTATGAGGGATGGCCTTCGATGCCGTGTTCTGCGAACTTGTTCCGGACAAGTTTCTCAAGTTGCGTGGTGAAGAGGGCACACTAGAGCTTCCACTATTGCCGGTGAATGGCAGTCGAGGGGGGGCGTAGTCTTCGGAAGAGCGAGTAAGGTGTTTTGGAATGACTCCCGTCTCAGCGCGTCGGTCCGCTTCGCCAGAGAGATTTTTGGCCCGTCGAGCTCGGGCAGCAGCGATCTCGGCAAGGGCTTTTGGATTGGCTGGAGAGCGGAGATCAGCGACGGAAGTCATGCGGACGGCGTGCTTGTAAACGGAAGGACCGGTGACGAGATTGACAAGAGTAGACTCTAAACGGAGGTCTGAAGTGGATGAGGGACGAGAGATGGACATGGGGCGCTTGAGGTCGATCATGGAAGTGGGACGGAAGAGAGACGAAGGTCTGGAGCCGTCGAAGGTGGCAGAGGAAGATTGCACAGGTTGAGATGTCGGAAAAGCGACTGGCGAAGCCGATGAGATACTTTTGAAGGAAGTTCTTTTTTGCGAGTCGGAAATTCGGTGTGCTCCCTGAGATGGACGCTTCTCAGGAGGGCCGACATCTTCCTCGTCCGACTCGACTCCGAACCACTGCTTGTGGATGGGGCAATTTGCGTCGGAAGCTGGACAGAGGTACATCATTGGACGTTGCGGTCCAAATCTTCTGGGGGAAATTATCGACTGATGTCGACGGAGCCTCTTGCTGCGGTCGTCTTTGATCTAAACTGCATTCAGTAACGTCCGGTTGAGGTACTTCAACTGGCTGAATTGACGGATCCGGCACGACTGTAGTGATGGTGGCAGTCGCGGAGCCACTGAGATCTTCAGTGATGGTGATGCTGGGCTGGATGGGCGGAGGACCGATAGGTGGAAGATCGTCGTGAGACTGAAGTGGGACATCAGACTCGAAAGAGCCTCTAAGTACCTCGATCGATTCTTCTGTCACCCAGTGGAGGTCTTCCAACTCAGTGCTTGAGATTTCGTGATCAGAAAGGCCAGGGACAACGAGATTCTGTTGCAGTGGTGTGGACAATGAGTCTCTACCACGAGCCGGAGCGAATCTCGAGACCGTTGAAGCTTCATCTGCGTATGCCCGGATAGCACTAGCTAAATCGTCGCCCATGCCGATACTAGGTCTCGGGATTATTGGCCATCTTTGCGGTGGACATGCGACTTGGGAGAGTGCGCGGATGTACGTTGAAAAGTCCAACTCCCATATCCCATATCCTTGTCTCGCCATCGAAATGGGCGACACCATCCCGTTGGCATAATACACGAGATTTCGGTCTTCGAACGGTGGTCGTTCGACAAAATCGGCTACTCCCTTTGTCCTGCCCAGTTTTGACGATTGTGAAGGAGTGAGACTGCTGGAAGGGAAGAGAGCAGTTTTGGCCGTATGGGAGAGATCGGACCTTGTAGTACTGAGTTGGCTGGGGAGACAGACTACATCTGGTAATTTCCCCGCTTCAATCGATAACAAGGTGGACTTGACCCCCAAGCCCAAACGCAGCGAATCTTGTTGTGGGTAAAGCTCGGAACCTGGCGGCTGTCGAGGGTTCACGGATAGGGGGTAGACACGACCACCAGCGTGAATGGCGAACGCCACTTCGTCGGGAAGGTTGACGTGTTGTTTCCTTAAAGACAGCATGAGAGGATGAGGAGAGGGCTGTCGAAGTTGCAGTAACTTGTCCATACTACATCGCTTGAGTCGCTCGGCTGTTCGCCGTCGCTGAAGATCCAAGTCCGCTTCGGCATCGATTGGAGCGGCGGGAGCGAGATCTCCGAGGATTCTGGAAGGTAGGTCGACGACGCTGGTGTTAGGAGAGGCCGAGATGGAGCTTGGAGTAGAGCTGAAGGGCGAGGCATCTCTGCTGAGCCGACCTTTATTTGACTTCAAACCTCTCTTCCCTCCTAGCCAGCTCTTCCATCCTTTGCTTTTCTTCTCCTCCGCCACGAGGGCGTCGACAAGCTTTGCGCCAGCCACAGAGAGGTCCAATGGGAGGCCATCCGGAGGGGTCTTGGGCTCTTCCGAAGAATTTACCGAAGAGGCAGACGAGTTGTTGCTCATGTCGGAGTTCGAGCGAGAGGACATGGGTGTGGAAGGGCTACTGAAGATATCCAGGGAGGGCAGACTGGTGGGTGATAAGAGTTGACCTTGAGGATCGGTGCCAGAAGTGGTGACCGTGACCGTCTCAGTGGTACTTGACAGACTACTGGTCGATGACATGGCCGATTCGCTGCTGAAGATGCCACGTTTGAGCTTGAAAGCATTTCGGAGGCTGCTTGTGCCGACCATCTTCGAAGGTGAACGGTGGACGTCGCTGGATGGAGGGTGACCGTCGAATTGTGCTTTGCTCAGATCGGGAGAACTGCTGCGTCTTCGAAGTGGCGAGGTCGAATGTTCTGGATCTGCGGCGGAGACGGGAGTTTGTGAGCCGAGCGGACTGGGCCGGCGTAGGAGAAACGAGCCTTTGAGCCCAGAGGCACTCGCTCGCTTCGCCTTGACTGTGCCGCCTTCGGTGGTGGACATCCTGTGTCCAGTGTCTGATGGAGGAGTGGAGGTGGGGGTAGGAGTCATGTGATCCCACAGCGAGTTTTCTGGGTGCAACAAGAATTGGTTGAGCCCGTAAGGATCACGAGCATGTTGCGAGCCAGGAAAAGTGGGAAATGGCGAATACGAGGACGTCTGCACCAGAGGAGGGGTGATGTCTACCCTGTCTGGGACAAAGAGCGAAGCCGGGCGCGAAAAGGCAGGAGGAGGCGTGGTAAGGACTTCAACATCGGACATCGTGTCGACTACTTGGTCAGCTCGAACCAGAAACGTGTTGGACAACATTCAAGAGACGCTGGATGTGGACACTCACGTAGAGCTGCTTCACTCGGAGCGATGAATAACCAAGAGATGACTGAAAATCTCCTTTTGTCGATGAAAAGTCTGGTAAGGGCTGGTTGATCGAGGAATGTGTATCCCTTCGTCGACCGGTACGAGCTACAAAAGGTCAAAGGAAACGCGTCGGGGGTTCGACGAGATTGAGGGGGTCACTGAATGGTATCAGTATGAGATGCATAAAGGAAGAAAAGTTGATTGGTGAATCCAAGGAAGTGGGCGCATGGAGTGGGGGTAGAGGAGAGAGAACAAAGGAGAGGTAGATCAAGATGGCCGGGAGGGTGGGAGAAATACGGTTGCTTCCGATCCGTGTCCGTCATCTCCCGGAGCAGAGTATCCTACATGCTGCACGTCTGCATGCCTGCGTGCGATTGACTCTTTTGCACCGCCCAGAGACATGAGTGTGAATGACAAAGGAAAGGTGGCGGTGATGGAGTAGGGTGCCGAGAAAGACTCACACTAAGAGATGAGAAAGAAGAATGAAAGAGTCGACGTGTGCCCCTTCATTCACCGCAGCCCCAACGTTTGTTCCTCACAGTCTTCGATCTATGTCTCGTCTCCGCTGTCGTTGATGATCGTTCGTTCCCGGCGATCTGAAGACGATGGATGTCCAGTGGGAGGTTATCCCCGAGTTGCCCAGAGGGGGAAAAGAGTGACGATTGCCGGCGGGCGGTGGGAGGTAGGCGGTATGACCAAGGGTCTCGGGGAGGATAGCGAAAGGGACGAGAAAGAAGAAAGGCCGTGGGGTAAAGAGAGAGAGGGTGTGGAGATGTTTATTAGGTTGTATTGTAGGTGTAAGAAAGGTAGGGATGATACGATAGTGACGTCTTTGTGGGATACCTGCGAGGGGAACGAGCGTTAGCATTGTTCATTGCGAGTAAGTTTTCCTCAAGCGTACATGAGGTAGCGCATTGGGACATTTGTTATCCGACAGCATAGCCCCTTTCGTCACTGCTTTCGATCAAGACGACCGACCTTGGTGGTGAGTGGAGGTGAAAAAGTGGGGGATGGGTATAGAAAAGGGCGAGACCCATTGCGAGAATAGCTCACTTTGGTGGAGAAGCGGAACAGGAAGAGGGGTCTGGCTGAGGGGTGTTGAGTTGCGCTGACAGTGCACTTCTATCACACGGCGTTGAGCGACCTAGACTGAGGGTCAGAAAGATGAAGGCTAGGAGATGGTCGAGAAGGGTGAAAGTAGGATGGGGAGCAGAGAGAGAGAAGCAAGGGGCTGGGCAAGGCTGTAAGGAGAAGAGATGAAACTTGAATGTGACAGGAGTAAGGTAGAGAGTATGATGGCTAATCCCTCCTCGCTCATCGTCCGTTTGATGGCCGAGATGGCTCATGGATCATACACATACGACAACAGGTAGGGAAGAAGGAAGAGGGAAGAGGGGAGACAAGGGAAAAGAGGTAAGGCGGGTGATGGGATGGCGTGATAGATAGATGGCGGGTGACAAGTTTGTAGCTCACTCACAAGTAATTAATCATTCACCTTCTGGCCTCTGATACCACAAGACTCTTTCTCTCGCTCACGATCTCCCTACTCGTTTTTGCTACAAGACACAAGCACTATCCCGCATCTCGTTCAAAACTTGAACAGTATCAGCAGTCTTACTGAAATGAAAAGCTGCAAATGTTGAGAAAAGGGCGATGACGCACATGGCACCCACCGTACGTCGAAACAGGGCGTCCACTCTACTGCGCCGATCGGGGGCGTCCAACGGCCAACAGCACAGGCGTGACACCCGAGGCGAAAGAGGAATTTCCGCGACGGTCCAGGGAATCAGGGGTCAAGGTACGATCCGTGCTCCCGTTCGATCGCCTGGTTCCGTGCCTGTATACAACCTCGCTTAGGCGCCTGACGGCGGCCTGACCCTCCCACGTTCCACGATCCACGATCTACGATCTACGACTTACTATCAACTACTGAAAGTATTCCACAGTGAGCACTCACTCGTCAGTCGACAGATGACATGGTCACAGAGTGTTATATGTAGCCAGGCCGGCTGAACTATGAACTCTGAATCTCTTTCACTAGCTCCACAAGGAACCCAGGAGAATTGAGAAGAAATTCCCAGATGGCCCTGACCGAAAGTGCCTTCCTTCATTGCATCACCCCCAGCCAGCAGCCACCGATGACCCCGGTTCAATGGCGGTCTATTGTGTCCCTTCATCCATCAATGAAATTGACGATTGGACCAGTGAGCAGCACACACCCACACGTTGCCGACAAGGTTGTGTGTCATGATACATCCCCATTGACTGATACTACTGCTACTCCTATTACTACTTGATACCTCGCTCATCCCACAGCCCAATCAATGCATCCCCAACCCCCACTTTCGCAACACCCCTCCCACATCCCCCAACCCCTCAACATTTGGCCCCTGGGCCACTACCGTCGCTCTTCCAGACCCTAGGCCATAGTTGAGTGTGGAAAGACCAGAAGAGGGATGAAGTACTCTGTTGGCCGTTCTCCATAGATCATCCATGGTGAGCGAGTCGATCTTGTCACACATTTCCTCCACGGGCACTTTGTGACCATGGATTTGGGTTTGGCGACCAAGGTCTGGTTGATCAGCAGTGAACGGTCTATCTATGCCACGGAATTGAAAGGTTTAGAACACCACAACCCACCTTCCACAGCAGTCATCCTACTCTCCAAGGCCATCACCAAAGTGCTCTTCAGCATATTCTTCGCTCTCGCAAATTCCCTCTTGTCAATTCCACCGGGAACGGGTCCGGTGAGCGTGTGTAATTGGTGCGCGATGACATCGGCTATACTGCCTGCAAAGTCTGGATAGACCGTAGCGGCTATCCCGAACAGACCAGAGTCGGCGTAACAGTGATGGAACGAAGCGCAATAATCGACTTTATGATAGCGATTGAGAACGGATGTGTATAATCGTGTGTACATGCCTTTTCCAGGACCACCTGTCGGTCAGCTCAACCTTCCAATCTAGACTACGTCTAATGATCAGAGAGAAAACATAGACCCACCAGCAGAGAAAGATCCTCCCCCTCCAAGCAACGTCTGCAGTGTTGCAAGCGCATACTATCTTGTCAGCTCACTTCTTCTTATTTGGACCCGAGAACCATAGTTTGTACAGAAGGCATGACATGAGGTATAATCTGCCTTTCCACAACCGTGATCCGTTTCCTCCACGTTTCCGCAATCTCCCTCCGAAGCAATATACTCCTCTCCACCTGTATACACAGCCCTGGCCGTTCTTAGTCTCTCAAACTCACTCTCCTCCCCTGCTGACGAAACCGTAGCATAAGACTTGCTACCTGTCCGTTGTTCCCCTTTCCACAATTTACCCCCAGCTCCTGTAGTAAGGCTGGAATTTGTTGTTCTCCCATCGAAATGCAGTTTGACCAAATCGACCAACTCTTCATGAGCCATGCCCACTCCGGCTACAACCATCCTTTCCGGTCGATACCATCTGTTCAGAAAACCCCGGATCTCTCCTTCACCCAGAGCGGGCAGTTGTTCTTCTGGACAAAGAAGTGGCATGCCCAATGTATTATCCCTGAAAGCCACGGTATGAAGTATCTCGGGTAAAATGAGTTCAGGTTTCTGCCAGATCTCACGGATTTCGTATGCCGCTGCAGCCTTTTGGTTTTCGAGCTCGTCGGGGAGGAGCAGAGGTCGTAGGATGGTAGATGAGAGAAGTTCGACGGCTAAAGGGAGATGTGATGGGAATATGGTAGATTGATACATGATTGTCTCGCGGGAAGATGAGCAAGAGACTTGGGAGCCAAGTTTGTCGATGAGGGATGTCATCTCAGCGTCCGTGTGGGATTCTGTGCTCTAGAACAGTCAATATGCATCTATAACCTCGCCCAATCATCAGAGTCGCAACGTGTATGTAGATAGAGTTGAAAGATCGAGACTCACTTTGAATGCCAAACGATCAACCAAATGACTGACTCCACTCTGCCTAGAAGTTTCGTACCTACTCCCCGCATCCACATAGACTCCAACAGCATGAAAATGGCCAGGAGTGGATTCAGTGACCACCTTGATCTTGTTAGGCAAGGTAGTGATGACAGGCGGAGGGGCGAGTTGGGCGGTATGAGAGAGGGAGGTCGCATTTCTGTTAGGGAGGACATATCGGGAGAGGGTAGAACGGGAGGATGACGCAGCTTGGGATGAGATCCGAAGCATCTTGGACAGATTCGACTGCTTCTCAATACTTGGCGGCTACTGAATGCCAGCGGGTCTTGAGCTTGTAGCCTGTGCTGACCTGTATGACGTGGGCAGATGGCAAGTGTCTGATGGTGATGAGGGGGAAGGAATAAGGGAAGGAAGGAAGGAAGGAAGGAAGGAAGGAAGAAGAAGGGAGGAAAAGTTGATGTTGCCGGACGAAATCGTAAACTTTTCTTCTCATTCCTTCTCTCCATCTGACACCTACTCTTACCATGTTCTCTTCAGGTAGCAGCAAGATGGTCAGGCCACCGAACCGCACTCTCTCTTCTTTGATGTGCAGAGCGAGGCTGTCTTATTCACTTCCTCGTCACACACCTCCGCAACCTTCCTCCTCGACTGCCCACATCATCCCCCTTCCATCCACTGCATCCCCTTCCTCGGACAAAGTCCATTCGAAAGCTCCGGAGAAAAGAAAGGACGAATCACTGCAGCTACCCGTACTTCCACGCCCATTAGGCGTGCCCAATCCACCCACTTCAAGACCAAAAACTTGGGGTGAGAAGAGAGCCGAGTTGTTAGATGAGGATCGACATAAGGCAAAACGAAAGGCATTGTGAGTCTTCCCGATCTCACTGTCACTGTCCTCAAGATCAAGTTCGCATTCGTTTGAAGTGGAGGACTCTTGTCAATGGCCCATTGACCCGGTGACCCACCCTGACATGTAGAATCAAAGAAGCATCTCAGGGCTATTTTCACGATTACAACCGTGCTCGTTCTGCCAACGGAGGGAAACTTTGGACAGCACCTCCAGTCTTGATTCGAGAGGATGTGAGTGGTCTCGAATTCCCTTTTTCTCAGATCATTTTCTCCTCGTCTTCATCTCAATCTTGGCTTCCTCTTCAGTAAGGCCGCCACACCAGAGGTTCACATGAACATCTTTCAACTCTTTTGTCAAATGGAAAACTCGGAGGCATCCTTGTTCATCTGGAAGCAAATGTACGTTACAAAATGAGAGGAACAGCATAGAGAATAGTTTAGTGAAGAGCTCACAGTAGATGGCTCAATATTTTCCTGACATCCAAGGAAAAGCTCTTACAGGCGAGACTGTTCATACCACCGATCTCTTACTTGGCAAAGTGACCCTTTTGGCTATACTGAGTACTCGACTTTCAGAGGTGAGACCTGAAGCTCAATGCTCATACTTTTTTTCCTCTCTCCGCACCTCTATTTGTCCATCTCAGCAAACCTTCATTGCCTCATCCGGACGGTATGAGTCGCCAGTTGAAGAGTTCGAGTCACCACTTGTCCGTCATTCTAATGAAGTGATGACTGCTGACGGAAAGGAACACGTCTCATCTTTTTGTCAACCTGTGTTGGACGATTGGTCCACTTCACCTCTTTTCTCTCACGTTCAGATAAATCATCAGGATAATCTTCTCAAATCCCTTTTACTCAATTTCCTGGTATCATCGTTGAAACGTACCGTCCCTGAGAACAGATGGGGAACGTATATGATTTCCGGAGGTGAATGGTCTTCGTACGATGTGAGTCGTCCACTACTTTCTGTTCTTCGAAAGATAATCTCCTTCCCTATCTCTATACCTCCCCTCCCCAGCTTATTGTCTCGGCTGGTTTGATTGCACGCCCAAAGATATTTTGTGCGAGGTGTCTGTCCTCCCGTATTTTTCCCTCTGCGGCACACGTCATACTCCTCATTCCACCCTGTTTACCAGTGGAAGGTGATATGCTGCGGGAACATACCCCGAGTCATTCGATGCCGAAGAGTCCAGCCATTGCAAATTGTGTCGAGTACGTCTTGAGGATCAAAACAGCAATGATGTAGAACTGCGTGGAGACCAGGCGTGGGAAGTGGCCCGAAGATGAACAGTACCGGGGTCCGTAGCTCATAACACAGATGACATCGCCTTTGGGCATCGAAAATAAGCTGCTGGGATACGTATACCTCATCGATCCCAATGCCAAGATCCGTTGGGCGGGGAACGCGATGGCTTCGGAAGAAGAAGTCGATAATCTTAGAAGAGCCACCGCGGTTCTCATGAGACGTTTAGTGAAAGAGGAAGTGAACTAGTCTATATAGGACATCTACCCCTATCTGATCTCGCATGCCAGGCAATGCAGCAATCTAAGTCACATTCAAAACCTCCCCCTGTTTCTTGACGTCCCGAATGTGGAAGCAGACTTAGGCCGAGTCGAGGTCTGATCATTGTGATCAATTGTGATAGTGTATGTATCCCTATCGTCACCGATGACTTGCGGCAAAGACAGTCATGTTCTCAAACCGCTTGCTATCGACGGAGAGAGACATGAAGACATATGCATGACGCGTCATCTAAATCCAATCTTGCAAACAATGATCTTCCCGCACAGTCGTATATTGTATTGACACCAAACCTTGGGACATGGATAAGTAGAGAAGAAAGACGAAAACACAAGGCTCATAGCTCGTCTGGCTCTGGCTCCCTGTAAGTCAGCGACAGTCCGACAGCCATGGCAAAGATTCCCGATTCAACACAAATGGATCATGAGGGACAATGAGAACGCACCACTCAGAGTGCATCGAATATGCAGAATACAGCGACCCGTCTTCTGCAAACTCGCTGGGCGTGTTGATGTGTTCGTCAAAGTAGTGCTTTGCGACAGAGCGGGGAGCTAGAATATCAGTGGGCGCCCTTCCACATTCACATCACACCAGTACATATCCGTTCCGATTGCCCGATCTGAATGGATGATCGGTGAGACACAACAGGATAGCTGGATCGACACACACGAACTCCGGATAAAGACTGAAGAAGATGACAAGGTTGAAAGAACAGAGTCTAAAGTGTAGACTGTCAGATAAGAAGAGAGACCCACTTCGAGGCGTCTTGGGCAATCGGCAGAATTCTCCAGTCTGCATGATACTCCAAGCGACCAAACCCGTCCATCCGGTCTGATGCGAAGCCCCAAGACCACGACCCTCGTTTCCATGGAAGAACTCAAAGAAATGAACATAATCTCGGAAATGAGGATCGCGATTCAACTTGGGATTGCCGCCGTTGACCGCTCGTCGACCCGCTTCATCCCGGGAGAAGATATGAATGATACGATGTTGAATCTCTTCGGCACATTGAGCCAGGGTCATATACTGGATGATCAACATATCATTCGACTCATTGGAGGCAATATCACTCACATCCCCACTGCCAGTCGGACATTCCACCTGCAAAGTCTCACCGTAATACTGGTGGAACCTCTGCAGACTCTCAATCAACAAAAAGTTGACAGCTAGCCAAATCGGTCCGCGCCAATTCGAGTTACCTCCGAACATCCCGGACTTTGAGTCTCCAGGCCAGTATTGCACTCCAAACTCTTGACCGTTTACGTTCATAGAGAAGGGGTGTTCGTGATGGTACAATGACATCCTATTTGTCAGCGGGCAGGGTATAACATGTCGCGAGTCAAACTCACGAGCGTATTCCATAATCGGACAGAAACTCTTTCTCGTCCAACATCTTTTCAAGAATCTTGACCAAACGTTCCTTCGATGCCAATGCCAGCAGCTTCCGGTCTCCTCTACCTTTTTCGCGAATGTTGGCCATATTTCTGTTCGAGATCTCGGGACGGTTTTCAATAAACCAATCCATGCGTTTCTTAAAACCTGGGAACCTTTTGATGACTTGTGGCTCCAGTACGAGGGTAGCATAGAGTGGCATGAGTCCAACCATGCTTCTGACAGGGAGCTGCTGCGAATGGTCATGGCCCCACTGAATGGCGTCATAGTAGAATCCGTCCTCTTCGTTCCACAATGAGAAAGGCTGGTCGCCAGTGGTGTAGGTCATAGCGTCGGAAATGAACAGGAAATGTTCAAAGAACTTAAAGAGGTCAGCATGAGGGATCCACTGAAGACGAGGTGCGATAGCCTACCTTGGAAGCCATATCTTCATATGTTGGATTGTGCTTGGCTAACTCCAGAGCGATACTCAGCCTGTATAATCAATTACGATCATTATCTGGGCGACAGTGAAGACTGACATGTTGAGACAAAAGAAGGCCATCCACGCCGTGCCATCCGCCTGGAGGAGCTGACCCCCGGTCGGCAATGGTTCAGAACGATTGAACGGTCCGATGTTGTCCAGACCCAAAAAACCACCCTCGAAGACATTGTTGCCATCGGAATCTTTCCTGTTCACCCACCTGATGGTCAGCTAGAGTGAAAACGAATGACAGCTGCAGACGAGACAAAGTCGCTAGCATGCAAAAGCAGATTTGCAATGACTGTGCGTCCTAGAGAGCCCGTCGACTCACCAAGTGAAGTTCAGAAGCAACTTTTGGAAGACTCGCTCCAGAAAGTCCAAGTCCTCCCTACCAAACATCTTTCGTTCAATCTTGAACACTCTAAACGTCGCCCAGGCGTGCACAGGTGGGTTCACATCAGAGAAGTTCCACTCGTAAGCGGGCAAAGCCCCATCAGGCTTCATGTACCATTCTCGCGTCATCAGATCCAGCTGTTTCTTGGCGAAAGACGGATCGACCATGGCAAGAGGAATACAGTGAAAGGCCGTGTCCCAGGTGGCAAACCAAGGATACTCCCACTTGTCGGGCATAGACAAAATGTCGTTGATGTACAAATGACGCCATGCGGTATTCCGCACCCATTTCCTTTCCGGAGGGGGCGCAGGCTGACCTGGATCGCCCTCGATCCAGTCCTTCTGGATATACTGATAATATTGCTTGGTCCATAGCATTCCAGACAAGGCTTGACGCATGATATTTCGTAAGTCGGGAGAGAGAGAGCCTCTGGCGATACACTCGTAGAACTCATCGCAATCTTGTCGGCGTGCTTCGATATTGTCGTCAAACAGCTCCTCGTCGAGAATGCTCGGATCTTCCTCGATGGAATGAGGAGTCATCTTGAGTCGAACCACCACACAACCACCTTTACCAGGCACGGCATTGAAGACGTAATGAGCTCCAGCCTTTGTTCCGGTCTTTTCGGGATTTACAAAGCAGCGTCCGCCGCCAGGGTGAATGGGGCGGGGCGGTGGCTCAACGAGACTCTCGACATGCCCATTTGCGTGGCCATTCACCCCGTTGGCTTTCTCCTCTGCATCGCCATTGCCTACGGATTTCTCGTCGCTTTCAGTCTTGGGAGAGAACGCAGGTGTACCATCAGGAAGTTTCAGGTTCTTGACAGATGTCGGAGACTTTGTCACCAGTCCATTGACTGATCGCTCAGGTTCAGGCTCGGCAGGTCGGTGCGAAGGGATGATGTGGTCGTAGAACGCGTCCTTGACGTAAGGTGTTCTGTTCTTGCCATGGTACAGACGCTATACGGACCTCAGCGATGATCGAGATGGAAATGCGAGACCCACCTCATAATTGGTCTCATTGTCACAGAAGAGAAGGTCAGGAACGATACTGGGCCCATCGACCAATACCACGCCGCCTTTGGCAGGGGCAGCAGGGGCAGGACTAGGCGTGCAGTACAGTTTGGTCATGCCCAGTGTCTCGTGAGTCGCCTCAACAATGCCGTCCGATTCTTGTCGGAGGACTGGCATATTCTCGGGGAGCTCTTTTGGCCAAGACCACGTGTTGCGGAAGAAGAGCTGGGGCAGAATGTGCAGATCTGCTGGGTCGGGTCCGCGGTTGTAAGCAGTAATGCGGATTGACAAGGCGTCGGCGTCTTCTTCATCTTTGGCGTACTGATGATGTTAGTGTGAGATCACATAGTGTCAACGCAAACTTACCTCGACAAACACATCCCAGTATCGATCCTCGTCAAAGACGTCCGTGTCCATGAGTTCAAACTCGTTGACTTCGCGACTACGATTTTGACTTTCTTGTTTGAGTTGTTCGTAGGGATATGGAGCCTGTGGATATTTGTAAAGGTATTTCATGTAAGAATGCGTGGGCGTCGAATCGAGATAGTAGTAGAGTTCCTTGACATCTTCACCGTGATTGCCTTGACCGCCGTTGAGACCGTACAAGCGTTCTTTGAGGATCTCATCTTTGCCGTTCCAGAGTGCGAGGGAGAAGCACAAGCGCTGATGGTTGTCACTGACCAGTCAGTTGATAAACCCGGAGGAGACAAGACCGCTCACGAGATACCGGCTATGCCATCCTCACCCCATCTGTAAGCCCTACTCTTGGACATCTCAAATGGAAAGGAGTTCCAAGCGTCGCCATTGGCTGAGTAGTCCTCTCTCACAGTACCCTGAACATCAGCTCGAGTCATCGGAGCCATGTTGCGCGCTGACCCATTGTCTTTCAGACAGATATGGACCCCATCTCTTCCAATGAACATCGTATCTGTCCGACTGATCCAGTCTGTCATGATCAGCTCTGACGAGTCTGAGGGAGCCAGGACTGACCTATATTCTTCCACCGAGCGGTATCGCGGCCCAAGATTCTGTTGCAGTCGTTCTCGCAGGGGCTGAGATATCAGCTGCAAACTAGGTTGAGATATGATGGAACACGCACTCGGTCCAAGTCGTTTTTCGGAGTCTGCGAGTGAGGTGTGTTCGTGTCACTTCCGTCGTGGGACGGATGGGCTGAGCATGAGCTTTCCTGGTCTGCTGATGGTAGACGCAACCGAGACTCACGAGAGTTAGTCTGAGGCGGTTGGGGTGTCTCCTCAACGGCTTTTTTAGGCAGACTAGGATGTCAGCATCCCTTTGCTGTCACCGAGATGTCATCTGCATGACGACAAAACAGTGTCTCGGAGATTGACAATGATCAACTGCGACAGTATAGCCTAGGAGAGGGATAGATGATAGTAGCATGGGGCGACACTCACTTGTCCTTTTCTCTGACTGGGGCACCAGTTGGTGGGGGTATATCGATCCTCAATTCTGGATTTGAACCAGTGTTAGGGTTTGGAGAGGCAGAAGTCGGAGTTTCATCACCGCCTGTTGATCAGCTTCCTTTGTCCATACTCCAGGTTGATCGAGCTCATGGATAACAGTCCCAGCTGTAAAGTCCCCCCGTAAACTACGTCGGCGTCCATGAATGGGAAGACATATCCCAAACAGTCACCTGGCCACCATACGGGAAGAAGTGATGGGGTAGTGAGTAAATTGGGAAGGTGAGGAGTAGACAGGATGACTGACTGAGAGTAGAAGCGACGGTCCCTGCGGCACCAAACAGTTTACTCTGAAGCATCTTGGCGGTACTCATCTTGTTGACGAGAATGAGTGAAGCTGCACAGATGAGAGTGAAGAATGAAAGGTAGAGGGTGATATATGAAATGAAGGGAAGGAAAGGGATGGGCCGGTTATGGTAGGTTGGGGAGAGTAGTGAAACAAGATACTGATAAATGTGATCGAAGCTGAATCGAGACAGTGTGGATGTTGGAGGGAGAAGGGGAGGGATCGGAGGGGATGCGCGATCTGCGAAGGTGTCTGTAGGGAGAGGAGAGTATATAAGATGGAGAGGCTGGAGGAGAGCAAGTAGTACTTAGTAGTGTTGGAAGGATGACAGGTGATGGGATGATAAAGGATGTGGATGGGTGGAATGAAGCAAAGTGTTACAGTAACACACCCTGTGATACAAGACCTCGACCTTGATGTAGGTCTTACTAGTTACTTAGACCTGATGTATATGTATACGAGTGGACAGATCTGTACGATCTTGAGTTCACTACACATGTACAGTATATACAATCTCAGTAGTACTAAGTGTCGATGACGATGAGGCTTTCCTCGCGATCGGACCTGCTCTCATCATCACCCAACTGGGCAATTTCCCAAATTCTACCACATGTCTCCATCGTGATGGCTCACGCGTCATGCATCACGAGATCGACGTTTTACCAAGTCTACAATCTACCACTCTAGGACGTTGCAAAAGCCGTCATGATCTCTGGTTGAAATACAGGAAAGATGTGTGCTTCAGTGTTGAACACATGTCGGTCCAATGGGATATGATCAGAGTCGTCAAATAATAGATACAGATATTCTGATTGTCAGCTGACCCAGACACTTCCATGGTCTTCACGAGGGTCATCTTCCAAGGAGAACGCTGCTTCAGTCATACAGTTTGAGCATGTGGTAGTCAAGAGATGGGAAGAAGGAGAGGAACCAGTGGACACCCACTCAAAGTCTCCCCTAGCCAAAATGTCTCCATTTTATCCAATTGCTTCGGAGGCATAGCCTGGACGTCCTCCACTCCGGCATAACCTCCCTTCTTCACTCTACAGTACCTTTGGAACGCTTGAAAGATTGACCAGCCATACTCTCTGTACTTTTCCTCGCCCGTCAGACGGTAAGCCAAGAACAAAGATTCGACAGTTTCCGGTCGGAGGATGTTTCGACCGTCAATGAGAATGCCGTTTCTGACTTTAGTTTTCTTCAATATTCTTACACTGTCTGACTGGCCGGTGGAACAGGAACGAGACGTGACATTCAGCGTTAAGGAGCATGTCGAGTCACTCACTGATTAGGCTTGATATACCAATCTATCTCTTTCGCTCTTGGGTCTGATTTCTCCACGAACATGGCGATTTCAGGAGCTAAACCACTGAATATGAGCAGGAGCAACATAGACAAACGTCACCGAACAGGTCAGATAGAGAGAAGACACCTCATGGATGAGTGACAAAGACGACAACTCACGTTGCTGTCTCATGTGTCTTCATACATCCCTCAATGATTCCAGTCCCAACGGCCACATCCTCCAAATCTCTCGGCATGACCAGAGTCTCCTCATTCAACTCCCTCCGACCACCTTCCGTCACGCCTAGAAGGAAAGAACCGCCCAAGAAGCAGACCAGATGGTCTTGTTTGGGGACAATCTTCCAAGCTCTTGCATGTCAACAAACGATCGCATGTGAATTGGACTTGACTCACGGTCCTCCAGTATCAGGATCCCTTTGCGGCATGAGCTCTTGAGTATGTACCACCATCCCATACGGTGTAGTGCCCATGAGATGTGTTTTAATTCCTGACATGGCTTCGTCATACATATCTCTGTACACTGGCTCTTGTCGGTCCTCACAGTCAGCTGAATCTCAGGTGGGTTGAGATCCGTCCTACCGTTTGCAGGTACTGTCTACGCCGTTAGCTTGTTACCGTACTCGAGCGCCGAAAATCGTATATATTACATCACAAGTGAGGGTAGCTGGCATGGAATCGTAGCTGGGAGAACATGATGAACACCTCAGAAGAGAGGTAAACTCACTTGATCAAATACTCGTAGTACGAATCTCCCCTCGACCCCAGACGGATCTCACTAGCTACGAATTGACCAGTCGCAGGCGATATGAAGATAGGAGCGATACCATCATGCATCGAAGCAGCCCTTATGACTTCTGTCACCTGATTGTGAGCTCTTTCCTTAGTCGTCGTCCCAAAGCACACAATATCTACATGCACCGATTATCAGTCCTTAATTGGTGAGAGTGAGGATGATGGGAAGCTGCCAAGTCACAAGCTATATGCATCATCGAGTGAACTCACCTTCTCGGCTTTCTTCCAATACACATGATCTCCCGTCAGATGACTGAGATACTTCAATTCCAATTGCAAACTGGCCGCCTCTGCTAGACTTGCCCAACCATTATTCGCCCTATCTGGTATACCCTGCCGAGTGGCCAGGTTGATACTTGACAATGGTATACCGGAAGATGTGCTGAACGCTCCCAGAAGTCTATCGGCAAGATCAACAGCGCGTTCGAGGTACATAGGAGCGTCAGATTGAATGGTAGGGTTTGAATGTATCGAGGTGAGATAATGAGCTGATAGGAGTCCACCGAGGATACGAATAGTAGTCTACTGTCAGTCTCTTCCTCCTCACGTCACTCAAGGATTCAGCTCTCTCAATCAGCTGTTCAGTCCCGACTTTCTCCCAGGACTGTAAAATGATTGTCTCGTGATCACAAGATTGTTGCAGAGTTATGGACAACGATGAAGAACACACCTCAAAAGTATTGAACTCTGAATTCTTATCGAAACTCAAATCCTCTTTAACCCACTTGGCAGCCCTCTTGTATTCCTCTTCGAACCCCATCACCAACAAACTGTCCAAGGAATCAACAATGGTGAACCCTATTCCACCCGCTCGAGTGAGGTTTGAACCTGTTTGGGATAAAGGATGAAACTCGTCGGCTCCCCAGGCGTGTCGTTCGTATGCCGTCCAACTCCATTGGAAAGCTTCTCTAACTTCTTCTCGTTTTTCGACATCGGCTGGAAGGTGTTGAACACCTCGGATGAAAGGTTTAAGGATAGATCTCCCGGAGGCGGGGAGTATGTCGTGAGTGCGGATCTTATGGGGAGATGGATAGAGGAGCGGTGAAAGCATGGGTCTGAGCAGCTGGTGATTAGTGAAGTCACCGTCTGTTCAACGACTGGCTCTCATTGGGGTTCAGTAAGTAACTGAGTGAGACAGGGTGAGAGACTCACTCTAATGGTGAACCAGCCTAGAGCTATCAAGCCGATTCCAATCAGTGATATCCTCACCCAATCCGTCCCTTTCTTTTTCCTGTCCATCTGCGGTCAGCATGTCCGCAGAAAAACATCGATGACGGAGAGCACGACTGTCACTCACCGGTCTGGGGACCGTAGGGAATTTGGCAGACTTTACATTCTTCCTGCCAGATTGAGCACGAGGACGTAAATCTGACATGCCAGTCACGGTAAGTGAGTCTGTGACTGCGTGACTGTTTTCGAGTGAGCTACTTCTAGCAATGGTAAATGGTGTGAGTCGAGTAGAAAGAGAGAAGGAAAGTGTTGAAACCCACGACGGAATTCAGCGTTTCCCATTTTCATCCCAACATTTAACATTTTCATTCTTTCCCACTTTTTCCACCTTCTCTACTATTCATAACTACCTTAGGCCTACAACACACATACAGAAGATCAGTCCGACACGATTTCTGAACACGAGAAAGATCACCTCAAGGGATTGTGGCTTACAAAGATGGACAACCCCTTGAATCCCGATAAGACCGCAGCGGGTATAGTCATTGACCCAGCAACTTTGGATAGAGTCGTTCCAAGCTCAAAAAGGAAGGATGGAACGTGAGTGTCTCCTGACATCACACACCTTCATGCTGCAGGATAATCTACCTTGTCTGAGGATTACAAAGTCACTCTCAGAGAGACCCTCAGATCGCTCACTCGGAACACCGGTCTGACCCAACCTATCGGAGCGATTCATCCATTCGTACCAACCTCAAGTAGCCCCCTACATGTCATTCATCCCGGAGAAGAACACCCACAAAGGGTCTTTTCTTACATCTATGCGTATTTTCTGAATGGAGTCACTGAAAATCTGAACGCCACTGACCCACAGGGTCCGAAAAGAGCTCAAAATCCGACCAGGTTTCACACCCCAAGAAGACGTAGGAAGGTTTCGTTCTTCTCGTCAAGCCGCATTAGCCGCTCCTACCTATATACCAGGAACCACTCGTCTCCGAGCTTCACCTTCCAAACCTGAAAACCCATTCGCTCAACCAAAACCGCAAACAAAGCCAAAAAGTCAAGCAAAGAATGAGAAGAGGAGAGAAAAAAGGGCTTTGGCAAAATTGAGTGAGAAATTATGGGATGATGAGGATGAAGATGATGTTGGGACTGGTGGTTTGAGAGAGGATTTTGAGGAAGTAGATAGAGAAAGAGCTGCTGCGTCTGGAGAAGTTGTAAAGGTTGAGGATCCGCCCGAAAATGAGGAAAGTCGTGTGGTAGGTGATGAAATTACCAATGGACAAATACCATCAGGTCCATCGCAGGAGAGTGACGATAAGGAGACGCAAGACGTAGGGGCTGTCAGTAGTATCGCAATTGTGACGAAAAACCTATCGGACGACGAAAGTGGAGCAAGTCGTCGAATGGCAGAATTGGAATTATTTGATATCCCTTCAGACGGCTTCCAACCGACCGACTCCAGAATTGCTCATGAATCATCTACCACCACCGCATCGGAGTCAGAATCACGACTACCCTATTCATCACAAAATCCAGACGCCTCAACATCGAAACAAAGTACCTCCCACGTAGACCCCGGAAACGCGAAATCCACTATGGCAAACGACAACACACTGGAAGAGCAACATCATCCTGACAAGTCCTCTCGGTCCCAAACTACCAGAGGACGTGCTGTTCCAGAAAGCCAAACTCCTTCAAGTCGGCCGAATCAAACGATAGGTGCAATCTCTCAACAGGCAAAACAATCAGGTCGAAATGGTCCACCAGGGCGTCAACAAGCCCAGACGAATAAGAAGGGCCCACCAGGATCTTCACATTCGAATCAACCTCCTCGAAAAGGTCCGCCAGGCTCTCGACCACCAAAACCGGATAATCGCCCGGAATCGAAGAAAGACGGTGGAACAGAAGGGAATGGGAAAGGAAGAGAAACACCTCCTTCTCAAAGAGTTCGCAAAGAGGTCCGGGTAAGGGAAGGAGGTGCGAATGATGTATCTTCTTTGGCTGAGAGGGTTAGGGGGTTGGTATTGAGTACTACTCAGCCGAGAGAAAAGAGAGGGGTGGGTACTAAGACAGAGGGTGGGAAGGATCCTTGAGTGGGTAGTAGTCTATTGTCGGAGGTGACGAAGGCAGAAATCTTGGAGATAGGTCTTGGAGCCTTACGGAGAGTTTAGATGATTGGAGTCGATGTGTCTGAATAGTCAAGATGCATACCGTCAACACCAAAGTTACACAAATATGGTAAATGAGTAAATCCAGGTTTGAAAACGAATTGCTGTGATGAAATAGCTGATCGATATGATCCAATGAATGATGCATGCGAAGATGAATAAGGATGATACATTTGGTCACAATCAAGCATCTGATACGACATATTCAAGATAATCCCCTCCTGCCCCTATCGCCAAGGACAGAGCGAAGCATCACCCTATCCCAGTTCTGTTCCCACGTAGACCAGACTTCTTCTGTTGCATCCACCTCTGGCGTCGCGCGGCGTGATGATGGACGGGATTGTTGTGTGAAGTAATTCCTGAGTTGTACGAGTTTTGGAGAGTCTGGGAATCCGGAGAGGATGTCCTATGAGTCAGTACGTAACAGTCACTTTCCCCCCACCCTGCAAGCTTGCAGTGGCATGGAAACGTCGGACGTCAGGACTACAGAGCTGTTAGTGGAGGGAGCTGGGGTGGGTGGAATAGGGAGAGGATCAACACGAAATATATGGCAAAGATGATGAGATGACCGGTTGATAGTGTGAAGTCGATGAGGAGATTCGTAAGGAAGAAAGGCATTGAACTAGACAGAAGGGACAAAACTCACCACTAACAACCCACCCAATTCCTCCCCAGTATCAAACACTCTCCCATTTTGCCCATCTTTCACCAACTCTCCCACGCATGCGAAATCCCTAGAAAGCACAGGTACCCCACACCCAAACATATCCACAATCTTCATAGGTAGATCTCTCCCTGAACTACTACTATGCATCGACACACCCAGATCCGCACATCCCAATAGAGTAGGGTAATCTCGAGCAGGTAGGAACACACATCTGACACAAACATCTGTCCATCGAACAGTTTTTCCATTTACAGAACCATGCTGTTTATCATCATACTGTGAGGAATCACCTTTCTCACGTGCCTGTACTTGTTTTTCGAAAGCGGCTCGTAAGGCACCTTTCCCGGTGATGAGCACCACCAGACGAGGGAGATGTCGAGAGGGCAGGGATGAAAGAGCAATTTGGTAATTGTCCAAGGCGGTAAGGAGAGGGTTGAAATCTTCATCGGCCGTCCAAGATGTAGCAGATACGAGAAGAGCAGGTCGGGAAGGGAGGGGACAGATGAGGTTGGAGCTTGATAAATGGGTGAGAATGGTGTGAGATGAAGGGTGTGAGAGCCAGGAAGGAAGACGAGGGGACAGATGAGGTTCAAGCCTGTGGAATAGCTGGGAATCAGTCATTGAAAGCTTTCCATCGTCGATTTGACGCACCTCATGAGCGGTCATCGGTCCTGTCGGCCGGAAATGTGCTGGTGGGCGATCATGCAAGACGATGAGTTTCCCTCTGGGTTCTCAGCTCAGCCGCGGGAATAATGAGCCAACTGACTGCAATCCCCACTCATCTGACAAGAAATCTCTCAAGGCTTTCGTGACGAACAAATGTGCATATGCTCGTTGTCCAAATTTTCTCTCAAACCTGACGTCAACTGAGAGCTTTCTACATCTGAACCAGTACAACTATGGGCAGGAAAGATCGAAAGTCAAGGTCATGAACGGGTAGCGTCGACTCACCATGTAGCAGCTTTGACCAAGGGAGATCTATCTCCCACTCTCATTGCCAATATACTGTACCCTGTATTGTGCCAGTCGATCACCAATCTCGCTCCTGTCACCCTCGCAAGGACCTGGGCCAATAATAGAGTTGGAATGCTAGGTGGGTTTTGCACAAGTAGCACCTCGTTGTGCACTGGAATGAACACGAGGCAATTGAATATGACTGAGATAACTTGATAAAGGATTCGTATAGGTGCCCTTAGAACCCAAGGGAGGCGAAGAAGGAGTGAAGGGGGGTTGAGAATGGGAAAGGGGTGAACGTGGGGGGTGGAGATGAGAGAAGGAATCGGAGGGGTATCTAAGAGTCAGCATCAGCCAGAATCAACCACACACCTGATCATGAATGGCCTTGTCAGTGATCGTACCGTTCCACCGTCGCTGAATGATGCAGAGGAAGGCATGTCAGTGATGGGTGATGAGGTGTTGAGGCAGGAGGACGCACCAAAGTAAGCCACCACGGCAGTCTCCCAGCCATGTTTAGCAAAAGATTCTGAATGGTACATCATCCGAGGTGACCTGCCTATATCTCCCAGGACGAGAACGGTGACCGTCTTGAGCCTCGTGGGTTTGGTGATGACATGACGTCGTATCCACAGCAGGAGGAGTAAGGTAGAGGCGAGGGCGGTGGAAGTCGTCAGTAGAGCGATGTGTCTCCAGTGACTGTAGCAGTATAGGACTCGTTGCAGTACCCAATGTGAGACTGTCATGATAGGGGCATTGAGAGACGTGCTATTGTATGAATTACTACTGTAGAGAGAGAGATGGGGGTCGAGGTAGAGATGGTGCCTGAGAGTGAGTGGGGGAAGGAAAGGGAAGGGAGCGGAATCAAATTCATTGGCCACCCGCCCACCAAAATTCTGTCAGCCGCAACTACTACTACTACTCTACTTACTATATCTATACAACCATCACCCCATGTCGACATAGCACACCATGAGCGCGAGCAGCAAAGAGGCTGTTCGTCTCTGCCAACATCTGGTCAGGCAGGCGTTTGGTACCGTCGTTTCGGTGAGTGATATCATCTGGGGTTACTCCGTCCCCACCTGCTACCGAGCTCATCCTCAGCGAATCGCTTCCACTTTGATGAACAGGGGTAGACTCACTTGTCCAACTCTCGCAAGGCTATCAGCTCTATCCCGCTCAACCACAATGGCCGCTCTACTGATTCTGATGCAACATCATCTCGTTCAGAGCTCTGGTGAACCCCCAGACTCAGACAAGGAAGAGGCCTACGAGTTCAACATGGACGAATGTCTCTTGCGTCTCCGGTGGGGCAGGATACTCGCCATGACCCTGGACAAGCTTGGTCCAAGCGTACGTCTATACTACCAATACAAGTGAGGGAAAATCTAGTGCTAATACTCAGGCCACAGAGGTGATCAGGAGCTTGATGTTATATGGCAGGTTGGCAAAGGATGAGATTATCCATGCTTGTGGAGGTGGGCACGGGGCATCGAGTGAGTTGTCTCATCTTCCAATTGGGATTCTACTCAAGTAACAGATATCATGGCCATAGAAGAAGCTACCCTGCTGCTCGTCCGACATCACTTCATACAACCCACTCACCCCGAGATGGGTATAATCCGTGCCGACGCTGAAGAACGGCGATTCCTTGTATGTCATGCTTCTTCCCCCTCCTTCTCTACCTTCTACCGTATACCGCCTACTTCTATGCTTCATTGTGGACGGACCGTTTGCTTATAGTCCAGACACATCGTCGACGCCTCTACTCTACGAAAGGCTTGGCGTATACCACAGCAAACGATCTTGCTAACGCTCGCTCACAAGCTGGCTGGGAAGAATCCGAACGTCGAGCCGCTCTCGTTTCCTCAAATAATATCATCGTACTCCCTGAACCCCATCCGAAGAAAAAAAGAAAACTCGTGGAACCTGAATTATCCCTTCGTCCCAACATTGCCCTTCGGATCAATTACGACCGCTACGGCGTCCTCATTCGAGACGAGTTGATAGTCCGAGCCGTCCGTGATCGTTTGAATGTCGGTGCCGCAGAAGTCATGCGTGCCGTTCTCACCTCTTGTCTGAATGACGAATCTGCCCTTGCGGATCCACGGACATTGGTCCATGTTTCAGCCAATGATGTGATCGATAAAATACCAGAACAGGCTTGTCCATTCATTTTTGCAGGGATGGCAGGATCGTCCAAAAGCAGTCTGGCGGATGTGGTCAAACAATATCTCAGAGTGCTCAGTGGAGAAGATCAAGTGGCAAGTGGGGGAAGCTTTTTGAGTACGGAAGGGACGTCATTGAACCCAATGTACAAAGTCGAATTAGAGGGGATATGTTCAAAATTGCGTGCGGCATTGATGAATGAGTTGGTAGTGCAAAAGCTGGGTGACGAGGGGTCAAGAGTATTGGCAGTGGTGGTGACGGCGAACAAGGTCTCAGAAACAACCGTGAGTGTTGAATCACCGAGATCATCCTTTTGCAGTATACATGGTGGTCAACGGAACTGTGCTGATAATAGGTTCGAGATTGCGCCATGATTCCCCTCCGTTCTGCCAGATTCTACCTTTCCGAACTGCAGAAACTTTCTCTCGTCGAAACGCAGGAAATGCCGAGGGTGATGGGCAAAGGCGCAATGTCCAAAGATGCTCACTTATGGTCCATCGATCTCGCAAGGGCATACACATATATCCTTTCTTCGGTGTATAAAACACTTGGTAATATCGAATTACGGAAACAAACAGAAGTGGACAGAAAAAAAGTCGTTTTGGCTAAAGAAGAGAAAGCGGGGGCTGCGGGAAGAGAACGATTACAGTTGAAAGATCAACAGGATCTGGCTGAGCTGGATGACACGTTGAAAAAATTGACTTTGGCGGAGGGGAGGAGTGAGGAGGTGGTCTTCATCTTGAGGGATCTTCCGGGATGGCCTGGCCGGTGAGTTTGGTCATGAGTGATTGCTTCCAACGATTTTCCTTCGCTTCCTTCGTCTTCCCCTTCAAGCCCGACCTCGACTCTCTTCCTCACCACAATATAGGCCCCGCAAAAGCATGTCAGACACCCTACCTCTCTTCCGTGCGGCTTCGCTCACTCAATGTGATTGGACAAGAAACATGACTGATCTGCAGGGTATGAAATATCATGCATGTTACTGACGATTACCAATACGAATACATCATCTCATTTTCTGACCTATTCCATCAGCGAATTTATCCGAATCACCAATTATATTGTCTGCCGAGGTCCATCCACCTGTGATCAGCCTAAGACCTCTGGTCTCTACGAGTAAGACGGTAGGGGTGACAAGATCTACTCACTCACCACCAATCCGCATCCCTCGCGGTCGCACTAGCATGTACGACGCAATACCATATCCTCCTTCTTGATCTCCATGCATCGCTGTAAGCCCACCAATTCCACACATCTTCGAGATCATATCCACTATTATCACTCTTCCCATCGAACTGGTTCAGCGAGTCTTTCGACCCCTTATCAGTCCATGTCATGACGGATTTGACTCCCGTCCCGCTTGTCCTTGACTCCAGTATGATCTTTTCTTCATTCTGCACTCGGATCACATTCGTTTCATCGCCAGCTGGGCTGTCCGGAACGTAACTGACTTGATCACTTCTCTTACTCCATTCAACCGAAGCTAAACCAACCTTGACAGGCTGCTCGATCTCCTCCTCTAAAGCAATCCATAATTGAGTAGCACTCCCCACCCCACTAGGATTCGCTTTCCATCGTCTTAACAAACCCAAAGTCCATTGTCTCACATCGTCCAGGATGATCATTTCCCACATCGCTCTCGGAAGTGGGAGATACCTCATTGCGGAGCAAGTACGTCGGAGGGAAAGAAGATCGTTCAGACATTGTGGAGATAGAAGATGAGAAGGTTGATCTCTCTTCAACTTCTTCTCTGTACTGACGTTCGAATCAGTCGTCACACGATCTAATATTGTGTCGTGTTTCTGGGGAAGACGGAGATTGTCGTGCTCTTCGGAGGAAGTAGGGGAAGGGAGGAGATAGGAGATGATTTCGAGGAGTATGGTTTGAGGGAGAAGGGCGAAGGAGGAAGATTGTGAAGGACGTTTGGATGATGGTGAGGGTCGATGGGACGGAAGGTTGAGGGAGAGGGGTGATTGAAGATCCGCCTGGAGATAAGCTACATATTCCACACGGAAGCCTTCTTTTCAGACCAATGTAAGTTCTCTTGCTCGGTGATTGGTGGACGTCACAGTTTCAAGCAACCTGATCCTTGTAATCACTATCCTCCTCTCGTCCGCTAAATCGCACTGAGACTTCGCCCTCGATCAACAACCGTTCCTACTACCCAAATCCTGATACCGAGTCCATCCAGGGAAGGGTTCAAAAGTCCTGCTACAAAAACATAACATCATACTGTATCATTGTCAAAAAGACCAAGGTGTGATATCATGAATCAACAAGCCATCATCAGTAGGTCAAATAATCACTCACGTTTACCAAATGTCCTCCTTCTTTTCCATCATTCTTCTTCCATCTCTCCCTCTGACTTTTCGTCCCACACCAATACCCGACGCCCAAACCTTTCTCTCCTCCAAACACATTCGGATCGACTTGCCCCACCCAGGATCCATGTCCTGTCCATTTAGGTAAACTCCATCCTAACATCATCCTCTCTTCATGAGAATATCCACCATACATTGTCTTGCGTACTGTACGAAGTACGCACATGAGACAATACGCATGTATGGGGACAGTACGTCGATGTGCGTCGTAAGGTGTTCTTGTGGGAGGTGAGGGTGATGCTGCTCGGGAAGGGAAATCGTTAACGTCAGCTACTCTCGATCCTGTACGTGTACGTCCCTCTTGCTCCAATCCTGCTTCCCGACTAGGCAGATCGCTTCCGGTATCCTGCTCCTCTTGATCTGATAGTTCTTGAAGGACGTTTAGAGCAGTTCGTGTGTTTGACACTACTGACTGAGAATTGGGAACATTGACGATTTGTTGCGTTTCAGATGTAAGAGGAGGTAAGGGAGAACGAGGAGTTGATAATCTCAAATTGTTCATTCCCACCACAGGAGAAGATAGAGTGACGGGAGGCTGGATCAGTCCTGATGAAACTTGAAGATAATGCCAATCTCTCAACCAGTCAGGATGAAGAGGGGTTGATGTGGTAGTATCTGTAGACACGGCTTGATCTTGAGGAAGAGGGGTGTTGTACCTAGGTAAAAGACACGGTGAGGCGCAGAGACAACAGTATAGTGGACCTAGTGTGAGGGTCATTATGATTTTTTCAATTGGTTCACTTATGCTACGATGTATTAGATTTGATAGGCTCTTCAAGTTATTGTGCCAAGTTTTCTCTTTGGTGTGGTGAGAATTTAGCTTTTGTTCAACGGTCAATCAGTAGAATGGTGATTAGTCCACCAGGGAGCTCGGAAATCCAGGATGTTGTCTTTCCGCACTTATGAACGCTCACACTCACATATAGATACCCCCCAAATCGAAATGAGAAGAAGAGACTATGAATGGTTTCCCTCATCATCCCTCGAGATCTTTTCAATGCCCGCTCCTTGTCCCCTTGACACATCTTAGGTCCTTTGTCATTTCAACCTTCCTTACTGGGCTCACTCGCTACAGGCTGTTGTTTCTACGTAACCCTTCTTCCCTTTCACACATCCCCGGACATTCTCCGATCCCGTCTACCATCTAACGACGACGGGTGTGTCTAAGTGGTCGTACCGTCGTGCGTTCTAGGGAAAGATTCAAAACATTTGAAAGTGCCACACGGATTCACCGCCACAATGACGTTCCTCCCACCCAACCCACACTCTTCTTCTCCTCCTCTCCCACCTTGGCTCAACTCGTCTGTCTACGAGTACTTTACACCGCACTCAGTATCGAGGTAGGCTAGGAAACGAGACGAGATAAGATGGCACCTACCCCTCTGCTCTCAGCGGACGACAAGGTCAAAGTCAAGAAAGCGATACCTACTTCTGGGTCAAGTAACAAGATCGTCACTGCCGCAGTGGCCAGGGTGTATACCGCCAAGGAAGGAGCTAGGACGTGAGTTTCTCTTTGGCTATCACAATGGTCTCTCGTCCTCCCCGAATTCCCATCCCTCATTTCAAACTGTTTGATATCGTCTTTCCGTCCTGGCTCGAAGTTTAGTCCAGATCCTGGCTTGTCATTGTAAACACCTTTCTGTGACCTCCCTGGGTCCCTTTGTGGGGTAAGGCAAGTTCGACCATGATTCATAGACGTGTGACACAGGGAACCAAACAAATTTTCGGACGATTAGCTGATGACAGATGGACATACGCCAATGCGGAAGGAGCTTTGGTGTTCTGTGCTGATAAGTCGAAAGGGGGATTATGGTTTCGAGTGGTGGATCTTTCGGTACGTTTTTCTCGTTTGGATCCATCCCACTAGCCATCTCCTTCGTTGGGTATGCGCTTATGAGCTCTGGATGACTCTGCCGGAAATCACGTAGAACTCCAGTCTCTCCTCTCAAGGGGACCGAGTCATGGGAGCCTGAATCGGTGAATGGACTCCGAGTGTAGCAGCTGACGGCCAGAGCTCCAGAGGGGTGATATGGGAACACGAATTACCCAACGAGATCGAATACAATCAAGAAAAACCTTTCTTCCATTCATGGCAAGGAGATGTGAGTGGGACTTAATCTTCTTCAGTGTCCTTCTGCCCCTTTTTGATTCTCCCACTTTTTGCTTGTCACTCTTCACAGTTGAAACCTCTCAAGTCTCTGCAGAGATGGTCTTCCCTGGGTCACTTTGGAGAAAAGCTGTATGGCACTCGATGAAGGCTTCTTCCTCCCTCTTGGACTGCGGCGGCTCTGCTTCGAAAGCTCGAAGCGACATATCCCTCCTATTACTTATATCATGCAAATGAAAGTTGAGCTTGACACTGACTCGCAGTCCACCAGTATAGCCTTCGTCTTTGCTTCTGAAGCTGAAGCTGGGGACTTTTACAAGAAAGTCGCCAATAGGTCAAAATACGCCAGTATGTCAGCCGGACTGGGTGTCATGTGATTGCTGACTTGTCAAGCAAAGGTGAAAGAAGAGAAGAAGGAGAAAGAGAAAACGCCCACAAAGAAGAAGAAGGGCGGTAAAATCGACAAATCGCAGATCTCTGGACCGGTACGTAGCTAGCTTTCTTTCTTTCTGCTTCTCTATTTCAGGTAGCAAAGTAGACCATGTCTCTGAAAAATGCTAATGAAGTATGCGCTGGTTGTACGACCACTGACTCCCAGTCCGCTGGCTCATTCAAACATCTCGCTCATATGGGATATGACGCCGAAAAGGGATTCTCATCCGTTGGCGTTGACCCATCATGGCAAGCGCTCCTAGAACAGCTTTCGGCAAAGGGGATCAGTGCCAAGGATATACAGAAGAATGAGAAGTTTATCAAAGATTTTGTCGAGCAACAAGGAGGTATACAAAAGGTGCGTTTGACAATCCCCGGAATTCGTATTGTTTCTTCTCGCCCGGCAGCTTCCCATCCACGTTCTGACATCCTTATCGGTGTTCTTGCGATGTGTCACGGGAATTCACGTCTGATCTCAGGCCACCGCCACGGCTCGTAAGCCTCCTCCACCGCCTGCACCTACGTCCCGACGCAAAGCTGCTCCACCTCCTCCAGCCTCCAGAGCTCGTCCGACTTCGGTCGTAACTTCTCCTCCGCCCCCTCCGCCTCCACCCCCACCCCCGTCATTACCACCCTCTCGATCCCATCCGTCTTCCACTCCCTCTGCGCCCCCACCACCACCCTCCGCACCCCCCCGCGCGACGCCGAGTGCTCCTCCACCTCCCGCTCCACCCCGCGCGACACCCGGTCCACCTCCGCCTCCGCCTCCACCGCCACCTCCCTCCGGTGGTCGTATACCCCCTCCTCCCCCTAGAGCCCCTCCTGTCGCTTCTGGACCTCCCCCTCCCCCTCCCCCATCTCCACCACAAGCCTCGTCACCCTCAGCACCGGCGGGGAGATCTGCACTTCTGGCCAGTATCCAAGGTCAAGGCATTCACGCTCTCAGGAAGGTCGATCCGGACCAACAACACGTCTCTCCTCTCGCTGGAGGATCAGCCGTCGCGGCAGGAGCAGGTGCGGCCGTGGTAGGTGCCGGAGCGGCTGCGGCGGTGGCTTCTGCTGCTGGACCCGAAGATGGACCCGATCTAGCTAGTAGTCTGGCTGCCGCTCTGGCACGGAGGAAGGGTGATTTAGGGGATAGTGATGAAGAAGAGGAGAGCGAAGGGGAATGGGATTGAGCTGTTGGGTTTCTTCGAGTTATCATATCTTTGAGTGGTATGAATAGGATCTGTCACCACTCACTTGACTTGTTTAGACCACTCGTACCATATAACGTTAGCTGAGTGCCACGGCGATGATTATGCCCGACATTAAAATGATGACGAGTCATCGATCTTTGTTTTCCATCGCCATATCTTTCCCCCTTGACCCACCACGTCCCCACCTCTTCTTTCCTCTTCTCTTCTCTCACCGTTTACTCTGTAATCTTTCACAGCCGTAATCTCTCTGGCCCATTTCCCTCCCTCCACTCGCGTTCCTTCCAGCGTCCCGTTCCCTCCCTGAGACCTCCAATTCCATGTCCGATCCTCACCCTTCAACAACGGAGACCGATCTTCTCCTGCCCACTGTGAATCGACCCTCACGCTCACTGAAGTTCCTTCCCCATCTCGAGATGTTTCCTCAACCTCGAGATAAATTCTCCATGTCTCTAGTCTATGTGAGTGTATCTATCACCTTTCTATGTGAAAAGCACCTGATCGAGAAGACATCATTGGTAGTGTTCGTCCCGCTCACTTGGTATTTAGTCTTTTCGGGTGATATATCAGCTATGGGTTGGTTCGCCTTACATCCTCCTATGCAATCTTTGGCCATAGCTGGGTTTGTGTTAGGTAAGTCTTTTTCATCCTTCTTCTCATCATACCTTTTTCACCTGATCAAGCAGTCTAGTCACTCATAGTTACTTTTTATACTTACACAACTGACCAACATCACTTCAAACTTCAATTGATAAACCCTCTTATCTGATATCGTGAAGAATACACTATCCCCTCCGCATCAATCGGGGTTTTTCTTTTTTGTTTTCATACTGGCGAAGAATGGAGTTACACATTGTTGGTTCATCCTGACTCTCAGGCATAACACCTCTTCAACCTTATCCCTCATCCACTCACATCCGTCAAACACGTTTAATAACTCATCAAACATTCATCTATCTATCTTCCCTCTTTCTCCTTTTGGGTACATCGGCAATGTGGTATAACAAACATCTACATTCTGCGAAACATTATACAACTTGGCATGGACGATTTGGATTGTTATTCGTTTGTTGGATTATATTACAGGGTTTAATAGGTGGTTTAAGTATCTGGAAAGGGGGGGAAATGTTGGGTGGAGGTGAGAAAGCTAAGAGGGTTTATAAGTATCATCGGTTGGTTATATTTATTCTCGACTATCATCCATTTCCATTTACTTACATGTGACGCAAGCTCCGACATTAAAATATTCACTGCGATTGAGTCATTAGAACGTCTTCTCTCATTTGTTCAAACACCCATGTTGGTCGTTACGTCGTGATGGAGTTGAAATCTTGTATCATATCAAGTCTTCACATAAATTCAGTCAGATCAACGAAGGAAGGTCAGGTTCACATCCGGAATGAGGTCTGAAATCTGAAGAATGATAGATGAAACTTCATGGACATCAGTGGAACATCTGAAAGTTATTTTGAATTGATTATCTCAGATGAGAGACTGGTGACAAACAGAGAGCAGAGAGAGTGAAACTAATCTTCAGTCTATCGGGATACCTATTACTCACTCTGGCACTTTTCACTGCTCATCTAGGTGGAGCTCATTCAGACTGGGCGTTTTCACGAAATGGTTTTCGTTGGTTACGCCTGATAGTGTTTTGGATCACATTGCCTTTATTATGGATAGGAATCTTTAGTCGATTACGGTGAGTGAAATTGTGTCACTTTCCCTTGGAAGTCCTCCTTCCTCTCTTCTCCTGGAACACCAATTTCTTTAGTATCGATCTTGGAGATAAAGATGAAGATATGATCATGATTAACAGCGGCTGTTTACGTATGTGAGAGAAAATAAGCTCATGACAGACCCAGCAAAATGAAATTCATTTGATTGACTTCGTCATGAACCGTTCAATACCTTCATCTCATATTTACCATTGTCCACCTGTCGCCCATTCTATGTCATCTTCAACGGCATCTCTGTATAATCTGACTTTCATCTATGTTTAATCGTTCACTCGAATCATGTTCCCTCTCTCTACGATATCAATCCATCACTAGAAAAAGAAAAAGTCCCAATTGTAGCTGACAATCCCAATCTGTATATCATATCCTCTACCTCGATGCATGTTTTCATTTATGGGTTCTCATTCCATTTTTTGCTCAGCATTCGGACTTCCTCCCGTGATACAGATGTCTTCATATCAGTAAGCAGTGGACGACTAAGATGCAATGCAAGATATCATCTCATTTCAAATCCTCATTCTAATTGACTCTGGTTGAAACGTTACTATCTGACGCTCGAAGGAGAATATGGACTGTTAGGATTAATCTTATTTTCTATACCCAACATTCGACAAAAAGCTTCTGTTTGAGGGTTGGTATACCAAGCATCTGAACGTCAGTCTGGATTCATTCCACTTGTCATTTCTTTATTCCTTTTCAACCACATTTTCTTCCAACTTGTGTCAGAGTCAAAGAAATTCCGGTAATGGAGGGGTGGAGGTGTGATCATGTAAATTGTGCCGTCCCAGAAATTACGTTGAGAATGACCAGTTGAACACCAAAGATCCCAACTCCACGACATGCACAGATACCATAAAACAACCTAAACGGACGAAGGAGGGGAAAAAAAGGGTATTGAAACACTCACCATCTGACCCTCCTGCTTCACCTTGCGCAGGAGCAGTCTTTTGGAATTTCTGAACTTTACTAATCTCCACCAACCCTTTTGCCCAAAACTCTTTCTTGGCCATTCCTCTTTCATCCATATCCGCCTCCTGATGTTCCTTTGGCATTTCCTCATTCTCAGTATTTCCATCCATCTGCCTATCTCTCTCATTTTGGGTTGACTCGAAATGTTTTTCATTCACCGAGAATCTGACAATTCCTTCCACTTTCGAATCTTGAGCAGGGGAAGGGGGAATTAAGACACCTTGTATATCCAGCTTTTGCTTCTCGTTTCGTACCATATCCTCGATTTCTAACATGTTCGGTAACGTTTGACGGATTGCGGTAGAGAGGTAAGGATGGAAAGCGCGGGTTATAGCGAGCCAATCGGGATCGTATTGTAATACCGGAGGACCGGAAGAGGGAGTAGGGATGTCTAGGAACTGGACAATGAGCTATTGACTCGAACAGAGATTAAAGTGTAGCTAGTATCAATTAGGCATTTGTGAAGATGGTGATTCGATGTGATGGACATCCGAACACGAATGGACATGTGATTGAACATCAAAGAGGCAGGTCACAGAGATCACAGCCGGGACGAGGCGCAAGAAAAGGATTGACAACTCTGACTGCGGGATGTGGACGGTCAGAAAAGGAAGACTAGTCTGATTGTGAAACAAGACAGGACATCATCGGGTTGAGACGGAAGAAAGAAAGCCTGGACTCACTTGAAGATGATCCTTCCCAGGTCCACATTTATCCAAAGCTAAAAACCTAGTCTGTGAACTTCCTCCTTCTTCTCCTCCATCCCCAATCACTGTCCCGCCGCCTTCAATCCTGACGACCCCGTCCTCAGGAAGCTCTGAAGGCACGGGACCTAACGCTCCTGACAAAGACCCAGCCCGTCTGGTAGCTTCAACGATATCCACACTTTCGTCCAATCGTTCTGAGCCAGGACTTGGGATTTGAGATCCTTGTCCGACCTCTACGTCTTTTTTCGGCTCTGAGACTATGTTGGGGAGATCAGAAGGTTCATTATGAATCTCATCCTCAGAAAGAAGGATCTCATCTGGATTTTCATTCCCCGTATATCTTATTTCACCACTGGTAGGCATCTCCAGTGGTGAAACTTCTATAGAGGCTGGATTGGAGTGCTTTGGACCAGAGAAGTCCTCGTCCATATCTATCTCGATCTCATCGGGATTGCCCCCTTCCAAAGGGGTGTCTTCGCCGTCTAGATCTTCATCTATGGTAATCTCATCCGGATTCACTCCTCCACCTGGTAAACCCCCATTGACGGATCCTTGGGCCACTAGCGCTGGGGCCAGTGGTATGGGAACATTGATGGATGGTGGCACGGGATGAGAGGCCTTAATGGAATGAGGGGATACAGGGACGGTAGTGTTATTTGAGGGAGACTTATGATCGTAGACCGCGGCGAATTTGACATGCAGATGCGCCGAAAACCAGTATTCAGGTTTGAGACGTTTCAGAAGTCCTAATAATGGTGGGGAACCTAATGTGTCTGTTCGGATCTCATCGGCGAAAAATGGTTTGCGGCGGAGTAAAGCGGGGAGATTACCGTGGTGGGGAATGGTGAGGGGCCAATCGTGTGACAGGACTATGGTGTTTGAACGAGGGGGGAGCTAGGGTTAGTGATGTTTCTGAGCATACGACAGGTATTGAGAGTGGAAGGGGATGCTGATGAGATACGTAAAGACAACTGTAGGATATGTTGTAATATGGGAGAAGCAAATCTTGAAACACGATCTGGAGACAGGAGGAATGCTAGGGAGAGGAATTCAGGTAGACGTGGGGGCAAGTGAAAGTATAGATGAAGACAGATGAACAGGGAAACAGATTGTGAGGGAGAAGATCACACACCTGCATGAGCTTGAGAATATCGTATTGCCGTGTATGATACACGCTCCGCAGAGTGTTCTTGTCGTAGGGGACTTTCTCAAAATGACCTCTGCGTCAGCCACTATCATGTCCATCCCTCGCAGCCGGTTGAAACAAGGCTGAGACGTGGGCGTGAGTCAAAAGGATGGACAAGAGTGGTCATTCAACCGGTGAGAGAGATACCACTCAAATTTGGGCATCCATCGCGGTACAAAGGGATGAATGATGAAAGCCGACGCCAAAGCGAACGGTGTCTGTCATAGAGAGACAGTGAGGAGGTGAGGGGGTGGTAGACAAAGATGAAACAGACATGAGGGTCTCTCACTCAACTCACCCTTGTTATAATCATGTTTTTTATAAATTCCACTTGCCCCAACTATTCTCAAACCATTCACAAGGACACTTCCTCCCGCTCCGAGGTAATAAATCCCCTCTGCCAGCCATCCGCCGTGATATAATTCCCACATATAATTACTGGCTTCGTGATTACCACCTTGAATCAGTACATTCCCATATATAGTGACACAGAAACCACCAAGTCATCCTGGTGAGTAGGAGGTAAAGATTTTCGCGTATATGGACAGAGTAAAAGACTGAATATGACATACCAATGACAATAGTCAAAACAGGCGCTTTCCTCTTCCCACTGTAATACTCATGAAAAGTCCCCAACGCATGGTATTTCGGTGGAACCGCCAAGCTTGCAAAATCATGTGTAGACCTAAGCGCTTGAAAGTCTCCACAGAGGAGTAACAAGTCGACCGGACGACCATGTGACCGGGTGTAGGAAGCGAGGGAAGCGTAGATGGACGAGAGGGAACCGTGAGAGCAACCTTGGACAGCGACCTGTGTGTGAATTTTGGTATTGATTGCTACTCGGATTGAAGGTTGTGAGAGTGGTCGAGGAGGAGTGAAGACTTACTAGCATGATTTGTCTTTGTACCTACCACCTCGCCGATGGTCAACACTGCAGGATATCCAGTGGCCAATGTATGACGAGGAATTTGGTGTGAGTGGGGACAGGTGGGGAGGGGAGGGGGGGGAAGAGATAGGCTCGTGGGAAGGAGTGAAGATTAGGCATGCACGCTATAGTCCCTTGTGCCTGTCGGTTCTCCGATGCTTTGATTTGCCGATGCCGTGCCGCGGGTCAAACAACAAGATGACTGCGAGTTGTTCCTATTTGTGTACTGGGGCAGTACTGCAACACTAGTACAGTAAAAGTTCTGTAGAAGGGAGGATGAGAGAGAGGCAGGTGGGAGAGGGAAAGTGAACACTGGACACGTGGTGACATCGCCACCTCGATGACGCATGACGCAGATATATGGAACGCGGAAAGGGCCATTCGATTTTTTTATTTTTTTCATCTGCACGCTTTTTTTTCTTCAGGAAGAGCATGCATGATGATCTTCTTCTCCCTCTATCTCAGTCAATATTGCAGGTATTGAGGAGATCTCTTTTGAACATAGCTCAGTGCCCCTAGATGTATCTTTTGGTGCTATCTAGATGCATGCAAACAGCCTACATCAGACGCTTCAAATTATAGGTTCTCTATAAGGAGGAAAACAGCCTTTCTCCATCTCCTGTTTCACAGGAGGTAGCTGAATGCATCAAATTCCTACTGTAAGAGAAGGAAACCTATCCAGAGCCTTCTCGGGCGTCTGCATGCCTCAAAGAAGACCATGGAGATGGTAAGTGATGACAGAATGATATTTTAGTGATATTTGGGGGTGGTGAGAAGGAAGTGCCACATTGGGTCGATCCCCCTTGGGGCCCCACATCAAAATATCGAATCAAGTGATCTACTCTCTTGGGTCACTTGAGAGCTTCATATTGTGACAGATGATGCATCAAGGTGTCAGGAGTACACCCTTCAATTTTCAAGGCTGTAGCTGCATGCATTGTGGAGTTGTAGGGAGGAGAAGTTTTGGATTATACCATCTGAAAAAAAAATCCGGGTGAGGAAAAAAAAAATCGAATGGCCCTTCGCGCGCGCCATACAGATATCCGTGTAACGTGCGACGCCGCCCGACGCTTATTCGTGAGTCGGAACAACTGACAGGGTGAAAGACCCTGAGCGGGAAAGAAATAGAAAGGAAAAACGTCGGAGGCGGAGGCGGAAAAGTAGAGAAAAGTAGAAGAAAAGCATCGCCTCGTACAAGGAAATACATACATCGTTACATCTCTCCTCTTCTTTGATCGTCTCTTTCTCGTTCCCTTTCCTATTCCTTGCATTCCCCCTTTGTGTCGATCATTCACGGTGGCGATTGACTAGACTAGTGGATAGTGCCATAGTGGTGACTAGACCGCAGTAGACTATCGCTAAAGATCCCCAACCGATCTCTTCCTTGGTGAACGCTTGGACCTCTTTTTTTCTTCCCCATCGATATCCCTCATTGACTGATTCTTCCTCGCCGGTTCCCCAACTGTAGCCAATAGCATAGAGAAACATCCTTATAATCACATTGTTCAACGAGAAAGAGGTGAGCACTTACTCGACCCTCGTTGCCCCACTACCACCATCAATCATCACTCGCACCTTCCTTTGTCACAATCGTCCTGTCTTTGTTTCCCCTCTGCTCCTTTGCCTATGTCCCCTCGTTTGCGTTTGGCCCTCTGACACTGTGCGCGATCAATGACGACCTCTAGGCTGACAACGTGGTTTTCTTTTTTCCATTCCACTCCACCGCTCCACTACTTTACTTGTCCATCCCCTCATCTTTCTCCTCTAAACCTCATCTCTCTACCACTCCCTCTCCAATCCTTCCACCCTTCCTTCTCAACACACAGGCTCGGCACGTATTATTCCTCAAGCATTCCTCCATAGATAATAAACTTGTCGGACACTCCCCATTCCGCTTCCTTTCAACCCCTCCCCCGACAGTCGTTTCAACTTCCCCTCCATCCCGTCACTTTCTCACCCTTCCACATCTCCACTTTCACTTTTGACATTTCACCATGTCCCTCACATCTCTCCTCTCCCTCTTGCCTTACCTCGTTTTCATCGCCGCTAGCCCATTCACCTTGGACGATCGGATATGGGACAGAGCAAACACCCCTACCCCGCTCAGCTTCTCACCCTCTGGTGATGCCGGTATCTCGGCTCAACAAGTAAGCACCCCGTCCACATATGAATGCCCCTTCTGACTGTCAGATGTTTCTTGGAACCAACAAAAAGGTGTACATCCTCGACAAGACGGAGAATAACCCTGTCAATGTGACTGGAAAATATGGTACACACCCCGCTTGGGCCGTCGAATATGACCTCGCCACAAACACATGTGAGCGACAAACATTCGAGAAATTAGACAACATGCTGAAGAGACAGATCGAACTATGGATGTCGATTCCAATACGTTCTGCGCTTGTGGTGGTGTCTTGGCCAATGGTACTTGGGCCATTTTCGGTGGGAATCAACGTGAGTCGACTCAGATTGCTTGGACCTGATTCACTTCGGCGAGACATCCTTGGCTGATCATTCTAGCCATCACAACCGGAGGAGTTGCCACCACCGACCAGGGTGCTTATCACGATACGGACGGAGGTACTGCCATTCGATTGATAAACCCCTGCAATGACCAATCATGTGAATACATCCAAGGCGATCAACCATTCCAGGTTAGCGAGGGCGACACCGGCGGCTATCTCCAGATGACCGGTCGACGATGGTACCCTACGGTAGAAGCTCTTCCCGATGGATCACTCATCATTATCGGCGGAGACAAAAATGGCGGTTATGTCAACACTCCCGCCCAAGACAACCCAACCTACGAATTCTTTCCCCCCAAAGGCGACGGAAACGCTGTCAACCTTCAATTCCTCTCTGACACACTTCCTATCAACCTATACGCTTTGACGTGGCTCATGCCTTCTGGTCGACTATTCATGCAAGCCAACCGAAAGTCAATCTTGTACGACTACGAATCTCAGGAAACAACCAATCTCCCCGACATGCCCTTTGCCGCTCGAGTGTATCCAGCCTCAGCAGCCACCGCTCTCCTTCCCTTGACTCCAGATAACAATTACACTGCCACTGTCCTCTTCTGTGGCGGGTCTGCAAACGAACAATGGGGTAACGATGGTGGTCCTGGATTCAACATCACCGCCGTCCAAGCTGACAACACTTGTGTCCGTATCAGTCCAGACGATGACAATCCGCAATACGAACAGGATGATTACATGTTTGAATCCAGGTCCATGGGACAGTTCGTCATACTACCTGATGGTACATTCTGGTTTGGAAATGGCGTCGAATACGGCACTGCCGGATATGGACCACCTTACTATTCCACCGGTCAATCCTACGGACAAGCTCCTGTCTACTGGCCTGCCATTTACAACCCTTCGGCTCCAAAAGGTGGAAGATGGAATCGAACCGGCCTTTCACCGTCCCAAAACGAGAGGATGTATCACTCCACCGCCATCCTGCTCCCCGATGGTTCCGTCTTCATTTCAGGAAGCAATGCAAACGCCGATTTCACAAACGATCAATGGCGATCAAGGACAGACACGGAACGTTGGTACCCTTGGTATTTCAACCTTGCCCGACCGACCTACAGCGGAATGCCGAGTACGATATCCTATGGCGGTGAATCGTTCGACCTCGTCATCGCCGGTTTGACAGACGAGAATACAGTCAAGAATACCAAAGTCGTTTTGATAAGAGGAGGTTTCAACACCCATGCAATTGGATTCGGTCAGAGATATCTTCAGTTGGAGAATTCGTACACGATAGATATGGAAAGTGGTAACACGACCCTGCATGTTTCTCAGATCCGAGGGAATCCAGGACCGACGCTGTTCCAACCCGGTCCAGCATTGTTCTTCTTGGTGGTAGATGGCGTTCCTTCAGAAGGAGACTTTGTAATGATTGGTTCTGGGGAGATCGGAACTCAACCCACTACGACTAACGCTCCTTTGCCTAGTTCTCAGGTGAAGGCGGTGCAGACGAATACGACAGATGACACGGGTTCAGGATCAGGATCAGGGTCTGGGTCTGGATCTGGGTCGAGTGCGGGGATGAGACTCGAGGTGGGTGGTTTGGTATGGGGAACCGGGTGCATGGTGGTGCTGGGCTTGATGGTGATGGTTTAGGTGGAGTGTGTGTGGCTTGAGAGTATCCTCTGTGGATTTGTGGGTGGAGGGAGGCAGTGGGTAGAGTTGTAGGGATACAAGAGTCAGGTTGACCCGATTCACACGATGTGACCACGAGTCACCGGGTTGATGATGAACGTTCGGATGTGGTCAGGGGACACGAAAGAGGCGGGATATGTGTGGGAGCGTGATGGTTGGTGGGACTCACGGACAATTTGTCGACAACTTTGCATTACACCTTTTTTATAGTTTTTCTTTTTAACGACCGAAACGGAAAAGACGAATGAATGGACACTTCTGCATTGATGTTTTACGCGGTGATAGTTGTGATAGGTGTTGCATGTCGCACTCGTACTCTACAATATGTCGGCGCACCCAGCACCTAGCATCTCCATGAGGGTGCGGAACGTAATCATTCATCCATGTTCCAGGATGGATGGATGGATGGTTCAAAGTCACCCACCCTCTCGCGATCGCTTTCGTTTGGCTTCTAATACCTCAGACACACCCCATGGCCCACTTCCACCTCCGAATCTCCCATATATCATATACCATAACGATCGACCATTCTGTGGGAAAAGATGAGACTATGATTCACATCATCTTAGAAATTGTCTCATCACGTCGATCGTTTCAAAGTGATCTTATCCTTGACATAATAAAATGATCTGTACCATACATCGTTTTTTGGAACAAGACATTAATGGGAAAAAAAACCTTTCTATACTTCCTCAATCATCATCCTCCTCCATATAATGATAAGCGACTTTCATATTTGTCATATAAACAGCTCCAAGTTCAGATAAAGCTCCCCAAAAAGGATTCCTTTGATATAAATTACGCATATGTTCGTTCTACTTATCAGCTATATCATATTTAACAAAGAGATCCCCTTGTGGGATTCTCATTTACATCGTATTGGTAACGACACAAGAGATTGAAAATCATATTGTCGTGATAGAAAGAGCATAAGAGATTAAAGATCATATCATTCTGATGAAGATGACACAAGAGATTGAAACTTATATCATGTTGATAAAAACAGCATAAGCAATGAAAAGGGAGAGAGAGAATTTATGAATATGTAGAAAGGGTTTTTAACTCACAGGGAATAAAAATGTACCCCAACATACTAAACTTGAATAACAAACGAATCTTACACCTAATACACCATCATCGTCATTTCTAAAGAATCCAAGTTGTAATGTTGCCCATGCTATACTGATTTATCAGACACCATCATCATATCATGAAATACCTGAGGAAGTATTGGAAAAGGTTTGATTCCGTTTGAGAGGATACTTGATAGAGAAACATTTGTCAAAAAAAATGAAGTGAATGAGGATGATGGGGTTCGTATCGAAGGGTGAGAAGAAGTAATGAGGATCGTCGAAGTGTGCGGAAAAGAGGTCAGAGTGAGATGATGTCAAGTTAGGGGAGAGAAGAAGAGAAAGGAAACAAAACTCACAAACCTAATGTCCATCCCATCGAATTCGAACTTAACCTCGGTCCAATGAGCGTTATAGGCGGGAAAGGAAGATGCATCCCGAATGTTCTTCACATCAATAATGAACTTCCTCTACGGGCTTCCAGTGCTCCAGTGAATACTGTTCATCTTGGAATCAAGAGAAACGTCGTCAGGATGATCATGTAGTAGGGAAGTGAAAGTGACCCTCGCTTAGGGGTATTGTCCGCAGGTAACAGAGCAACAATTGCGAGTTCAAAGAAACTGTCGGAGAATGGGCCATTGCCAAATCACTCACCGGTTGTTAGACCACGCAACGAGGAAAACTCCAACACACATTCCCATGATAAAAGCATGCCACATACCTTGCCAAGCTAATAGACTAGTGACTGTTCATCAGCCAATGTTCTTTTCTCTTCCCAACCTGGTGGATTTCGCCTCTCCACTGTCCGGACACGTATTGTTCATTGATCAACCATCTATCACATGTTCAACTATGTCCTTCATTGAATTTGTCTCTCGGGGATCACTGACGCCTTTCTAGATGAAGTTCGATCAAACTACAGTATGATCACCAAATCTCCTACCTCATCTGCATAGACAACCGCGACGTTCATGAGATATCGAGGAGAAGTATAGTAAATCACTCACCCATTCGATAAGTACTCGTTCCTGGATATACCCAGATAGACACCGTTGAATCGGCAAAATATTGACATTGACTTGGATCAGGTCCGCCATTCGATTTCCAAGAAGACACAGCTTGAGCGTAGGCGTCGTTGTATGCTGGTAAACTTGAAAATCCCAGATCGCTATTGGTCAGCTATTGACTATCACCTCTCCTTCATGGTAGACTGTCCCCTCGATGATCCTTCCAATACCTCGCTCTATTCTCGCAGTAATAACCTAGCGTGTAGTCCAGGAGACGACGTTCATGAACAAAGCGGAGGGACCGGGAATGACAGGCGTCTTGAGTGTGGTTATGACTTAGGAGCAGTGAGTCAGGAGGAAACAAACCATGACTTTGAGACCAGGGAAGAGAGAGCGAACGGGGATGCCCAGAATATGGATCAAGAAGTGATTATTTCAAGAAGAGAAGCCAGCTGCAAACTCACCTCACACAAATAGCCACGTGAATACCGAATAATCCCACAGCGCAAAGAGCCGCCATAGCACGACGAATGTCAAACCACAGGAAATAATATTTATATCTGTAATGCTCCGCTTTGAGATGAGGTTGATAATCTGGTAATCCTTGCTTGTCAGCTACGTTCTTCGCTAGGGCTTGTCAGAAAATGACAACAGTTTCATTTCGCCGGAAGAGTATTGCAAAAGACTGGTCTGTCAAGAAGCAATGGAAGGACTGAGAAATATGTACCACTCACCTACGACATTCTGTCCGTAATTGTACTTTGAACGTCGGAGTGCATCATTTTTCTGCCGAGGTGTCAAATCAACTGATTTTATCGGCCACCCATGGATCAATCTTTCACGTCAGTGAACGGCGCAATACCTACTACTCATCCCAAACGTCACAAGTTCGCTTCATCCTTCAGTCATCCAAACAACTGCTAGGGCTTCTCACACAGCTCTATATCACCATCTTCACAACCTCTCCCTTATGCTCTCCTGATTCTGACAAACTTCACCACTTGTGTAGTTGACGGAATTTTTGTAAGTGGGGGAAGGGGAAACTATACCCACGTTCTATCCACTTGACCCTTTTCCCTCTGTCTCTGTAAATCGGTCTTTGCATACACAGTCTGATGTTCGGCAGCATGTATCACATCCTCCAGATATCTCTCAAATTGCTCCACCTGATTCGGGTGCAAACGTCTACGTCCCACATGTATCGCCCACTCCAACGCCTTGATCTGAACTCTTTTTAACGGAGTCGCCCAATCACCTATCCAAGATTGTAGCCTGAAGGGCCACGGGATGTATTCGTCTGAGGGTCTCAATCCCCCGGTAGGATCTCGCGTGTCCCAAACGGCTTGATTTTGCGCGAATTGATGATGTAGAGTCGGATCGGCCCATTCTTCGGCGGTCCATGTACGTAAGGGACAACGACCATATCGTTGAACACTATCTTGTTCTTCATGGCCGAAACATCCGTTTAGCGCTATCATGGTGTGAACAACGTTGTATAAACCGACTAAGAAAATGGCGACGAGAGAAACGTAGCGAAGACGGATAAAGCTGATATTAGCACGCCCAGATTTGTTCACGCGTCACATAGCTTGGAATGATCTATGATGACAGAATTGAAGGTGTATGAGCATCGGCGACGGTTCTGCGTCAATGTAGGAAGATTGTTATGGATACGAAGTTCGAGTGATGATTACTGGGAGACAAACTCCCAACTCACACTCTGATACCCCAATTTGAAGAAGTAGCCAGCGTGGCGCATGCAAGACTAAAGTCAGCGAGAGAGGTCTTCTTTTCCAACGTAGATAATACTGACAACATGATTGTATAACCCGTGCCTATACGATTCCACTGTGGAGCGAAAAGACCAAGTCGAACATTGATGAACTCTTCCATGACGAGCATGAGACATAATATGGCTGCTGTCAGTCTCTAGTGTAAGATGAGTGTCCAATCCGAACCCACAGAGCATGATGTGGTAGAATCCGTACCAGACTAATTTAGTCAGCGTTTGGACTTTGCACCAGGAGCCAATTGTCATGGATCAACGTACCCAAATTCTCCAATCCACTACCCCAGTTGGCTACGCCGAGCCCGGTGGCGTAGGCGCAAGTATCGTCTCCATCCAATCTGTCGGACGATTTCTTCATCCCACTGGTAAGATCGTTATAGTATTTTACCACCTGGTCATATCATTCATCATCCTGGCCGACATATGACATGAGAAGCAGACACGGGACAAACGTACCGTATCCGAGCTCAGGTCATGACCAATCATCTCAATCTGCATGACAAGCAAGACAAGTCCACAAATCACCCCTGCGACTTGCTGTCCCTGTCTGTCCAAAGTCCTCCACAAATCGCTGAATACCTCAAAAGCGTCCCAAGTCCTTTCGATGTACCCACTACTTCTACGATACTTTGGTTTTTCATCATCGCCATCCAAATGCAATGGTTTTGGTTTACCGAAGATATCCCATGATCGAAGGAAATCTCTTTTCACCAAAACCTCGATCCATCGTTCGGGCATTTCCTCCGACGTCTTGGCGTGCATGTAATCACTCCTGCGTAACTTGTATTTATGCAACCATTTCACCCATTCGGGATCTTCGATTTGTCGGATTTGTACATATACTTTGGGCTGTGGAGGTTTTTTCTCCTTTTTGGGAGTAGATTTAGGGTTAAATCTGGGTTCCCAGTAAGCCGTTGAAGTACCTTCAGGATCTTTCCTGACTCGAGCTTCGGAATACTTTCGAGGTCGAGTGAATGCGAAGAAAGTCCATGGAAGCCAGCATATGGCAAGCATAGGTAGGATGGCAACAAAAGTGATGCCCCATGGACAAATGCAATGAAAGAGGAATTTGAAGAGGGAATAGAAGATGGCAAAGATGAAGATGATCCTGCGGCGAATCCATTTGAAAAAGTAACGGGTCTTGCCTCTAAGATTGATCAGCTAGAGTAGTAAGTGGTGATGCGTATGGAAAGCTTACACCGTCCCCTCGGCTGGCTCAGCCATTGCGGGGAAATCTTCAGAGGTAGGAGGGTGGTGTTCGAGTCAGCGAATAGTAAGAAGTGAGTCTTCGATGCTAGTGAGTGGTCGAAATCCTATCAATGAGCGAGACGACTGTGAGATATCCTTTGTCGTGTCGTCTGACCTCTGGAGTGAAGACAGGGGTTGGGAGACAAAGGAATGCGAAGGGTACTTACATGATGCTTTCCTAAATGGGTATATCCGCGCGGGTTCGTGGGATGGTGAAGAAGGAGAGACATGTCTCAGCGAGGCCAAAGTATAAGGACGAGAGAGTGACGTCGTTGTAGTGAATGTATCACGAGTAATCTAAGTAGCTAAGTAAGTAAACAGTAGACATGGTAAACCAGGCTGAAGCGAGTCATCGGAGAGGGGGGAGTGAAGAGAGAGAACTACTTCCGTCGGAAACTGTGCACTTCCGGCGGAAAGGAATTGATCCCGCCTTCCCCCCCCCCTTGTTGACGCGCCTGTCTTCACTTCCTCGCTTGATCGCTATCATATCTCTTACTCTTACTTTCTTGACCTGCTTGTACAACTGCTGTCATAACGACGACGGTCACCATGCCACCCATAGATCCGGAAGGGAAGATACCAGTGAGTGAACCCTCCATACTCTCACCTTGACATGCTGATTCCTCAGTGTCCCACCCCGCACAACCTACAAGCCGAACTCGATGCCCTCGCAGCTGTCTTGGACCTGGGCGAGAAAGAAGATACCTGGGAGAAGATGGAACGTGCCATCATACGTTTCGCCTGTGTGACCCGTGGTGGAGGATACAAACACCTCACCGTCTTCGTCGATGGATTAGGAAGGAAAGGTCTCGGTCTCAAACTCGCCGCTTGTGTAAGTTTTCCTCCATATCACTCAACTTACATTTCCTCTCAGAATACTGATCATCCAGATGCTATCAGATCGAGGCAGATTATCAGGAGTATCCACAGATCTCTTACAAACCCTCGCACCTAGGCTCGCCACCGCCTTCGCCCCTCTGGTCACCCTCTACCTCGAACCTCTGAGACAACTCCTCGGAAGACCCAATAAAGTATTTCTCAAACGTGCCGAGAAATGTCTCGCCACCGTCATTTCTCATTGTCCACTTCCGTCCATTCTCCCGGAGCTATTCCGAGGTCTTGCCGATGAAGCCGCCACTTGTCGTCGAGGATGTGCCAGTGGGATAGAACGGGCGATGACGGAATGGGACAATGATCTTTTTGGGGGGAAATCGCTCACAATCCTGGAAGATGCAGTGAAGAGGATGGCAACGGACAAAGATCCAGAAGTACGACAAATAGGAAAAAGAGTATGGGCGTTGTACACTGCTTCATGGCCTGACAGGGCTGATGAGTGAGTTTATACTTCCTAATGTCAAGATGCTGGTTGACAACTCAGCTTCTCGGCTCCATTAACCCCAACCGTCAGACGATATCTCGGTATACCTGCAGCTGGAGCAGGTGCCATTCCTAGTAAGGCAAAGATCCCTCCCGCCGCCAGAGGACCAGCTTTGAACAAGTCTCTCCCACTAGGGGCATCAGCCAGCTCAGTCACTGCCCCTCTACCCGCAAGTCGACCTCAACCACAACGTGTCCAAGCTTTAGCTGCAAAGCCCATTCGGACCAAACAGCCTGCTACTACCAACCCTGATGTCCAAGCGCACCCACCTCTGGTGGGTCCCTCCAGGAGACCTCTGGATCGACGACCCGAACCGGTGACTTCCTCCTCGGCACCATCCATCGCAACCTTGACCCATCCAGCTCGTAGCACAGTGGAAGTCACCTCCAGTCCTACTCGAGCTGATCCGCTTTCCTTCAAATCCCACGGTCGATCAATCTCCCATACCATCTTACAACAGTCAGCATCAGCAAACACGTCTCCTGCTCGCGACCCTGCGTCGCTTGTCTCCTACCCCTTGGCCGGTCCTGCACGTCCACCTCTTGTGACTTCGGCTTCCTGCATCACCCTGGGATCATCTTCCAGTCCGGACGTCCCTCTCCCTCCTAGACGCTTTGCCCCACCCGCGAGGATCCTCCGTCCTATGCCGACCGAAGAAGAAGGCTACACGGAAACTCCAGACGGAATGTTGATCACCCCCAGCGGTGCGACCGTCTTGCGAAATCCTCAACGACCACAGCAACAAGAACGCTGGGTTGGTCTGGGCAAGCGCCCATTGGGTCATGCGCAACGAAGGGTGGCAACTGCACCAGGCACCGTGGGCGACGTGGTCGTGGTGGACGTGGCTTCAATGGCCAAAACACCTGGGCTGGGAAATAGAGTGCTTTCGAGGAGAGAGAAAGCTCTTCAGGAGATTGAGGTGGATGAAGGAAAGATGCTCATTGCGTCTCCTGTAAGGCTAGCAGTGGAAATACCCCTCCCATCTTCGCCGTTACTGGTATCTACCATCAACTTGCCGCCAAAGACGACAAATGAAGTCCCGAGTCAGCAAAGCGACGAGGTCACTCTAGTTGCCTCCCATCCCTCTCCTACGACCGACGCTGACAGAGTATCCGCACAGAATGTAGACATCGCTTCGTCTACAGTCACCTTCCCCGACACATATTTCAACAAAGTAATCGCGATTCCACCAGCTGACTCAACTATCCAAAATGATCCTGACTTGGCTGTCGAACAAGCAACTCATGGGGGTGAAGCGCATGTCAAGACGAAGCCCGTAGAAGCGACTTTAATGCCTTCAGCCGATCCCCCTTCCCTCGCTTCGAGTACATCAACAAAGGTCTCTTCGAAATTGGCAGAAGTCAAATCCGAGCCCAACAGATCAGCTGCCCCTAGTAAACCTCAGGTTTCCAAGACGACTCATGGGACAAATACCAAAACGATGACCATCGAACGTAAAACCTTCAAACCTACATCTCAAAGCTCATCGAAATCCACCAACCCTCCGCCTCCTCCTTCCCGAGCTGCTCCAGTAGCGACGTTAAAACCCCTGTCTTCCAAACTCTCTTCATCCACATCTTCTACCAAGCCTTCCTTACCTACTATATCATCTGTGCAGGTCATAAAATCCAATCAACAACAAACGTCAATTCTCAAAACCTCCACATCGGCACCAATCAAGCCCCTTGAGAAGACAAGACCTCCTCATAGTCTGACCGCACCAACGAAAGCATCTCAACAACGGGCCGCAGCGGCCACTCATAGATTACCTCCATCTGCCGTCCCGAAAGCACCCATTCCCGCGAAAGAGGTGGGTGAGAGGAAAGAGAAGATCCGGTTGAAAGCTCCTTTACCAAGTTTCAGACCGCAAAGAGGAACGGCATTCTCGAAGACTGCAGGGGCGAGATCGATCTCTTCCTCCACGTCTGGTGGGGTGAAACCGGAGAGTGTACCATTACCTTCCAGTCCGATTGTCAAATCATCTGAACTCAAGACTAGTCCGAAGACAACATTCAAAAGTCTATCTTCCAGTCCACTTGCCAAATCAGTGGATCTACCTTCCATTCCAATGATCGACCAAGCTTCACCTACGGCTCCCTTGCATATTCCTCTCCCATTGAGTCCACAAGATACAACGCGTCAGGCCCATCCGATAAAAAGTCCCTTGTCCCGTCTGACCAATCCTACGTTGAGCGGTCGAAGGTCTTTAGGTCACATGGGATCAATAGAACAGAGTATAGAATCCGTCCCATCTTCTCTTTCCAGACCAAGGGTGAGGAGAGAGTCTTTCCCTCCTCCACAAGTGACGAACGACGTGGCGTCTTTCTCTTCCCCTCAAAGACATAGAATAGTGGACATCGATTCTCCCAGCGCAAGTAGGCGACATATCGGTAACCTCACTTTGTCAACAGGCAAAATCGGTCTATCACTTGGTGGTTCGCCCAAAGGAAGCCCAAGCTTGGTAGATGGATCGGCAGCGAACGTATCACCGAGTTGGAAAGGACGCGAGAGTATAGGTCAACGTCTGGAAATGCGTAAAAGGATAAGTATGGGAGATGGAATCGTAACACGGGGAATGATGGGGGAACATACGGGAAGAGTGAGGGTGAAGGTTTTGTCGGAGATTGATAGAGAGGAACTTGACGCTTCCGGAATGTCGAAAGAAATGGATGGGGACCAGGACTCGATGGTGGCGGTGGATACTCCACGTGTCCAGATTGAAGACAATCAACTTGTTGCACTTTCGAACGGATCTGAATACAAGGGAGTCATTGCCTCCGAATTGCTAGAGGCAGGAGTCGCCCAAACCCCTACTCAGGTGATAGAAGCGGGCGAGTCCATTGAAGTTAAGGAGAAGGACTTGATCGAGTTTTCAGCACCTACCCGTAATCATTTGGCAAACTCAGAGCAACACATCGCCGTGTCTTCTCCAGAGGAAGCCATCTCAGATTCAAACTCGGTGATCAGATCCGTCTCCTCTCAGCCCGATTTCGACACAGACTTTGAGGCCTACGAAACAAACCCTGTCTCTCCCACAGAAGTCACTGGTATTGTGAATACGAACCTCTTACCTCTATCACCACCTGCCAAACTCTTCCACTCCGACAACCTCTTACTCAACGAAGACATCCCTATCCCAATCGTCAAGACCGAGATAACGTTCCCTATGCTCAAATCTGACTCGACGTTTCCGAACAAAATCATCGAAGGGAATCATCAGACACCGATAAAAGTGGATGCGGTGGGAAAAGGAACTACACCTAGAGTAGTGTTGATGGTTCGGGATGCGAATTCTTTAGGACCGATAGGGTTGAATGTTGGTGTGGAGAGGGATTGAGGTTTCAGAGATTCTCGTGGTCCATCCTCTCAAAACTTTCCTAGCAATTCGGTCTGCGCCGTTCTGATGACAAGCATATCGCACTTTTCCGACCATACTAGGCTTCAAACACTGGTCAATCTCCTGGTGGTCACTGCTTATCTAGATTCTTGCCTGTATCGCTATCACCGATATCTAGGGTCGGTCCCTCGATTAACGCATGATCATCAAACCTCTCGTCGTCATCTTCTCCTGAGCGGTCTCGAATGCTGCCCACCGCGCTCGCTTACGATATTGATAGGGACCTCGTACCTAGTTGGTGTCCATGCTGAAAAGAGGATGGATCGTCTGGGGTATGCGTGATACAGACAAATGCTCTAGGTCAAGCCCACGGTCCATCGGCACATCGATACATCAGCTCGCTACAACCCCAAAATGCCAAATTGTCGTCAAACTTATACTCGTCGGACGTGAAAGAGATAAAAATCATCCGACCTCATCCTCCAAATTCTCCTCTCATAGATTTCATGATCGGTAAGCTATGCATCGCATTTACGAAATCCCTTCCCTTTCTTCCTGTATCTCGTAACCCCTTTGTACTCTTGATACCCCTCAGCTCAGATCTACGTATCCCTTTGAGGTAGACATCATTACACACGAGGACAAAGGTTGTCACTTACATGACTACCTCCGTCCTTTCTCTCTCAAAACCCCAACAAAATGTCCTCTCATCTACTCATGCCATATCCCTTCTTGTTGATGAGACACAGGAGAACGATCAGTGACTTCCCCATGCCGATCTTTTCATTTCCCTTCCTTGCCTCCCTCTCTGACTCGGAGATCCCTGAGAAAAACACGGGGAATACTGAATGTTATCACTGATCTGCGATCATTATCGATAGTGAAAATACCAAATTCCTTTTCTCTCTCGACTCCTGGATCGCCGAGTGGCGTGGGAGTTGCGGAGGGGGGAGGGGGAGGAGGGACTAAACGGTGGGAAAATGGGTTACGGGTGAATAAGATGAGTAACAAGAGAGTTTTGACCATGTCAGTGTTTCCATTGTATCTTCACTCATCATCGACCTCAAGGAAACATCTTTCCTCCTCTTCAAGTGTTCGAATAATCATCAGATTTGATCATCTCCATTCCTCCGAATCATCCGATTATCAATTATCGTGGGCTATCAGAGAGAAGAGAGAACGAATACTTGATTTGATCCGTCAAGCTTGAGTTCTGTGTTGAAATTAGGACAAACGGCTTGAACGTTTATCCTCTGAAAATTTCTCCTTACCACAAAGAAAAGAGTTAGTAGTCAACGATTGAATCTTCAGACAAAGCTGAAGAATCGAGAATCAAGACGGTCGTATCGAATATCGAACATCCAGTGTCAAAGAACAAGAAACAAGATTCGTGTAGAAGACAGAGATAGTGAAAAATGTTCAACGTCAATTCAAAACGATCTTATGTCCCTCTTCCCTCATCATTTGCTTCTACTTCATCTTTCCCTAACCAAAGTATTCTTCCTTTAATTCAAATCACTGAAAAACCTGATCCAGAGTCAGATCCTCCACTGTTGACAGAAGAACGACCTCAATGGCTTCGATGGATATTGAATTTTCTTAGACAAATCAAAACTTCCATCTCTAGAATATCCCCTAGAATCAGACTTTTGTTATTTTCCATGATTATCTTTTCTATCATTTTATCCAGCCAACATAGAATATCTTCTTCCAAAATTGGTCTACGTCCTTCCAAACCAACCTCATATTCGGGATCAAGCACAAGCTCAAGCTCAAGCTCGATGTTAGGAATAGAAAATGAATCAGAAGTTAAAGAAGCTTATGTGACATTTCTCTCACCTGGGGATGATAATTATTTCACTTCTGTTAGACTTATAGTTTTCGCTTTGTTACATGATCCAATAACACTTGATCCTGCTACTTCTTCTTGTCCACCTCTTCCTTCTTCTTCAATATCCTCAGCTACCACGGCCATTTCTGAAAATTCTCTTACTTCAGATGATAAAATCGAACTTGCCCCAATCCCTCGTTCTTCCACTTCAAACTCAGAAGTAGATATGTCCCGACGTAGATATATTCCAGAACTAGATCCTACATCTCATTCAGCACCACTAGAACCACCCACAAAACGCTCTTGGTGGCCTTTTTCATCTTCATCATCACATCAACCGAAATGTGGTCCAAGACGCGATATAGTAGTCCTCACTTCACCTAATGTACCAAAACATCAAATTTCCACATTACAAAATGAAGGTGCTATTATAATCCCTTCTCAAGATCTTGAAAAAGGTTCAATAGAACATATGCCAGAACATTGGAAACATGCTTTAACAAAATTAGCTGTATTCAATATGACTCAATATGATCGTCTACTCTTACTTGACGGTGATATTTTTCTCAATCTCGATTTGAGAGGAGTATGGGAAGATGAACATTCTTGGCCTAAATCAGGTTTAGCTGCTACTGGTGATGGTGGAGCTGGATTTGGTGGTTGGCATGAAGTACCACAAAGTAATGAAGGTGATTTCAATAGTGGTTTCATGATTGTCATACCTAATCGAACGACTTTTGAGGAATTGTTAAAGGTGGAGGATTATGATCATGGTTGGGCTGATCAGGTGAGTGCATATAGATCAAGTATGAACAATTCTCAGAGAAACACAGGGGAAGGGATGGGGAGAGTAAGCAAGTAAGAATGGGGGATTTGACAGGGATTGGGGGAAGGAAAGAAGAGGGAAGGAGGTTGGCTGATTATTTAGGGTTTACTTAACGTTTATTTCCACCCGGAAGGTCCTCATCCATGGGAACAATTAGATCACAAGTGAGTCTATCCACACTCATCCATCCTTTTCCTTATCATTCCTTTCTTCCTGATTTCAATTTACCTCAATTGGGGATCTAATCTATTTATCGTTTCACTACTTGATGGCGATGATGCCTTTGTTAGAGAATTTGTATTTTGTATTTCTTACCATGCCACACAAGAATCAACCATGTTTTTCTTGTCCTCTTGTCATCTAAATCAGAGGGGCGAAAGGGATTGTTCAGAAAAGAGAGAGAATCGTAAGACTGACCTAACAGGTGGGTAGGAAATTATCCCGGGGTACGGGAATTAGAATATGGCATTAACGCGTGAGTCCCATCTCTTCTCGTCCATATCCCCTTACACCACAACTCTGTTACAATAAATCCACATAGAACCTCTTCCGTCCTTCTGACATCTCAATCTCCATCTCTTGATTCAAATCATCAGTTGTAAAAAGGACAAATGAGTGTAAGACATCTTCAAGGATGACGACCTCCCATGAAGACTATAGTATCATGTCAATCTTCAAACGGAGAATAGAAAGTATCTGGGTTTAAATCGAAGAGTTGATCATAATGATGACTGACCAAAAAGGTTACATGAGAAATTATGGAGAGGATCAGATAGGAATGATTTACCTGAAGAACTTAGAAGTCTTTGGGAAAGAAGAGTAGGTAGAATGGAAGGATATTGGTTATCCCATAGGCCTATTGGTCTTTAAAGTCGAGTTTTGTGAATAATCACACCAATCCCACCGATTCGATCCAGGTTAGGGTCTGCTCTGACATGATTTGATTCGATTTGTCTTCATTTTTTGAATTATGGACAAAAATCATATTTTGATTGATCGGCCAATGTCGAGTTGAAGGAATCTCACAAGTTACATGTTGATATGCATTTTTGTAACTTGATAAGATGTTTCATGGGTTTGTTTGATCGTTTGTGGTCGTATACACGGAATGAGATCATTTTCGAATAACGTGCAATGTCAAAGATTCTTCTTGTTACTTATTGGGTCATCGTCCTGTCATCTCAATCAGCATGTAACATATCAGAGTATGAATCAGTTCAACTACACAATAGTTGATTATTTGGTGTCAAGTAAAGGGTAATTGTATTCTAAGTGAAACGGGACAATCAAAGATCGAACGTTAAGCGTCAGATACATTGTTAGATATACATATATAATCGTTCTAACTTCTAATCTGTTTTATGCGACCGACTCCATATGTCCATTTCTCTTCAAGCCACACACACTGCACCAGGACAAGGTTCTTCGGTATTCAAAAAAGATCCACATTATCTTTCCCTTCACCTCTCACAGCTCTGACCCGCCTTTGGAAAGTAAACATATCTCCTTCGAAAGCCACCCAACTTCTATTTCTTCTCAACTGTCTCCAAATTTCTTCAGACTGACCCTCGGATCGTTCCACATGGGGGATGGTCGAGCGGGAAGAACTCTGGAGGTGGTCTGGACTGTTGTATTCGGATAAAATCTGGTTGGAAGAAGTGAAAATGTCATAATTCGCGCCATGAAAAGAAGGGTCGGAAGAAGAAGGTAAGAAGACATCACCCGTCCAAATTTGGTTCAAACCCAATAACACTTCCAAATTCTCACTGACCAAAGCTAATGCTGATGATTTTGAAAACGTCCCTGGGGAAGAAGTAAATTGCCAGGCAGCTTCGTATTGCGTATTCCGGGCTTCCCATGCTTCCCGTATGCCTAAGCCGACGAGCTGAGATCAGCGTGGTTCGGATTTATTCAGGAGATAAAGTCAGTGTGAGATAGTCGATCATGTGTTGGGTAGTTATTACAGGAAGGAGAAGAGGTTGATGAGGTGATAATGTATGATTAGGAAGGATAATCAGTGAGCGAGGTGGTAACGTTCGATATGAGAGGATATGCGTAGGCAAACATGACCATATTGAGGGAAAGACATAGACTCGGAGACTGCTACGAGAAGAAATAAGGGTGACCATCGATGGTAACATTCAGTCCGTAAGATGACAGGTAAAGCATGATGATTCACAGAACGTGAAGGGATAAGAAGTTGGGGAAATTAGAAGTACAGAGGCCGAATGCAAAGACAAGACGTGGGGGAAAGCTTTAGAGGGCCGTGCTAGGGAGGGAACACCAAAGAAAAATGAGAAAAAACACTCACGACTCCAGCAGAAGAAAGATACGAAGCAAGTGTATGATTACTCAAAGGAGGACCAGGAATAATCCTTCTTTGATCCCAATCACCTGGGAAACTACGAGAAGGTGAAACGATAACTCCTATTTTTTCTTCTGCCAATTGATCGGCGATCTGTTGTGTCAGCCTCTCTCACACACATTCCCGCTCTCTGTGATCTACCGTATTTCAATCACAACCCCCTTTATTTATTCACCACGATCACATACCGACGTATTTTAGATATCTATCGGAGAGAAGAAGATGGAAAGCACATACCATCCAAGATTCTTGTCCACCCAAAAATGTCATTTTCAAATCTTTCACCTCTTTCTTCAATCTAACTAAAGAAGCCATAACGTCCGCTTTGTTAACTTCCACCACTAACCTTTTTTTACCTGTAGCAACTTGCTTCATCACTTTCATCAAGTCATTTTCTTCTTCCACCATCTGTGACTGGTTTGCGTCCCTCGTATATTCATCGTGAGATTCCTTCCCTAATGTACCGGCGTCCATGTCCGTATCAGGGTTGGAGGTTGTATATGAGGAATCACCATGATGGAGAAGTCGTCGAAGAATACCAATCTTTGTAGAAATTGAGAATTTCGAATTTGACATGGTTATATGTAATGCCGCGGACGGGTTCAATATCGCTCCTTCCTCAAGAGCATGTAGAGCTCCTGTGGAGAAAGAGAATGAAATTCCGGAGAAAAGTGAGGATGATAAAGGATATGACACAGCGGTTGTCACCCCTGCTCTGTATGCCAACCTATGTGTCAGACAACGCACGATAATTGAGATAAAAAGAGAGACATACAATTCGTCCTTGCCATCAAACATTACTCCATCTACACCTCTTACTAGAATACCATCCACTATTTTTGCATTTCCGGAGGTGAGATCATATGCTTTCTACTTCATCAGCACTTTGAAATGTGAAGAAGAGAAGTGGACTTACCCCGTCCGAAGTGGAAGACTCCTGATCGATCTCTTTCATCCCTAAAGCACTTCCCACTGTGATCATTCCAGGTGAAATACTTCCACCTTTCAAATCCACCATCTCGAAATCGAGTCCCATCTCCTGAAACTCCTGACAAGCTCCTACACAAGCAATCTCCCCATTCATCACTACCACGTTACCTCCTTTTTCCGACATAGCGAAACCAGGTAGGAACATGTCATCTACTCCACTGAAGATTACATTGTTGACCGATCTTTTCGACCTCAAATCAGGATCCCCCCTTGCCAAAACGGCTTCTCTAGCTTCCTCCTCAAACTCCCCCGCTGGTGAGATTTCTTGAGCTTCACGAGGTTTCTCCACCACATGTGGTCGTATGATTTGGGGAATTCCATCGATATAAGTTTGTTTCGGAGTCGCTCCCAAAGAAAGAGGGAAAGAATCCCAAATCACCACATCCGCATCATATCCTTCTCTAACATATCCAATCCTATGACTCAACCCCATAACATTGGCAGAATGAGTAGTGACTGAACTCAATGAGTGTGAAAAGTTCAAACCGTAATGATGAGCCTGAGCAGCTTCATAGACCAGATACCTCGAGTCTAAAACGGGATGATCGGATTTCATCATGACCTTTAATCCACTGTCCGCAAGGATCTTAGGGGCGTATTCGCTACCCCTATATGCTTCTCTTTTGTATCTCGCATTTGTTGCAAAGATGGCCACTGCAGGAGGTTCCGAACCAAAAGTCTCCTTCAGAAGATCAGGAACAAGGTACGCTTCGTGTGCATGATGAAATGCAGCAATGGGGAATCGAAATTCGTTGCTGATCCTTACTAACGCATTCAAGTCGGTAGTTTCGTAACAATGGATGTTGACTTTCACATTACCTCGAATGACATCGGCTAAAGCTTCCCATTGTAAATCATCGGGGAAGGGTTCTTTTTGAGATTTCGGATCGGAACACCAACGATCTTGTTTGGCTTTTAATTGAGCACCTTCCGTATAGGCTCTACGGAAATCGTAGGAGGAGTCCATACGGGTGTTTCCGTATACTCGAGCAGGGTTTTCCCCACAAGCATGTTTGATATGACGCCAAGCATTTGTACGCACCCAGGTCTGATTGGAATGGGAAGATGAGGAAATGATAAAAGGAGGTTCGACTTGCATACTCTCAGGAGTGTTTTCGTATGTCCAGCGAGGTTTGACGGTGTAGGCTGTTCCTCCGATGTTTCCTGTAATTGTCAGCTACAGTCTTCGGACAGGTAGGTGCTAAGCTTCCGACACGGGCTTCAGTACATGAAGTATGTCAATGTCGAAAACTCAAAGGGGAATCCCAGGGGAAAAGAGGGGAGATGCAGAAGAGTGAAGAGCGGACAGAACCTCTCACCAGCTGAACCAGGCAGGATGAGCATGGCAGTTATACCACCTGAAATTGAAAGGTTGAAAGCCAAATCGTGCGTGTTGAACCCATCGATCGATCTCAGCCAAGGTTGTACCGACTGCTTCCACGAATTGGTATCGTCGTTTCCTCGTAGAGAGGGAGCGGCGTCAACCCCCACATGGGAGTGAACGTCAACGATACCTAACTTATCAGCGCTAGACCGACTGTAAGTACGTGGCATATCCGCAAGACTTACCAGGAGTGACCCAAGCTCCATTCAGCTGGACTTGCTCCGCATCCAACTCTTTGGCCATCTTGACAAATTCTGACCCTTTTCCGACTTTCCTTATGACCCCTCCATCCAGAAGTACGTCCGCTCCGTAGATGACCTGTTCACCGTCTTGTTCCCCAGTCCAAAGAGTGGCGTTCTTCAGCCAAACAGCCCGAGTTCCAGGGACGAACCGATCGCTTCGTGTGCGTCTGGAGGTGAAAGGTTTGTGGGAAGGTGGAGGTCTCGAGATGACCTCGCATTGTTTGATCCCTTCTTTGATATACTGTGGAAGATCTGTTGGGTGACCTGGAAAGGGAAAGTCATAGTACACCAAAGTGGGGATGACGAGGAGTGCAAGAAGGAAGAAGAGGATCAAGATGTCTTTGAGCAACTTGATTCGACGATAAATACGGCTGTAACGGTAGGTATGACGACGGTCATTCTGTCCTTCTTCATAAGAGGGGAATAGCATCCCTTCCTCTTCGTTCTCTTTCGTCATACGACCCATGCTACGTGGCTGTATACCCATGACGACGAGGCAGAGATTGTATAGAGGTCCGGGGAGGAAAGGGTTGAGAAAGTGGGAGGGTTTATAGAGTAGTATGGAGCCCCACGTGGTCAGTCGGAGATGTCCGCCTCTGCCAAAATTTGATTCCGTCGTCAAACACCGCGACTGCTTTTCCTCTTTCCTTTCAACTTTGAACCTACTCTATACATATACACGGCGAACCCAACATGGCACCCCTTCCTGCCACTCCCAGCTCTTCAAAGCCTAAACTAGCACCACCAAAGACAGCTCCAGCACAAGGAAGGATGACCAGGCTTCGAGCCGCCAAGGAGAACACCGCCAGTCCCGCCATTGCTGCGGTCAAACCTACCGGCCTGTTGGCAAGAAGTTTGAGGACCGTGTCTGATAGGATGAAAGAGAAGGAAAGGGAGAGGGAACGAAAGCTCACTGCTTCTACCTCTTCTGGGACTAGTGGCTGTTCGGAGAGTCTTCAGGTATGAAGGTTCTCATGTGTGATCATGCACAGGCTTACTGTCAGGCATTTCTGAGGATCCGGCCACCTCCTTCTGACGGGGATGGCACGAGAGTCAGACCATACCTCGAAACGCAAGGTGATAACGAGGTCATCATGAGGGCTCCTATCGTGGGTGCATCCCTCCAGTATGACAGACCTATGTATTGACGGGACTCAGGACCCGAATCGACCCCACATCCCAAAACCACCTCATATATACTCGTTCGATCGCGTGTTTCCAAGCTTAACTTCTCAATCAGCCTTCTTCACCCAAACAGCCCTACCACTAGTAGACAAATTGCTAAATGGGGAAAATGGATTACTGTTCGCCTATGGTGTCAGTAACAGTGGAAAGACGTATTCCATCTCAGGAGGTCAGAGTGATGCTCCGGAAGATCGGGGTGTATTGCCCAGAGCGATAGATGTGGTTTTCAATTCTATCAAGGGTTTTGAGACTAAAAGAAATGTAAGCCAACTCCACAGCAAGTGTCAGCTCACAGTTAGCTTCGATGTACTGGCTTAGCAGATGTGGAACTCGTTGATCGTGATGAACATGCTGGAATGTTGGCTGTTTTACCCCTTGAGAAAGAGGGTAGGGTATCCGATGGTCAGCCCACCTATTGATGGCTGACGTGAGCTAACCGTCGCAGTCTGCAGGATGGATCGAGACTTTTCTTATGCCGTCTTCGTTTCCTACGCCGAGGTATATAACGAAAAAGTAACACTTCGTCCACAGCAATTGAGACTTGACTGACCCAATAGATCTTTGATCTCCTGGAATCAGTCTTACCCTCCTCTTCATCCCCCACATCCTCTACCTTCCAACCCGCCGGCATGAAACGCACCACTTCCACGGTCGGTCTCTCAAACCACGTAGCATCCAGTATGGCTTTGGCCGCTATGGCCAATGGTGGTGCCGGTGTTCTAAAGAGACACGCTTTGTCACTCAAGAATGATCCCGAAGGCAACGGGAAATATATCGCAGGTCTGAATGAAATCCGCGTCAGGACACGGGAGGTCAGTCTCATAACCTCTCATACATATCCTTCATGGGCGTGCTGATGTGACAGGAAGCTCTCGCTGTTCTTCGTGCTGGTCAAAGAGCTCGACAGGTCTTCGGAACTCTTGCAAACCGTGAATCTTCCCGTTCTCATGGGATCTTCACTATCAAGATCGTGCGAATCCATAATGGTGCTCCTGAAGACCCTGACTCGGCCTCGGTATCGCGACTGGCTATCGTCGATCTTGCGGGCTCGGAAAGGACTAAAAACACCCAGACAACAGGTGACAGACTCAAAGAAGCCGGAAATATCAACAAGTCTCTGATGGTCAGCGTGAAATGCGATGTACGGACCAAGCTGATGCGATAGGTCCTGGGTCAATGTTTAGAAGTGCTGAGATCGAATCAGCAGAAACTCGCCACTCCTATTCCTCCAGGGAGTAAGAGAAAACTAGCTATGGTACCATTTAGACATTCCAAGTTGACGGAGATCTTCCAGAACTTCTTCGTTGGTGACGGGCGAGCTGTAAGCTTTACTCCATCCTCTGATGACCTGTTCCATTCGCTCATTTCACACAAAAGGACTCCATGACTCACGTCCCTCAACTTTCTCACTGGGGTTTGTAAAGTGGATAGTATGCCTCTAGGCGAGGTCTCTACCAGCTCGAAACGGACTGACTCTCAGGTCGTCATGGTTCATGTCAACCCATATGACACCGGTTTCGATGAAAACTCGCACGTCATGCGATTCTCTGCCATCGCCAGGGATATCCAAACTACCGCCATGAATCCTCCCAAGTCTGGGTTCCCGCTCTTGAAAAGACAGATAAGCACTCAGTTCTCAGCCTTCAAGCACGCTGTAAGCGGTCCAATGAAGATCAAGGTGGTGGTTCCTGTACTCCCGCAGGATAAGGGCAAGGACAAGTTTGTCACTCATCCCTTCGTTGGTCGGAGTAGGGAGACAGATGACTTTGTGATGGTGGAAGAGGAATTGGAGGTGGTGGAGGAAAGTGAGAGTGATGATGAGGAAGAGAAGGATTGGTTAGTGGAACATTTGTTTGAGCAACTGAGGGAGTATAAGACGAGAGTGAGTTACATCCATCACTGTGAATATTCTTCTCGACCAATTTATCCCCGGACGCTGTATTTTCGGCTCCTTGTCAGGAGTAGTTCAAGAGTACGACGTGACAGACTTTTTTTGAAGTAAGAGAGGGAGGAAAGTACTGACCTCAAGTTGTACGAATCAGAGATGCGGAACGCTATTATCGAGATCGAAGTTCGGGAAGAAGTGACCAAGGAGATGCAAGAGCAGATGCAGAAAATGCATGTGGAGTATTCTCAAAGATTTGCAGATCAAGTGAGTGTCTGATTTCCTTCGATCTTGGATCCGTCTCATGAGTCTTATCCATGTCCATCTACCTAAAAGATCTGCGTTGTCCAGTTCTCACTCGAGGCCCTGGATATCTCTCTGTTCGTCTTTGCTGTTTATACATCAGCTACCCGAGTATACTTTCAAACGCTCACCTCAGGTCCAAGCGAGCGAACTCAAGACCGATCGAAAGATTGATATCCTCTCTCGAACACTCACACCGGGTCCATCCCGTCTTAGACCGAGAGACGACGAATCATCCGATATTTCCCAAGCGGATATGTCGTTAGATGTGGGGGACGAAAGCTTCGAATCGGCTTATTCGGGAGAGGCAAGTGTATTAGATCCGTTCGTCGTCAAACCTTTGGTGACGGTCATTCCTGCCATTGCCATCAATGGTCAAGGTCAGAGCTCTACCCACCAGCTTCAGGGTCGAGCAAAACATGCGCCTGACCAACCTGATGATATCAACAGACAAGATCAAGGACGTCCTACTATCTCGTCTCGGGCACCGAAAGGAACGACAACGGACATTTCAGACTGTCTCTCACAGAATGTGGACGATGAGAGTGCAAGGAAGAAGATCATGGATGAAAGCGAGGAGTCGGGTCCTGATGATGATTTGGAAAGTCTGACAGAAGAAGAGGTCGACTCGTTGAGGTCAATCACGGTCGATGAAATGGCTGTAGAGCCGACAAGTGAAGCATCGGACTCGGACATGGAGCCTGTAAAAGATGTGAAGCAATTGGCCACTAGGCATGGGCGGGTCAATAACACGACTGCGAAAGATCGTCCACCTCAGTCAGGAAAAGCTTTCGGAGATGAGTCAAATGGCGGACGGGGTCAGACGAAGAAGCAAGTGAGAGAAGTTTCGGCCGATGGAATCGGTTATGACCAGGTCGACCAGGGAGGGATGGATAACGACCTGACGGATGACGATGATGGTGAAGAAGACGAGGACGATGAGGTGACGGAGGAAGATGAAGACGACAGTGGTGAAGAAGACGAAGACGAAAGTGAGGAAGAAGAGGAACAGGAAGAAGGAACAAAAGATGGAAGAGAGATCGACGAAAACGAATCCGATATGACATACGACGAAACTTCCATTTCTCTAATTCAAGATGAAGTCGAATCTTCTTTCTCCGTATCGGATCTTGACAGTGTGTCTATATCATCTGATGAACCCAGTCGTAAAACTCCAAATAGGGGGAAGAGAATGTCTTCTGTGAAGAATACTTCTGTCAAGAAGAATGTACCTCAACTTGTGTCTCCTACCAAGTCAATCTCGTCTGTGATGCGCACACCAGGTCGAGGGATACGGTCACCTGTCAAAACTGGGCAGGCAGTGGGGACACATGTTTCGAGCACGGTCAAAGATCAGCAGAAAGTGGGGATGCAGCCTTCTACTTCGGTCAAACATCTACAAAAGGGGGGAACGCCAGTCAAGAAAGGGGATGAAATACGGGATGAATCAGGAGTGTTAAGTGAGAGTAAAACTCAAGAAACCATGGATAGTGATGAAGATGTTTTGCCTTTGAAAGGAAGTACGAAGAAGAAACGGTGAGTGTTCCCTCTCCTTCTCGGATCATGATCCTTGTTGTTGATTCTCATTCTGACTGATTCTCCCATCTGTCGGACTCTCTCTTTAACTGTTCCGGCGTGATCTTAGATATCACTGTTACCTATCCACAAGTCTCGATCCGCTTTCACTAATCTATCACACATTTCCCTCTGCCTTCATTCTTCCCGTATCACGACAATCTCCATCTTCATCACCACCTCATCACTTAAGGAGTCATTCCGACAGATCCTCCGTTTTTCGCAGATCTCGGCATTTGGGCATCCACACTTCATCGAGGTCCCATGCTCACCTCTTCACATATTTCAGTGGACCTCTTCACATTCTTCACCAGAAGTGGAAGGATGAAGGAGGAGCGTGACTACGAGTATTATACTGATATATAGGACATTGGGAAAGAAAGTGATCACAGAAGAGGAGATGGACATGGGAACGGGGTTGGTAAAAGGCACGAATGTCAGACGATTGATCAAGACTTTTCAATGAACCATTAATATTTTCATCTCTTTCTCTTCTCTCACCAACAGGTCTCGATGATACGTGTACGTAGGGACAATATGATGTATATGAACACTTGTTTAGTCTCTGTTCTGACGGTGTATTTATACATAACACGCATCTGATTTTGGCATAATCCAAGTTTTGAAAGTATTTTTTCACTCAACTTAGAGCTTGTTGAGAAGTCCCAATTCCCGTTGACGAGTCCACACATCTAAGGCGGAAGTGAGAAAGATTGACAAGATGTGACTACAAATCAATAATCCGACAACTCTTGATAACTGATATACTAGTACATAGGTACATTGTACATGACATGTACCAAATCTTCAATGATACAATACTGTATGATACAAAAACCAAACATACTTCATGTGAAATACACCTTTTTTGTCAATTCCCTTCTTTCCCCCTACTACTACACATCCACATCTCAATGTACTATCATCTTCCTCTCTCGCTAATCTACCTTACCTCCATTCTAATCGAACATCTGATGTAGATCCAACATCCACCAATAGAACATAGAACATGAAGTGAAAATTGGATTTTCATGGCGCTTTGAAAGTTTCCCCAGGTCCAGCATAAAAATGATTCTCAGTGGTCATGAGAACATGTGGTGGTACAGCATGAATAGGAGCTGCTACTCTTCTAGAAGAAGATAAATCCGTTGGATCGTATATGTAAGACATACCACCTGTCATACCCGCTACAGGTTTCGGTGCGGACTTTTAAGTCAGCTTTGGGTTCAAGACATGAATCGACCATTTTGTTTTTTTTTCACTTCAACATTGAAGTCGGATGATGGTACATAAGGAATAAAACCAACATGGAAATTGAAAATTGGAAATTGGAAATTGATGATGAATTCGAATATTGTGTAAGATGGTTTATCTTGGGATATAGGATGGGATGATGAATTAAAGATGAGTAGGATAAAAGAAAGAAAGAAGTGAAAGAAGTTGAAAAAAAGAAAGAAAGACCAAAAAGAGGACTCACTTCGTTTCTGTAATTACCAGCACGCATCAATTGATCAATTTCATTATTGACATCTTCCATGTTGACAGGAGGTTTTAACATATTTTCAACTTCTGTTGAGAAAACGTGATAGGTTAAATAACAAAGACAAGCTACGGCTATTTTCTTGTTTACTAATTGATCAGTGACAAACTTAGTCTTATTAGGAGATCATCAGATTTATTTAGTGGATGGCAATGATCAACCGAATCTCTTTTTTCCCGTCTCCTGGGAAAAGTGTGAGTGGAATATGTCTTGGTGAGTGGTCATTCGTACTTGTACAACATTGGAGAAGATGATAGGGAAAACGGATCTGGATAAACATTTCCGAATAAGAATCTGGGAGAATGAAGTTTTCCTTGGGTAGATAATACAGAGCCTCAAGTGATAATTCTTGAACATTCAGAATCATTCGTATATTCCGAAGAACAGGAATTGAATTATGTGAATAAACCAAACCCAACAAGAGTAGACTTGAGAGGACGAACAAGTGAATACTCACCAAAAGCAATGATTATTATAGCACATAAAGATTGAATAGCTCTATAACGTTTCTTCCACTTTGTAGCTTGTTGTTCCATCTCTAAACTCACTTTGAACCTTTCGATCAAGTTGGTAGCATCGGGACCATTACTATAACCCGGTGGAGGTTTGTAATTGAAGTGACCCTGGAATTAGTTCTGAACAACAAACATGATTCTCTTTCCATGAAGTTTCATCCTCTTTTCTTTTCTTTACAGTAGAAGCAAGATGTCGGAATGTATCATCTACAGTTCACCAGAACAAACATCCGAACATCCGACCATGTGTAGGGTCAATTTTCTAATGAGATAATGAACCACAGTTCACACAAAACTCACAACATGAGGAGCATTCCCACCTTCCCACCATAATTCATCTTTGACCTTTGCATCCGGTCCTGTTTTACCTAATGGGAAAGGAAAAAGTCTTGGAGCTGCATGACGTGTGGTAGAAATTGTGAAGGGTGTGACGAGTATGAGCCTTTTCGTTAGTTTCTTCTTCTACTCCTGATTCATCTACTCGACGTATTTCCCCCATGATTCATCTGGTTTAGTCTCGAATTTTCGGGAAATGTTTTCCTTCATCATTAAACATCATTCATGTCGTACCTATCGACGTGAAGAGAAATGATGATGATCTTCTAAAGAACTCTTTGATGTTGAATACAATATCGAATATCGAACTTGTTCACTCGGAAGAAGAAGTCGATAGGAAGAGGAACCCTTAGACAATATGGACAACATGACAGAATAGAGGAAATCTAAATACAACAAAAATGGATGACTCACCCAATCATCTGGTCTCTCTCTCATCTTACTTAATTTGTTATGTAACACTTCATACTTCGAAGGAGGTTTAGGTATCTTTTCCAAAGCTTGAGTGTAACCGTACCAGATCAAACTTGTATATCCTACCAGACACCTGTATATCAGTGCCCTTTTACTCGTACCATTTCCTGATCTCTGAAACCCAGCTCATTGCGCTAACTGAGGATGTATGTGTGTGACCCACTGGTCGCATCTAATGTAGAGCATATTAGTGGTGTTGGTCAATGATGGAAAGCGGGAGTATCGTCAGAACGTCAACAAGTCAGAGTGTTAGAAATGTATCAATGTGATAATGTGATAAATGTGATAATCAGGAGGGATATGTCAATGGTGGGATACCTGATGAATGGTCAGAAGTTAGATGATTAGGGACCCACACGACGGAACATATGCTCAATCGAGAGAACAACCGATAAAACTGTTCCATCCCTGGTGGAAGAGGTGTTACAGACATAGCTGAGATCAGCGAAGAGAACAGTCATAGATTCGTAACAGAATGATATGAGACGATGTTAGTTTCAGATACGATCACATGATGGAAAGTGTAGGAATGAAGAGGTGATGACGTGAAACCTACGCTAGAGCGAAATGAGATGAAGGGTGAGTGAAGTACAACGAGTAAGGGGGATAGACAAACTTACCAAGTGATATAAGACACATAATCACCACGGTTTGACTAATTGGACCCCATTGCAAACTACTCATCAGTCATCATCCTCCATCTCCTACCTTTCACATAACTTCTCCACTGCATTCTCACCAATTCGATCCACAATTCTGTAGCACACGTCACGCCAATCCCTAGCCGCTTCCCCACTGCTCTACTGGTCCGCTACCCCACTTGATGATTTGTTCAAAGATCTTGATATCATGAGATGATCGAAACAAAAATAAGAGCAGTAATCACTCATGTGCTGTTCAACTTCTCAAACAACACTGAAAGCACTGCCAACCCAAGAGAGTGAAGTGAATAAGATGAGGTTTCGAACTCACGCAGGATGTGGTCTAACTTCTTCTTCCTTCTTTTTCTTCCTCCATTCAGCTTTTCTTTTCTCTTGTTCTGCTCTTTCCATACCTAAACTATCGTTATAACCTTCAGCTCTTTGAATATCTTTTCGGGCATTGTAAATATCTAAATCCAAATCAGAGGTTTTGTATCGAGTCAAATGAGGATATTTCAACCACGTCATCTTTTCCTTTCACCCTTTGAGGTTTAGTGATAGATCCTGTGAGAAGTTTGAGGAGTTCTACTCTTTCGGTATGTGTTTGAGGGTTATCTGATGATCCCTTGAGATGATATTTTCCAATGGCGGTAGTTTCGCCGAGTGTTCGTTGGGTTTCCGAGTCCTGTGTTTTGATTCGGGACTATCGCCGGGTGGTAAAGGGTGAAGAAAGGTGAAATGATATCTTTCCTCTGTCCAAATCTGCTCCAATGACCAAAGTCCGGAAAGTGTGAGAAGATTCGGCGGTTGAGCTTGATCAATAGCGGCGGGGAAGCGTTTCGAAACAAAGACAAGACTTAGTCAAGGGCAGAGGTAAGAGCTGCGTTTCGGCGTTCGGAACAAAGAGATGACTCGGCAAGGGTAAAGGGTGGACGAAAAGATGATTGGAGTAGAAGGAATGAATCAGGGTATGGTTTGGTGGAGTGAGATGACCGGAGTAGGATAGAGGAATGAATTTCAGGGTAATATTATGAGAAATGAGAAGGATAGAGGAGTGTTTTTCAGGGTTTTCTGAGCGAATCAGACAATCGGCCGTAAGCCTTGAATGTTACAAGACTTGGAAGAACAACGGAGATACTCGTGAGACCTTTCGGATCCTTACTTCTGATCAAAGATGATATCCAATGTTGTCTTTCGGCGAATGATCAGGGTTTTCTGACAAAGACCCATGAAAGATGAATAATCAGTCTAGTCAACGCGTCCGATATGTAAATGTAAGAAATGTAAGAGGGTCTTTAAAGGGGTCGAACATTGAAAGGAGGTTTTAGAGATGATACATACCTGTAAGATCAAAGGGGTTTTTTGAGGATATGTCAAGCGGGAATTCATCCGATAAGTAATGGTTGGTTTGATTTGAGATTTGAGGGATGGAAAAGAAAGAGAGAGAGAGAGATGTTCATCATCCATGACAAATGTTGATAGATCGGAAAAAACTAAAGACTCATCGTCTCAGAGGACTCATCCCGTAAGCTCCCATTCCATCCCCGTATCCCGTCCCATATCCTCCCATGGATTGTCCATTCACATGTCCGTTTATCCCGTTTGTCATTCCTATTCCCATATCAGGTTCTACTAAACCTCCTCCTTCTTCATCCTCGTCCACTCCAGTCTCCCTTTGGACGGCAAGGATAACATTAGCCAAGTTCTCGACCAAGATATCGATGCCCTGTTCCACCACTTCGCGGACGGGGACGGCACCCACCCCTTCGGCGTTGAGGTAGAATGTAGAAGGGACGGCATTGAAGTCGAAAGGTTCATCGGGTTGGGGAGGCGCTTCGAAAGCTGCGTTGGCGGAGAGTGGCCATTCTGCTTTTTCTGAGGGTCAGAGAGGGCTCAAGTTTACCTTCCAGGCCAAAGACCCAGACGCTATACAAACAGGCAATACATCAGAGAAATCGCAACAAGATATACGTCAGGGATGAGAGGAGGCCTGGATAGGTATATGAGGTTATCAAAATAAAGGAGAGGAGCGTATTAGGATCTGTACGGGATCGGCGAAAACAACTGCAGGCTACTTTATACCCGACAAAGATTGGACGATGGACGCTGGGTGGTGGACGGACAAAGAAGGACTGACCATCTGTCTCATACCAATATGTCGTATGCCGGAGTTTGTTATGAGGGTCGTATTCAAACGCTACGGCGGAAAGGGGAGACCATTTCGCGTGAAATTTGGCTATGCCCTGAGGGTCAGAATTATACCACTCGACTTTGCAGGATCAACACTGCGGCTCCAGGCAGTACAGGAAGACTGGGTTTCAAGCGACCATATCGAAGAGGATTAGAGGCGGTCGAGTGCGAGTGCAGATGGAGGTTAAATGATGGACTGAAGACGCGTGTCACGGATCATCCGGATGAAGAGAGAAAAAGTGACCTCCCATGAAGAGGAACAAATCTGAACGAGGAGAGTGCTAGGACAGACATCGTGATGAGGGAACAAGGCCAGTGATGGAGATGCCAGGCAAGAACATGACATTCGCCAACCAGCGAAGTTCAGAAACGCACTCACCGAATACGCCTTACATGTCAAATCGATCTCTTGACCCCTCGACAACTTGGCCAACAGAATCGGTGGAGTCGCAGGATCATTCTTCCCCACCGGTTGACCCAACTCTGGATCCCGATTATTGATGACTTGTTGATCATCGGGTGATAGGTCGGGTGGAGGACCATATGGATCTGGTGGGGGTGGCTGGGATGCATCAGACAATATCACAGAGTACATTATAACAACATGCCTCCCAACATCCAGATGGCAGGACCAGGAATAGTTGCTGCATGTATGATCCTCTTCGGTCAAAGAATAAGAAAGGATCGGCTGGGAGCATGCAGGATGTTGAAGGATAGCGAGAGAGTAATGTGCTGGAAATGGAGAGAGTATGATGTGATGGAAAGATGTATGGACTCACACCACCTGGACTTGGAACAACTTCCAACATGTTACTTGTGATAGGCATAAATTTCCCTCTTTCTCCATGTGTATAAGATACTTTTAAACGAAGTGTTACAGTACAGTAATAACAACCTTCATCACAATCACAATCCTATATGTCAGCTGGAGTCAAAAGGGATGTGCTAGTGATCGAGATCCAAAGAATGTACTCTGTTTCTCCATTCAAATCCAACTCTCGTACGAGATAGTTGCGAGACAGAACTCAAAAAAACGAGGGTAAAGTGCAGGTGGTCTTCTGATGGGATGTAGTGAATGTGGTATTGTCTTGAAATCACGTATGAAAACGGGAAACAGAAGTGGTTTAACGGATGATAGTCTGAGAGAATGGGATTGAGACGACTTACAGAAGTCCGTCTCAAACCTTTGGAAACATTTCGACTGATGAGTGGTACCATACCCAATCTATGTGCTAACATTTCATCTGGTATCGGAGAAGTATTCTGAGCGAAAAGCACTTGATCAATACCTAAACATTAGAGACTTGACATGTCATGAAACCCCACCTGACGTCTGTCTACATTCATGAGAATCAATGAAGTTTTACCAAACCATTTGAAGTAAGTATATCTACGAGAGACCATCGTATGGAGGATTTTATGAAAGAACATGGGGAGTGATAAAAACTCGACTTCAGATGAGATTCGTGTGATACCAGGGATGATTGGTCATACGCGGCTCGGGACAAGAGAAATCAAGAGAGATTGAAAAGATTTAGGACGCAGGAGTGATCATTGTATGTCAGATCAGGATGGAAAGAGAAGAAAGTGTAGTCAAGATGGAGAGGAGAGGGGAGAAAAGTCTAGTCAAGATGAAGAAAAGACGAAAGTTGAATCAATATAGAGAGATAGATGAACCAATGCGAGCTAACAACCGCAACGTTTGAAACTCACAAACAGTAGGAACATCAGCCATCATAACCCTTCTTATACTATTGGCCAAAGCTAATTCCATCCCACTCAGATTAAAGTTTACTTCATCTTTCGTCAAACTTCTTACTAAAACTCGAGGTTGATTGGTTGGACCTAGAGGTACTATCACACTTGGACCAGCTTGGTTTTCTCCATCGATGAAACCGTTCATTTCGTTTGTTCGATGGATTTTTTTGGATCTCGGTGATTAGGGTCTTTGAAGAGAGTGGGCTCTGTTCCGCTTAGATCACACTATGTTCGTTGTAGATTCAGATTCCAGTTCTGGCTGAGGTTTTTGTGAGGATGTATCGTTCTGCTCCCTTTGATGTGGGCTTGGGCGTGTTGTGTGGATGTAGGTTTGAAATAGAGATTGAAGTATTGTGAGTGAGAGTGGAGAAAGTTGAGGAAGACCAGATCCAATGGCAGGGTCACTCTTCTACGTGTGATGTCAGGGACAGCACATTTGTCAGGCTGAATGACCCAATGTCAGACTCTTCCTCCGCATTTCCTCCTGGTGATGCAGCATGCAGCTATCTATATCCCTCTATATGACCCCACCTATCAACTCGTACAATCACAAGCGAATCGGCAACACGACCACATGCAATCATCATGACCCCACTGGTACATACATACACACCCTTCCCTTCCCCCTCTCTTCCTCCTCACCCCCCCACTGTTCCTCTCCCTGCACCTCATCCTCACCCTCTTCAAACCCTCCTCCTCGAAACCCCATCTTGAGCTGATATAATTCCCTCCATAACCTATCTTCTCTTTCCTTCCTCTCTTCCCATTCCTCATAGGTATACGCCCTCCCAATATGTTCCCCCCACCCGTCCTCATTCATCACCCGGTCCACTTCCCTCCCTCTCTCCATCCTTTCTACCTGTCTATGTATATCGTGTGAGTCACTCTCGCTAGGTCCACCCACCATCACTCCTCCTTCCTCTCGTGGACCTCTCGACGCCCAGTCAGATATTTGAGGGAGGGAAAACCCACCCATGACCATCATTGCGTTAAATGATTTCTCCGCTTCTCTCTCTCTACCATCTGGGGAAGGTGGACGGATATGAGGGATCGGGTTGATCGTCGTTGAGGCAGAGACAGCATTACGAGGTGTTTCGGGATTAGGTAGGAGGGCAAAGGTGTTCGGGTTTGAATCAAACCGTGAATGAGGGGGAGAAGGTATAGGTTGTTGACCATAAAGTGAGTGAGATGAACCAGGAATTGATTCGAAAGATAAATGAGAATCTCGGATTTGATGGTGTCCTACGATAGTCGGTCGGATTAAGGAGCCATATGATGGACCGAGTGGAGCAAGTGATTCAGATGATTCAGGCTTGTAGGTGAATTTATCTGTCGGCCGGGGTTTACGCAAAACATTCTTATGGATGGTGCGTGACTGGGGGAAGTGGGATGGATGGTTCTCTCCTGCATGAGAAGTCTGTCTCGGAACGAGAAACGGAGATCCAGCGTCGGGTGACGGATGATAGAATTGAGATTGGTTGTGGTCTCGAGGATTATCCCAGTTAGGTGAAAGATAAGAATGATTTCCGACTTGTAGAGGTGAACCATATGGTCGAGGTTCATGGTATGAAGAATTATCGTATGACGGATCATTGAAAGATCTTGGGTTTGGAGAGGACGAGATATGGTTAGGAGTGTAAGATGGGTATTGACGATATTGAGGTCTAGTCGGAGTGGACATTCTCGACGTCTTTGTCATCTGATTGACGTTGTATCGAGGATGGTCTTACCTACTTATCAACTTGTCAACTGAACGTCTTGCCAAAGTGGAGATTATCAACTGCTCTATTCACAACACTAAAGTACTCTACTCGTACTCATAGAACGATATATCACCAGTGGATAATCCACTCACTATACTATCTCGGGACTTCTTGGAACTACGATATCAATAATGAGGTCGATTCTCACGGGTTGACAAGTTAACAAGATCAGAGTTTTGAGTAAGTTTGAAAGAGAAGAAGAGTGAGTAGAATCATATAATCCCCCTGAAAATCTCGCTTTTTCAAGGAAGACCCTTCTTTACCACTTAACTTACCTCGTGTAGAGAGTAGTCCGCAGAGGGATAGTGTGACGTACGTACATCCACTTTTCTTACTCTTCTAGATCTAGTACGACATTGGACAATACACGTGATTGACAAGACAGATTCACTTCAATGGACAGCGAACACACCACAGTAAAGAGGAAACGTGGGGATATATATAGCATCTAGCACCAGGTGATAGGTGATAGGTGTAAGGTGTAAGGTGACGCAAAGTAAGGATTAGGAAATAGAAATAAGAATTCGAAGATCAAAGATAGGTGTACTGTAGGTATGTATCAATGTCAGTGTAACGATCCTCAAAGCATCATACCTCATGGTCTATCGTCCATTATGTTTCCTCCACATGCTAGATCGTTCATATGCCCATGTATACCATGTATCGGGCCATTGAGCACTCGGTCAGTGTATCCCGATCATGATCAGGTGGTGAGTAGAATGTGACGAGCAGTGGGTGACTAGTTGAGGAAACTGTTTTTGTAATCAACCCTCGATCATACTAATCTCAGGGTAAGGAAACCATTAGTAATGTCAATACAAAGGTAAGTAAAGTAACTAAGGGTAAATTATCGGGGAAATAATAACTACCTTAGACTTTTTCCCATTTTCGCCACTCGCCACCGGGGACCGTTCCCTCCCATTCGCCTCTTCTCTCCTGCCCCCCTGCCCTCCTCCCCCTTCCCCTCTTCCCTAAGCCCACACTATTCACTTACCCTGACTCCATCCTCCTTCCCGCCGGCCAGTGAATTCGTTCAGATTCAACCTATCAGGACCCATACAACGAATCACCCGTTGGTCAAAGATAACAACGGACGGCACTTACTCCTCACCTCATCCGAGATCCATTCCAACCACTCGACTCTTTACCTCTTCATACTCTATTCATCTCTTCCTCCCATCCCATCCTATCTCTACCTTCACGAGTAGGGACATCAAGGATCATCAGAATGGGTCCACTCGCTGGATCTTCAGAACATGTTGAACAGGTGAGCGAAACATCCATCCTCGCGATTGTCCCAACTTTCCGGGCGCGTGAGAAAAACCACAAGAAACGGGTTCATTCATATACTTTGGGAAATCTCTCCCTTCAACATTCTACCTCAACCTGATACTGGAACACATATACCATCATGAGTATCTACATACCAAACCTATACTTTAGAATCATGTTTCAATGCCTACTCAATGTTTGATCACACGCTGACATATCCTCTCTTTATCTCTCACACGACCATTTCTAAACACAATGACCATCGTTCAACTCGATCATATAATCATCTTCAAACCAAACAGCGTCATCCACCATTAGACGTACCACAACCTCAACCCCCAGCGGAACCTTCCACATCTTCAACCTCTTTAGCAGCTTCACAAACTACTTCCGTGTTGACTGAGGATGAAGAGGATTTAGAAGATTATAGACCGGGTGGTTATCATCCAGTCAGTATAGGTGATGAGTTTAGTAATGGAAGATATATGATTGTACGGAAATTAGGTTGGGGACATTTCTCAACCGTTTGGTTAGCTAGGGATAAGAAGTGAGTCAAACTTGTCTTCTAACACTTCAGCTCAAACCCCGAAAATTGATTCTTTGCGCCCTGACCCTTACCGTATATTCGAATCAACTCCACAGTCAACAACCACACTCTAAAGAACTCGTGTGAATCGACCGATATGAATCCGAATAAGTGGAGTGGAACTCATCTCGCTGACAACAGTTCCAATCGTCACGTCGCACTAAAAGTCGTTAAATCAGATGGTCATTACACCGAAACAGCTTTAGACGAGATCCAACTTTTATCCAGAGTCGTAACCTCATCCGAATCTCATGCGGGTCGTCATCACGTCGTCGGTCTTGTCGATCATTTTCGACATACCGGACCAAACGGTTCTCACGTTTGTATGGTATTCGAAGTTCTTGGTGAGAACCTACTAGGTTTAATCAAACGATATCAACATCGTGGTGTACCTCAACCGATAGTAAAACAAATCGCCAAACAAGTTTTATTAGGATTAGATTATCTTCACACTGAATGTCGTGTGATACATACAGATTTAAAACCTGAAAACGTTTTAATAGTTATCGAAGATGTGGAATCTGTCGTCGCTGCCGAATTAGCCTCATGTCCAGCTGCCGTACCCACAAAATTAGTTGGTGTACCACCGAGTCAAGGTAGATTAGGAAATCAAACGCCTAGAAAAGAAGGTATTTTCATAGTTGGAAGTCAACCTTTACCAAGTCCAAGTTCAAGCTATTCAAGTAGTCCAATGTTGGATAAATACGGATTTGGTATGTCAAAAATATCAGGTGCTGCGAATCTTTCTACAAAAGCTTCAGTTACAAATCCTTCAAGTTTAAACCACAAATCTACTCAACCTCAAAGCCAATCTCGAGATGCCACCGATACGGCTGGACCTTCAGGAACATCTTCCATGAAACGTTCTTCAACAGCAGAATTGGACAATGAATTAGGAAATGTTGATCTGAATTTATCAGAAGCTGAAAGGTTGACATATGAAAAACAACAACCTACAACAAAACATATCCCACAAGGTCCTTCTTTACTTTCTCAACAAATCCATCATCACGATACACCAACCCCAATCTTAAATACAATCTCAATCTCAAACTCCAGTCGTACGATTCAGACTCCAGATTCAAATTCTATCAATTCTACAGGATTATTAGTCCCACCAAGTTCTTCAACAACTTCAACAGAAACGGAAACTACAATCTCAACAACACCTGCCACGACACCAGATGTACCGAATTCTATAGTCTCCAAATCGATAAAAGATACAAAAGAGACTAAAGAATTAACGAAAACGGAATCTTTTTCAACCGATCAAACTTCTCCTTCAAGTACACATGTGAATAATCTACGAGATCAAGAACCTCATCATATACCTGAAGATGAAGATAATTTATATTCTGCTCCGATAGCAGGTGATCCTAATACTTTACCACCTCCTTTTCCATATGATCCTGTTAGTCTGGAAAAGATTACTGTCAAAATTGCAGATTTGGGAAACGCTTGTTGGGTTGATCATCATTTTACCAATGATATTCAAACCAGACAATATAGATGTCCGGAGATCATCTTGGGAACTAGATGGAATCAAAGTGTTGATATTTGGAGTGCGGCGTGTTTGGTGAGTTACTCTTCAACTCGACCATTCTCGGATCGATCAATCTTTACACCGCCTCTTTCTGGTATTTGAATCTTATTGTCCCCTCCATCCAAAATACGAACGTTGACCACCGGCGTATGTTTTACTCATCAATATCCACTGACATACAGTTCTTCGAACTTCTCACTGGAGATTATCTATTCGATCCGCAACCAGGGGTCAAATACGATAAAGATGATGATCACGCCGCGCAGATTATGGAATTGTTAGGTGAAATGCCTCGTGCGTTAGCTTTGTCTGGTAAATATTCTCATGAGATATTCAATAGGCGTGGTGAGTATTCTTCATATTCTCTGTTCATCATACACACATCCTCCTCCCTTGACCAATGTCCATCAACTTCGGACAATACTACTGGCAAACAGCTTGGAAACCGGGAGCGGGGGTGCCGGGCCTCTTGATCCTGTGCCGTTCCTATCTTTATATTAGGTACAAGTACAATGTCATTCTACCTCCTCCAGATACATCACTGGAATATTTGACGGCCATAAACAATGAGTGTGAGTGTCATCTGACAACCAGGTGAATTACGTCATATAAACCGACTACGATTCTGGCCTTTAGAATCTGTCCTAAAAGAGAAATATCTTATGGATCCCGAAGACGCACATTTACTAGCCACGTTCTTATCCCCCATGTTACATTATTATCCAGATTCAAGAGCCACAGCAGCTGAAATGGTGAAACATCCATGGTTGGAAGGAGTTGTCGTACAAGGAGAGATTGAACTGGCTTTACGTGAGAGGAGAGAGGTTTTACCTAATTCTGGTAAAGATGGGAAATCAACCAGTCAAATGGAAGATCCAAAAGTCGTCACTTCATTTGAGAAGAATAAAGATAATCATGTGGATGGTGATTCAGTCAAATCAACTGGGGAGGGAAAAGGAAAAGGGAAAGGGAAAGGGAAAGAAGTATCAATTGAGGAAGCTATAAAGTTAGGTCCATCAGTGAGTGGTATGGTAGGAATGGGAAGAATATGAAGGTTTTTTCAATCGAATTCTTTTTTATTTCATCTACAGTTGATATCGGAATGAATCTGGAGAAGGTCGGTCGGTCGATTGGTTCACTACGCCGTCCAATGGTCAGAAAGGATACAGTAATATACTTCTTACGCTAGTAACGGAGGTTTTTCAAAGTGAATCAACCGGATCAAATCACCGATACTTTCCAAAACTTGATCCATCTCGTTCCCCACTTATCTTCATGTCTCCTTAACATTCTCGACATCTTCCTATTGATCATCCCTCCCAAGGTTTAACATCTCTCATATCTTATCCATCCATACTCATCATATTTCTCGTCTTTGACATCTTCCAACTTCTTATTCTCTTCGTCTTTCATATCTTTCCATCTTTCCATCCTCCCATCACACTCTCTCTTCTGTTTGTCCCTTCATCCTCCTTCTCGTCCGACCTTGAACACATATTTGGGCTGAAACAAATCATCGGATCTCCACACTCCTAAACGTCTCATCCTCCTTTCGGTCGCGTCTCAACTCACTTCGCCTTTGCCATACTTTCCACCCACCCCATCCTCCTTCCTCTCTCCTCTCTCCTCTTTCCTCTCTCCCCTACATCATTATAATTCCTCAACCTACCTTCATCCTTCATCTCCCATCAACGTATCTGGACCAAACCAAATCCGACTCTCAACCCAAATACACCCCTCGTTTCTCGCCCGAGTTGAATGTTCCATCTCAGATCTTGAATCTTGGCACCGTCAATAATGTTGCTTTCCAGTTGGGACATTCGACATCTCTACATCCTATTCAGACTCGTTCCAGCTTCAAGGATGGACGCGACTACCTGAAGTGACCTACATCCAATGGGTATAATCGATTTTGGTTTAATTGGGTCAATTGGGATAGTATTTCGAGTTCGTGTTGGTATTCAAAGTTTTGGTCAGTATAATCTCTGAAGTTTTGTAGATGTGAAAGAATATAAATTCTCATTTTTGACATCACTGTATCAACATGCTGATCATTGGTTGTCTTCACGATACCTTCTGGTATTTCATCAACCACAAGATCGTCCTCAAGATTTCATCCAGATGTTTGATATACTTATCTGTTACTCATAACGTCCTCGCCAAAAAGGCTCAATGCTCGAAACCTGCCTAGCAGTCTTGAGCTCCCTTCCCTTATAAGGCTTACTCTGACAACATCACACGATAATAACAACTCGAGTAGAGTACAGTACAGTATGAGTGGAGTACTTCATAATCTTTCCATCTATTCAGACCAATTTTACATTACAAGTACAACCCATACTCTATTCGTACATTCTGATAATTCATCTACTTAACAAACCAAAAACTTGGTTCACATAATTATTTCTCATTAATCCTTCGTTCATCTACTAAAAGAACTCCCTCTGGTCGAACCGGTTCACTCGCTGACAGGAAGGACACAATAGTAGTCATATTGAAGTACATTGTATGTCCGAAATTAATCTAGTCAGATCCACTTTCTTCCTCTTCCGCATGACCCAGATACAAGAGTCTTGATCGATTCGGTAAAATAGAACGCCAAGTTTCACCTTGAGATGTTATACCTCCTACTGCGGGTGTTGAATGATCAAAGGGAACTCTGGAATTTCTTGGTGCCTCGGTAAGTTCTATCAAAGTTAATTGTTCTGGTGCAGAAGATTGTCCAGATTGTGATTGTTGATGTATCTCATGTTGATATGAAAGTTCATCTTGTCTTGATGATCCTGATCCTGGTCCTGGTCCTGGTCCTGGTCCTGAATTCCAAGGAAGCGGATTTCTTGGTCGATCCGGTAAGTCATCTCGTAGGTCAGATCTTGTAGATGAAGAACCAATAAAAGTATGTGTCCTATCTTCAGATATGGGTATGGGGTCTCTATCTTGATCAGAGGGTATGGAACTTCTACCTTGATCAGAGGAAAGATGAGATGGTCTAATGTTAGAAAATCGATACCTTTCATTTTGTTGAGAAAACCTATCATTGTTTGGTTCAAGATTACTTGGTGGAAAAGGTAATTGTCTAGCTTGTAATCTCGGTGCGTTCAATAATTCCGTATTGGGTCTATGTCCTTCCACGGAGGATGCATGGTGGTGGGGATATCTAGTCGAGTGGTATGGTTGAGTATTTTCGCTTGAGGGGATGTATTGTTCTGATCGCCCATATCCTTCTCCTACAGATGAAGTCTCACGACCGACTTGTCCAGTCATGGGATGTTGTTCACGACTTGATCTTGAGGGAATGTATTGTTCTGAGCGCTCATATCTTTCTGCCTCAGATAACACCTCACGATCAACTTGTCCAGTCATGGGATCTTGCCCATGACTTGATCTTGAGGGAATCTCCTCCTGGCCGAACGTGAATCTAGGTAGAGATGATTCCGACCTTGAATGTGAAATACGATTGAGATCTCTCCCACTAGGTTGTCTCGATGGACCAGGCTCTAATCCACTGGGCTGGCTACTGTTGATCGACACGTGTCATTGATGAAAATGAGAATGATAATCTCTCATAGAATCATCTGTCGCACTTCTTGTCACTTGAGTGTTTGACCTATGAGGATCTTCCCTCTCATGATAAATAGTCCTAGTAGAGGAAAGATTAGTTGTAATGGGTGGAACAACAACTTGGTCTCCGGGATCATTAGTTCTCAACGCAAAAGAATCAGGTCCAAGAAATATTCCAGATGTCGGAGGAGGATTAAGAGGTATTCTCCCTGTTGAATTTCGATCTTGACTTGTTTCAATAGTTCTAGATGTATGATGATCATCAGAACGTCGAAAATCTCTTTCTTCTCTTCCATATTCCCTTTGAGATGGATCATGATGATAAACATGTTGGGAAGTCCCTTGACTCCTGGTCATATCATTCATCGATTGAGGGATTATTCTCGGTAGTGACGTAGCTGATGTAGGCGAAACGTTCCATTCGTGGGGTGAAGTTCGTATAGGAGCCAACCGATGGTGATAACCTTCAGGATAAGTTATCATTTCAAGACGAGAGAATTGGGTAGAGGGGGATGAGTTTAAAGTAAGTGGAGGAGAAGGAGAAGGAGTCTCTGGATGTAAACCCGGTCCTCGAAGTTTTCTTGTATAAGGTTTGCGAGACACCCGAGTATCTCTGTGTCTGTTTAGGGAGGAAACCCTGGTTGGTCCCCCTTGTGAAGGAACCTGGTCGGAGAGAGAAGCATGATATCTACTTGTGTTAGCTGATCTATCGTCGAACTCCCTATCCCTTTCTGCCATATCTCAGGTTATTCAGTCAAAATATCTCTTTCTTCACAACGAAAGATTCAAGATAACGAGAAGATCACAACGAGTTTGCAAATTGAAACGTGGTAAAATCTCTAGTATGTGTAGACAAATGAAGAACTTGAGAAAAACGAGAAACGACAATCAACACTCACAAAGATTATATAACTCTTCAAACATGTAATCTTTGTAATCACCACCTTTAAGCTTAGTCACCATCCAAGTTACCCCAATCGGATCGACGACCATACGAGGCGGTGTTGGTCAAAACCTCGGGGATATGTTCTTTCTCCCTCTATACTTTCTTCCCGGTTAGTCAAGTCCGTTAGATCATGTTTAAGATATCCGGGATTTGATTCTTTCCGATATGGTCTTCTGATCTTCTCAATCATCGCTTTAGTCAGTTTACGGTCAATCGGGAAGAAGGTAGAAGGAAATGAAGAAAGGAAAGGATCTCGAGTTTCGAGATTTTCCATAAACGGTCTACTCGACGGGTTTTGAAGGATGGGTTCGGCCGTATGGTGTCGGCCGTATGGTGTCGGCAGTACAGTAAATACGAGCAGATATGATGATTGCTTCTTTTGGTCAATAGATATAATGATGGTATCCTAGATCCAAGGTGATAGTCATGATCAGGAACATACTGTAAATGTGGCGGTTACCAAAGAAGGGATAAGGTGACGCACGGAATACAACGATCGAGATGGATATCATGTATTTCTAAGCCTCACACCTTCCCTTTTTCACCTGACAGATGCATGGAGTCATTCACAATCTCATATAGAGGTACTCTAAGTATCACCAGAAGGGATCACTGTCAATTGCTCATCTCTTTTCTCTTTCAACTCTGTGTACGACCAGGCAAGTCTGCACAATAGCTATTTGGCCGTCTTTGTCGTGTCATATCGAGCCCTATAATAGTCTTTCGATGCTGTTGATACGCGCCTGCAATGTCACCCGGTCTTTCTCCCGCGCTATACACTCTCCTGCCATGTGCCTCAGATCATGTCTGGCCCTTTGAAGACCATCTATGAGATCACCAAAATCTTTATGAAAGTTTTCTGGAAATGATGGGGTGTGTATATTGCTCAACCTTGGATCTTGTAAGGAGGACCAGAGTACTTCTGGAAGAGCAGTACTTAAATTCTGTTGAGCTGCCTCATTTTTCTGGAATATTTCTGAAATGGGGGGTAGAGATTGATTGTACCCATTTCTGGCCGGGGCATAAAACTCAAAATGCCTAGAGGATGTCTTTGGATCAAACGGAGGGACAAAATAACTTTCAGCGCCGGGTGTAGACAGGGGTGGACAGTCATAGTCTCCAATATGCATCCCGGAATGACTTCGAGTGGTGTTGATTGACAACGGTGACATATTTTCAGGCAAATAAGACTCTTCAGTAATAGTGGGCATGCTTCGCGGGGCGGCAAAAGATAAGGCTCTGCTGTTATAGGCAGAAGATGTACCCCAATTATTGAGACCATCATCATGAAAGGGTTGCTGCTGGGACCCGTCGTGATAACCGCCGTCCTGGAGTGTAGAATAGTTCCGAGAAGAAACGGGAACGAGCGGTTCGCTGGCCGGAATGGAAGAATGGGCAAAACTTGCGTTGCCAAACCACTGGTTGTTATCCTCTTCTTGGTCAAGTCTAGAGGTCATCTTTGTTGCTCTTCCGAAGATATATTCTAGAAGGACGGAAGCAAGTACAGGATATGGTAACGGTTCTAGTTGTTGGTTGAAAGGGGGGAAACACTGATAAGAGGTATGTATGAGAGTGATATGAGTGGAGATCTTCAGGATTCTCCCCTCCCTATATAGCTGATTATGGAGTTTGAAAATATAGGATGGCTAGACAGGACGGACAAAGGTTCACCCACTGAGTTGGAAATAGGTAGAAAGTGAGTCAAATTACCCTCAACGGTAAGTCTTCCTCGACCGACGGAGCCTGGGAAACCCGAAGGGGAAATATTGTTCGATTCATCGTCTTCCACCCTCGTCATCATGCGCCATCGTCATCACAGGCCCTCGTCATCATACCCCACCCATCATCATTCCTGTTGCTACTAGCAGAGTGGAAGTGAAAAGATCTATCAGAGTTACTGACAGATTTTGTTCTAAGGTGTCATAGACCGACCTTCACCTCCCTTGGTCCTTGGTCTCACTTGTCATCTATGCTTTTCCCCCAAAGTACCCTATGACGTCGAGGGATTATCAAGCTACCGCTTATGCCTGACTCTGTCAAGCAAATCAACGGATTGGTGGATGTCGCTAGAACAAACCCACTGTTTTGATCATCCAAGTCATGTTAATCACGGGCAACTAGCAAATCCGACTCATAGCCTGAAACTGATCCGTGCATTCTCCCGGGATTGTAGTATCGCATGCCCATAGGTATCTACAAGTACAATCACATAAGATAAGACCACAAGCAACAAGTTATGGTGAATTGATGTAGCCATTTGGGTCAAACTCCATGACGAGCGCTCATTCCAACTTCACACGAGATAGCATATCAAGTTAAATTCAAGTCCAAGACACGGACCGTTCCTTTTTCTTCAGGGACTCGAGAAGATCCACTATCTTGCTTAGCTCGCCCACCCTTTGGTGTCCTCCCGACCTGGGATGAGTATCCCCTTCCCTGTATTAGACGTGTGCTAGGCTCGATCTTGATGACCTGTAGGTGTGGGTGAGACTTAGTGTCCTGAGTTGAGGGATCGGTCGGCGGATCGTGTACATCATTCTGGGAATGTGTCAAGTTTGAGGCAGGTTTGGGGGAAGGTGTGCTCTTCCACCCACCGGTTTGTTGTGCAGCTATGAACGATGGGACCTGGTCATAAGTGGGATAGCTATAAGAACCGGTCCCTGTGATTGAGACCCCAGGTTGGCTCCAAGAAGGTGGCGGCGGATAGCAGTTGGGATAAAATGCAGAGGGATGAACTGTGACATTTACTGTGAGGAGAGGAACCTGTGGTAATGACTGAGAGACTGGTGGAATGGAATAGAAAGAAGGAATGCAACTTGAACATCCATAGCACCAAGTCTGCCCATTGTCGTTATAATAACAATCCGGAACATCAGTGGGGTAATACTGTCCGTCTCCGGCACCTTGTTGTCCTGCATATGAAGCACCTGAAGGATTTGTATGATTAGAAGCTGATGACCAATATGGGGACGTCATGGCGCACGGACTACCTTCTCGGTCGATGTCGTTGTGAAATCTGGAGGAATGAAATTGTAATTTGCAAAATATAAGGGAGAGAATTTGGTAATTATAGTCAATTCCGGAAGGCTTCTTAGGGTTACAGCCTTCTCAATGAGATGTTGCATGCCTTCTGACCATAATTGACAGGATTGGTTGATTCCCACACTTGCACTGCTTATGACTATGCCAAGACAATCTTGAATCAGAGGGGAGATGATGACTGGGCGGATCCCAACCCGCATCTCTTCTTGGCAAGGGAAGGAGTTGTTGACTTTCTAAAACGCTCTCTATGATATCTGAAATCACCTACTGGTCCATTTGATCAGGTAATCTTAGGTTGTCGAGTGATGCCAACCTCTTGCAAAGGGGAATGTCAATTGAAGGGAGCGCATAAAGCTTTTCCATCATCATCCCGCTGTTCTCTGACGGTTGCAACTTGTAGTGAATGAGTGATTCCTCTGCATATGAGGAGACGAGCATAAAGGACATAATTTCCAATACAGTACAGTGCTAGAACCACTCAAAGGGTGCTCAAAGGGCTTTTGACTGTATTGGGCAGTTGTGGTACGTATGTACGCTCCCTCTCATGATCTTCACGTTTGTTCAAGGACTATCCACCCACTTCTTTGCCCACGTATTGGCATACAGTACGAGTACTCGTACTGCACTATACTGTCTCTTGGTCTGGACTAATAGATAAAACGCACGATTCCTTCTTCCACTCCCTAGCGGCCTGATTGAATCAAATGGGATAGGGCATAAAATGCATGTGTTATAGTACTACGTATGGTTCTCTGGTTCCTGCTCCATCCAGGGCTGATCAGATTGAACCTTCCTCAATCACTGATTGCTCCTGTTCATTGGCAGTGTCGCTTCTGTCATTGTCCCTGTGGTCTTTGAGCGGAACAAGAGACTCAAGCCTCTGGCTGACCTGATTCAGCAAGGTTTTCATAAAGTCGGTGCGCTTTGACGAACTCTGTCCAGTCTGCTCTATCCCGTCACAATCACCTTCAATGGCAGGAGCATCCGGATCATGACTGGCCACATCTCCTAGGGCTTGTGGCTGCTTTGCTTGGTCAGCAAGCTGCCTGCGGTAGCTCATATAGTTGTCAACAACCCTGTTCACCTCTGAGCCCCTGGTACTGTCTGACATGGGATCCGTAGTCTGCATGTGACTCACAACATCACCCTTTGGGGCGGTCTTGCCTGCTGTAGACACTCCCTCAGTACTTTTTGTATGTCCGGAAGCATTCAGAACCATGGATTTGACAGGGACCCGTAACGAATTCTGCGACAGTGTACTGCTTCTTGACTGTGAGTTTTGTTTTGGAGCACCACGCTGACGCCCCATTTCAGGTGGTTGGTATGTCAATATCTGTCACGAAGTGACAAGACAGTTTGATAGTGATAGTGTTAGGATGGGTTGGGTATTTAACCAGCGACCGGCGGTATGCAGTAACCGCCGGTTAATAGGCCTTTTAGCACAGTGGTTTAGACCGCTGCCTCTGAAGGGCACTGTTATATCGTCCCAATGCTGGTTAGTTGGTCTCGTGACAATATCAATCGTTTCCACTGTTTCGGTTTCACTAGATAGAGATAGTAATCGTATGCAAATCGTATGAAATCTATCACGATGGTAGTTCGACGGCAAAAATCAAATAGAGAGGTCAATACCATTAGGTTTCACATATATATCCTACTTCTCTTGTCTGAGTATCAAATTCCCTCTCCCCAATCTTTCTAATCAAACTCCTCCACTTTCCTCCTTTCATCCGCTCCACTGCCCCCTTCAATGCTCGTTAGTCAAGCGTGAGAATGATGAGAATTTGAGGCAGTGCGGGTGAGAAAGTGGACTAAGATCCGTATCTCATTCGACTTTCTCGTGATTCTCACCATTCTAAAGTGAGTTCTACACTTCTCTCCGAACGTACTGGTGGGGAGGAGGCCGTCCGGGCAGATCGGAGGTCACACGATGGCGTACTTTTTCCTAGTTTGATTATTTCTTGTGCGGACGGTACGATAGGTATCTTTCGACCTGCTCGTGACCAACAGATCCTAGACGGATTGCCCGTGGATGTTCCGTCAGAGTAGTTGAGGTCGTTATTGGGTCGAGAGAAGTTCCCGGCGTTGAGGTCCGTTGAGATGTCTGCAAATTGTTATCCACATACGATATACGTTCTTCGAAACGAGGCAACACCTTGTCCTGTTGGAATTGTGAAGGAGTAGGAGGGTAGTTCAGGAGCGTACCCCCGACCTGGGACAATGTGTCAACGAAGGGGTGAGAGACATGATGAGAACGAGTGTTGTCTGTCACAGGTTTCCTCTTTCGTGAGATGTGGGTAGGATCCATCATGTTCGGCTCGGCACTGAGCAGCCGTATGACCGTGACCGCTCCTGGGCTTGGAGAGGGTTCAGGAAGTGTATTGAGACTAAGAATTCGAGGTGAAGAACGAGGAGATGGTTGATGTGGTGAGGGTGATGTTGGAGTTGAGGGTCGAGACCAAGATGGTATCTGTATCACATGAGGTGGATAGTTACTTGTGGTGAAAGTGTTGACTTGTTGGGTGAAGTTAAGCGGCGGAGAGGAGGTATAACCTGTATCTGTATGAGGGTTCTCAGAAGTAATTGAATTGTCACTCCCTTGAGTTGGAGAATAGTAAGTAGGAAAGCTAGTTGATGGATATGTAGAATACGAGTGGCGGGTACAATCAGGACATCCATCACATTGTTGGTTCATCGTTCTTCTCCCGATACTGTCAGAATAGTCGTGACTAAATCGACCGTAAGGGAGTTCCACACTCGAAGAACCAAAATGAGTAGTATCGGGGGACTGAGTAGTGCTCTTCTGAGTCATATGGGGATTGACTTGTGGATATGGTTGCCGTAGATAGATGGAAGACATGTCGTATGCTTTCCCTCTCCTCCAATGGTAAGATGAACGATCAGATCTAGTATTCCAGGCGAAGAATATCGTTTCTTGCTACTTCAGTATGTCAATTTTGACTTTCTTGACCAAATCTGTGATGATGTAGTCGAAAAACAGAAGAACAGGAGGAAGTTAGAAGGTCGAAATTCATACAGAGGAAAGAAGGTCAGACTTCTTTTCGGGGTCAAAACGAAATAGAAGGCCAAGAAATCTAACGTCTCTTCTCCCGTCATGACTTTACGTCCACTTTTCCCATTGGAGAGGAGAGGTGGAGTGGCGGTGATGTGGAGGTGGAGTGGAGGAGAAGTGGAGGTACAAAGGTTTGTCGTTATCGTATAAAGTCGGCATTGTGCGAGTATTTGGTCATTTTGGAATTCGATGTAGAATTTGGAAGGCCTCGGCGTTTGGTCTAAATCTGGATACGTCATAGTGATGTTGACGTGTTTATTCGAAGATCTCTGCTTCCTACCGACGTCGAGATTCAGGATTGTCTCGAAAGGATTAGTCGTCCAGTACATAGACGTAGGGTGATGGGTCGATCTGGTGCGTGTGAAACTAGACCTCGAGAAAAACCAATGGAAGGAGGAAGAAGGATGACGTGCATTTAGTCCAAAATAGATAAATGATCAATCTTCTTCTATATCCATCGTACTCCCCTCATCTACGTACTCGTACTCTTCTCTCGAATCTTCCGTCCGACGGGTGGCGAGAGGCGTGGAAGTCGTTGATTGACCTGCTGGGTGGTGGACGTTTGTGTTTTCCGACAAGACTAAATTGTTTGTATTTCCCTGATGGTCAGCTGTCATATCAAAGCGATGAGCAGAGGAGACGAAGAGAGAAAGAGACTTAAGTAAGAAAGAGAGATTAAAAGAAGCCCAGACGTACTTTCGCAAAACCCAACAAATCACTACCATTTCCTAAACCGGGTGGTAATCCAGGTATAGTACTAGGATCTAAAGTTTCCATCTGTTCTTTCAACGCCATCTCCAACAGAACAGTAGCCATTGGATCTTGAGGTCCTAGACTTAATGCCTGGTGGTATAGTTGAATAGCACGACGAATATCACCTTCGTGATGCGCTACCATGGCCAGAGAGGCTAAGGCGGTAGGGGATAGAGGGTCAAGTTGGAGGGAATGAGCGTATGAGGTGGCGGCGAGGGTGAGTTGGCTGTCAGATTAGTTGATGTCATCCCTTCTTGGGTATTGGTGAGACAAATGATGATGAAGATGTGTTAGGTGTGAGTAGAGGGTGGAAGAGGCAAAGGTACGTCGACAGAAGGTGAGAAATTTATCTGATAAACAAATCCGGCGAGGCAGGAAAGGTGGGAGTGGCGAAGGAAGAAGTCGGAGTAAGAATGATACTGAGAACGGAAAGAAAGAAACACCCACCCCATACACCTATACGCATGACCGAGATTACAATGTGTAGCTGCCCATACAGATGCCACACCTTGCATCTCCTTCGCCATTTGAATAGCGCGTTTGAAATAGTTTACAGCTAGGGGATATCTACTTGTCAGATAGTCCTCCGGACTCAATCAGAAATCATGCGTATAGTTGGATCGCGGCACCATTATGAGGCACCGATGGGTACAAGATTGCCGACGAAGAAGGGTTTAACACAAAGATGACCCTTCGAGTAGATAGGCACCGTCTCGGGGCCGCATACCATCAAGGTGGGGAAGGTAATGTTGATAACGACAGGCAGTCTATCTTCGGGACGTATGACGAAATGAGGCGGGGCGGGGGAAACAAAAGGGTCCTCATCAAGGATGCGAAACATGCCGGGATCGCAGAGGAGACTATGTGCAAGAGAATTGAAGCGAGGGAGAGAACTCAAGTGAGGGAGACAGGACCCACTCTTCTTTGTTATAAGCCACCACACCTAATTCATTCAACAACAAAGGATCGGAAGGATCGAGTTTTTCAGCCGCTCGAAGGTATTCTTCCGCCAGGGTCGATGCGGCCAGTTGGAGGTGTTCCATCCCTATGAATAAAAGGGGAAGGTGAGATCTGTCTATATCAGCCACATACCCTTGAAGTGTGCACTTAGTCAATCCAAATCCTATAGATCATCACACAAGGTGTGCACATCTTGGGGTATTGGTTGAGGGGCCAGGGGAGGACCCAAGTGAAACACAAGGTCAGGAGGTAGGAAACCAGGTTGACTGGGTGGGGAGAGAAACACGCGAAGAGAGACAAGAATATATAACGAAACAAGATAAGAGTCCGGAGACAAGGTTAGAATCCGATATTCACCCTTGGAACAACCTCGCCGAAGTGGAATATGCAGTAATGGCATGATCATGTTCTCCTTCATATGCAAAAGAATGAGCGAATGCTATCCAAGCAGGAGCGAAACGTGAATCTATAAGGTTTGCTTTACTATTTCATCAGTTGACCTGCATATGACACTCACCGTAAACAGTACTGTGAATCTTAACAACGTCATACAAGATGTGAGGTCGAGTAAAGGTTCAATGTATCTGACCACGTCGCAAAGACATATGGGAATGGAGCAAAGGTTGGTTGTATCTGACAGCAACATGGTGACATATGGAAGCTCAAATAAAGTGTCATTGTAGCTGACGATACCGCAATGGCAGATGGGATTCGAGCAGAATTTCGTCACAAATGGCCAGATTGCAGACCAGAGACGGATACACAAGAATTATTAGGATGTGGTATGGAAACGGGAATGATGATAAAGGCTGTAAAACACATTACTCACCTGAAATACCTCCTGGCTTCGGCCCATCGTTTCCCAGAGAAATACCATAATCCCACAGCATACCAAGTGGTAGCAGCCGCTGGATCCTGTTCTACTAGATCATGTGCGAGTATGAACAACGAAGAACGAAGACGATGAATGTGGTGCATACATGCTAGATGGAGAGGGAGGGCTGTCGGGTGACCTGGCATGCGGGATAAGATTCTATGTATCAACGAATTCTTCTTCTTTGATAGATCTCGGTCTCTTCTAAAACACGTGATAACGCTTTTGTTATTGGTCCAGGATGACGAGGTTCAAGAAGGGGAGAGGAAAAGTGAGAGTGGGTGATGTTTTGATCACCAGGAAGAGATGTAAGAGGGGAACTTCAGCAACAGAAGATTGTCAATTGTCGAGAATATCATTAGCTCGAGAAATGGGAAACATAAACAAAGACATAGAACAAACGTTCCAGAGAGGTAGAATATGATCACGAGGTCAACGAGGAGTGGAAGTTTTACTCACTTCGTTGTGACAACAAAACAATCTTCCCATTTGTATCTCGCATATAACTCATCTGCCAATCCCACGAGAACATCACAATTGTTTCCCAAGGCATAAGTCGTACTTAATTCCGTTCTGGCTTTTGCGATTTCTTGAACGTGTACTCCCTGGTTATCAGTATCCTTGCTGCTTGTAGGTTCGACGATGTTCAATCTTCGTCATCACTCCAAATGTTCCACGATAACCAATTTTAATCATTACCCCCGTATCCTGCAGTATCCAATCTTCATCATCACTTTTCCACGCCATGCGAGGTCTCTCGTCCACTCCTAGAAGAGAATGCCGAGGATCTGAGGATCTCGGTATGGGAACCGAAATACGAAGTTGTTAAAGTTGACATTTCAGAAGTGAGATTGTCATGTAATGCAGATCCGGAGATCTCAAATCATATAAAAGGTTGAGAACCGTCATGTGGCCGACCTATGGATCGGTCTGGATATCGGACCAGAGTATCGTCTCTTCGTCTGCCATATGGGACACGCACGAGAAGGAATCGGGCAGCAAGGATTGACACAAGAGCAGTGGACCCGGAAAGACACGCAGAGAGATAGGGACACCCAGCGAGACGGAATGGCGATGGGGCGTTTCACCACCGGGTTTCAAGGGGTGGAAGATGTGTCATAGGGTCCGGTCACATACCAGGCAGAGCAGCAAGAAGAAGTTGGGATCTAGGAGTCTGAAATGAGAGAAATGAAAAGAAGACGAACCTTTTTCAACTTTGTCACATACATCAGCTTGACAAAATCCGCTTCTTCCTCTGTCAACTGATTTCTATATCCCAAACCATTGACAAACTCCCATTCTTCTTCAGCTGGCATCATACCACCTTCTATTAATTCTCGAAAAGCGTCGTAGTTCTTCACGTCGAGTATGAGAGCTTCTACGAAACTTTCTTTAGCTAATGAGAGGGAAGATAGTCGAAGGTGAAGTAAACCCCGGAGATGACATATGGATGAGTGGAGCTGTTGATCAGTCCATTTCCTTGACCAATCCTTTCCGCTTCCGCACACACAAACGAATACCATAACAGGTGAGACTGCTGTCGGTTTTCATGATGTGTTGAGCTCCAACTTTTGGATGGCTGATATTTGGCCGGCAGAAGGAGAAATAACGGGTAGGTGCAGAATGAGAGGCAATCGCGGAGGTTGATATAATCAATGGCGGCGCGACCAGTGTTATCAAAAGTGTCTGACGGAATACCAGATGAATGGATGTAGGTTAAGTGGTCAAGCAATCGGAGCGAGACGTACCTTGATACCCTCCACTGGACCGTTGTGTTCAGATGAAACAGTTTTGAAAGGATTAGATTCTCCCAGTAACTCTAAAGCTTCGTGATATTTCTCTTGATGGACCTTATCGTCAGCCTCCATAACTTTACTACTTCTCCACTGTCCAGCGACCGGATCGTACACTTGATTGTCGAAGGAGTGTAATGGGTAACGGGTCGAAGTCAACTCACCAAACACTGTGCTGCCAGATACCTACAAGCTAAACTCTCATCTACTAATCTCTCTCTCTTCTCCTCCCCAACCTTTTCATAAGTCCCATGTCCATTCATATTTCCCGTCATATCCTCTTGCGACAAACTCATAATCCGTTCTTTACTTCTTCCATTGACTCCTTGTTTGGTGGAATTAGAAGAACCATTCATATCCACATCACTGAGTGGTTCTCTTGGTGGAAGCTTGGGTCGAGATGGAAGAGGTGAAGTGAGAAGACGTTCGGCTCGGAGGTAATGACCCGTTAAGAAATGAGTTTGTGCCAGCCAGAATGCGTCATTTGGGTCGGCTGAATGTCAGCCAACTATCTAAGTGACTTCTTTACAGCCGTTCCGCACGGAAGTCAGAAGTCTACCTGCTTTTACCACAGCATTATAGAGAAGGGCACAGTGGTAATGAATCAGGATAGAGTATCGAGGATATGAGGTAATTCTACTCACCTGTCCAAGACAATATCTTATCACCCCAAAAAGAAGCCGTTTCATACAAATGTTGCATGATAGCATCATGTCTCCAAAGTCTCATAGAATCCACCATACTCCAAGTCCTTTCCTCCCCATCGTCTTCATCCACTACACCTTTCCCCTTTCCCTTATCCTTATCATTGATCTCATGGACCAGTCTGGACCTCACTCTTGTATGTTTGTCCTGAACGATGGTTTGTCTTGCGTTCCGAGTAATAGGTTTGAGACGTGGAGATACTTGAGCCATACCCTTATTTCCTTGCTCGGCCGCATGGCTCAAGGCTGCGCTGGATAAAGCACGTCTGGTGGGATAGGAGAAAGAGAAAGATACCGAATCACCTTCTTCCGGATCGAGGAGGGATGTAGGAGCGAGAGAGAAGGAATTGGAGAGGGATGATCTAGCTGGGAGACGACCGGGGTGTCTTCTTGATACAGGAGGAAAGGGGGAAGGGGAGTATGTCTCTGGTAGACCTGGATTGGGAGGTGTGAACATGATGCGGGTTCACTAAGATGTTGTGTAGGGGTTGGATATGGCAAGTGAGTGGGAAAAGTGGGAGGTGTTAGAGAAGAGTTGTATGTTTACGTAAGGATATAAAAGGTCCGAGCGCGGTGGAATAAACCTTGTTTTTGGGTGTTCATCCCTTTCATCCCAACACACTACTATCATCATCTACTACTACTACTGCTATCTATCACCTACACTACTATCACAACTGCTATCACCCACACTCAACTGCTCTGGTCATAGCTGACTCATCTGTGAAATCAACATTCAGATCTGTCCACCCCTTCCCCCGCTGTCGATTGGATCATCACCCGTCGAGTCATAGAGTTGAACTAGATCCTCTCCGTTTCAATTTCTTCTTCCCTCCCCAGAACCCTTTCCCTTCGCTCAGACTTTTCTTCCACCATACTCCATAAAATGCAGCCTCCTGGAATATACAACGTATGTCATCTTCCACTACCGCGTCTCGTCCCACCTCGTAGTCCCCTTCTCCTCCCAATCTTCGATCCTCTATAAACCTCCCTTTCTTCCTGTCTAAGACCTGTCCTTTCGCATGTGTTGTTCCTCCCCCTACTGGAAACATTCCTCAAATTCCATGTTTTTCACCTTATGAATAGTGTTTGAACATAGCTGATACTGTCCTTGCCCCATCATCCCAATTCCAAAACACATCTTTCCTCGCTACGTTTCAACCTGGATGGTGCAACTCAATGTCGTCTGCCGAATCGACCACCCATTCGTCATCGGTCTGGATGGATATACGACGCCTCCTTTAAATCTCGACTTTCTGGACTAATCTCGATACTTTACCTACCTTTCCTTCTGACATGGTTGAATTCACTACAGCATCACCGCCTCCAACCAGCCAACACGCAGACGATTGTACAGATTCAATCGGTACCAAATCCACCGAGCAGCAGGTTGAATGATCTGCTCGAAGCTGTCAAAGCTGAAGTGGAAGTGGCTGGAAGGGATGGACACGAGTGGAAGGCTCAACGTGACGAATACGAACAAAGGTGTACGTCGCTTCTCTTCAGTCGTCACTCCTACATATATGTCGATCTTCGAGTGGTGGCATGATGAAGGTGCTGAAGTCCAGTACAATTGCAAATAGGAGAATTGTCCATGGTCCGTCAAGCTCTTTATGAGTTAGAAGCCAATTACGCAAAAGCTAGAGACCAGTATGTCTTCAAATCAATTGTGGAAGAGAGTCCGTGTTGATGGAAAGATACGAATCGGAGATACAGCGACTTCGAAGAGAAATCGATAATCAAAGAGGTGGAACAGGAAATGGTACACCTCCTGTCCCTCCGAGGGAAGGAGAACCTTCAAGATATCCCGCCCTCACCGCGCCTCTCAACGGTGATAATGGTATGTGGCGTCCTTACTCTTCTTCGTCTCTTGCACCTCTTTTTCATCAGGTGTAATCACTTCATCAATCGACGAAGTTTCACCCATATACCGACTGTCAGTGCGTGAGACGCCGGCAGTGAATCCAGTCAAGGTGTCAGGACATCTGCTAATTACACCAGCCCGCACTCCCTTCCCACCTCCTGGCCTTCGACCAGGATCCACAGATCGTGATCTGGTCCGTCGAGGCCCGCTTCCTCCCCCTCCCACTTCGAGCGCCACCTACCAGCCATCTAATTCACCCCCTCAGATGTTGTCGGATCTTGATCCTGATAATGTGTCTCGGGAATTGAAGAAAGAAGGAAGTGATTGGTTTGCCGTATGGAGTAGTCAGAGTAAGAAACAGTTGGATGTGAGCTTGGTTCATACGTTGAACCATGAAACGTGAGTGGCTTCTAAAGACTTCACAATCATCCTCTCATCCTCCACGATCCCTAACGAGCCGAACTCCTCGTTCCTGGTGATGGCCTTCTGCAAGAACCCCATCCTTTGGCGTCTTCGCTCGCTGCACCAGCCATCTTTTTCTCCGACTGTCCCTGAACCCTCATTTTCGAGACCTTTGTCCAAGCAGTGACACTAAGGAAGGGCCGTCTCATTTGATAGAGCTTACAACTGACAAGTAGCGTCGTGTGCTGCGTGAAATTCTCGAATGACGGCAAATATTTAGCTACAGGATGTAACAGAACGGCCCAAATCTATGATGTCAAAGATGGTCGTAAAGTCTGGTAGGGTTCAACCGTCCTACACGAGAGTGATACACTTACGACCAGCGTATTGCTCGATGAATCAACTACGCGAACTGGGGATCTTTACATTCGATCCATCTGTTTCTCACCCGATGGAAAGTATTTAGCAACGGGCGCTGAGGATCGACAAATCAGAGCGAGTCAAATTTATATATCACATCTACGTTCGGCTCCCCTTCGTCTTCATCAACCGTCTGTCTGACATGTGTGATATAATCCCCCTCTTTTGTCTCCTCCCAAGTTTATGGCGGAAGGTCCACACTCCGCCTTTCACACCGTGTATGAGGAAGGCCTAGAGTGGACAGCCAGATCTTATGACGAAGGAGAGAATAAATGAAGATGTGATCGTCGCTCATATGCAGATCTGGGATATCCAGAAGAAACGTATACGTCATCTTCTCCAAGGTCACATGCAAGAAATCTACTCTCTCGATTTCTCCAGAGATGGTCGATTCCTCGTTTCCGGTTCTGGAGACAAGTCTGCACGTATATGGGAGATTGAAAAGGGTCAATGCGTGTTCGACTTGAGGATTGAAGATTTTATACATAATGAGACTGGACCGATAGATGCGGGTATCACCAGTGTTGCGCGTGGGTATAGTCTCCTTTTCTCTGTTTGTTTTGAATCCACACCCCCATCTGAATTTACGTTCCTTCTTCCACATATAGAGACTCACCCGATTTCATCTCTGTGCGTTTCCCGGGGCTCAGGTCACCTCCAGCGGTGATCCCTCAGCTTTTGGTGACCTTCAAGACGCATTGTGACGTCTTTGGGACATCTTGATTTCGGGAGAAATTCGGCTGATCAGTAGTCTCTCCAGATGGTAAACTCGTCGCTGCTGGGTCACTAGATACAATGGTCAGAGTTTGGAACGTCAACACTGGTCAACAAGTTGAACGTCTGAAAGGACACAAAGATTCGGTGTATTCGTGGGTCTTTCTTTTCCTCCTTAGTCAGCGCCTGCATTTTCAGGACCTCGACATGTATACCTGCCAAATCGATGTCCTTGAAAACATGGGTTTACCGCTACATATTGAAGTCCTGTGTGATCCATTTTAGAACATCAACTAACTCCCCAGAGTCGCATTCTCACCCGACGGCAAACTCCTCGTTTCTGGCTCTTTGGATCGTACCCTCCGAGTATGGGATCTATCACAGACTAAAAGGGCTGTGGAGAATGCCGGACCTGGGAATAAAGAGATGGTAGAGAAGGGGTTGGGTACTTGTCAAGCTACTTTGAATGGGCACAAGGTGAGTTGTTTTTCTCACTTCCTGATCAAACTGCCCACTTCTTGCCATCCTTCGGTCTCCATCTCTTGACCCTCCCCCGATTTAAGAACAAGAACGAGACTGAGAATTCAGGATTATGTCCTCTCCGTAGCTATATCCCCCGACGGTCAATGGGTCGTATCAGGTTCAAAAGATCGTTCCATCCAATTCTGGAACATCGTTTCGGGTCAAGTACAATTCATGTTACAAGGTCACAAGAATAGCGTGATTTCGATTGATTTAGCAAGAAGTGGAGGGTTGTTAGCTAGTGGAAGTGGGGATTGTCAAGCGAGGATTTGGCGATATGATGCTTTGTGATTGGGTCGGAAAGTTTAGAGATAATCATCGAGGGTTCATTAGGGATGTGATGGATGCTTTTGTGGTTGAATCCAACTTTGGATATGATCATCGATTTCCTCGTTGGGATGTTGTGGATGCTTTGTGAATGGTAGGGATCTCAAGATGATCATCGAGGTTTCACTGGGATGTGATGGAAGCTTTGTGAATGATTAGGATCTCAAGATGATCATCGGTATCACATTAAGGTGTGATGGGTTTTGTCAAGTTGCGTCTAGGGTCTTTGGGATGGAAGGAAGGAGGGAGGGAAGGGGGGAAGGGGGGAAGGAAAGTTAGACATTTTTTTGCACAATCTACATTGAATAATGATGGATCTCATGTTTGTCAATACTTTACTTTTGAATCATCTTAAGCTACCATCTTTCTTCTCTCGCTTTGACGGTGATTTTTCCCGATGATGGGTAGATCGTGAAGAACCCGACGTTGTGGAAATGGTTGTGAAGTCGTTTATTGACTTGCTGTTCAGAGGTTTGATCTGTGAAGTAAGGATAGGAGGATGTTACTTATCCTACTCGTACTTCGATAAGTAGTTGAGGAGCTCGAGCCTACTGTATTCATATTTCACGAGGGGTTTATCACTTTTCATCTTCGCATGCAACCAAATTATCAACCCGACATTAGTAACGTTCACAAAGTCCATTAGTCAACTAACCAAACATATTTAAATCAAAGAATAGTAATTCATGTTTCGATAAATTACTAATCCCCTTAGAGCAGTAGAGCACGGGCCCCCATTCCACATTTCACATTCCACATTCCATCTTTCACCCACTTTACTTATCCTCCCTATTCTACTATCACTTCCAACCCTACACCTTATACTCTATCCTCTCAGTCTTCTCACAACACTACCCTCTACTCTCCAGGTCGAAGTTCACACACGTCATCAAGAACGCCAACGCCGGAAGAAATAGGAAAAGGACGCCTTTGACAAATCGGCTTTCTATAAGAGAAGACATAGTGTACGGAGAGAGAGACTTTGAACATCATTTCTAGTCTTAACTCTTCTTCTCATACTCTTATTCATATCTATACTCATTATTGTATCTCTTCTCTCACTGGTCTATCTTCCCAAACTGTACACTTATACTCTACTCGTCTTATCTACTGAACACCGAGAGCGTTGGAAGCTTTCCATCATCGTTAGACATTCCGATCTTTCACTCGGTCAGTCTATTTGAAAGCTTCGAAAGGGTGGGATATCCAATTTTGTATTGAGATACTAGCAAGTAAGTTTATGTTTCTTGGTTTTTCATCATCACATTCTTTTAGGTCTTCCTACAAACTGCGATCTTTCTCCTTCATATTCAGTCTAGCGCTTCGTAGTTCCAACAATCATCACTTTACCCCCTCTACAATAGCCGATAAAATGATCTCCTTTGGTATAGTCCACCACCTCACCTCTTCTGTCTTTTCTAGTCTTCCATGGTGCCATGAAAAGATTTCACGGATTCATATGTCTTCATTCTGGGTTTTTTTGGGGGTTTCTTGATTTGTAAAGGGATAGTAATGATGATCCTGATGAACAGTCTTACGACCTTGTACAAGTAAACCTATACCATACATATTCGACTTTCCTGGAGAATTTCCACTTTCGACCATCACTTCGATTCAATCCCATACATCGTCTCATCGATTGATTAGAATTTACCTGAACTCGTGATAGAGCTTAACTTATCTTCTGTATCAGCTTCTACCACCTGATTTGCGACACGAATATTGGGCAAGTTGGATTGTTGCATGGGATGTACTCTCATACCATGTCTGGCGCTACGACTCAAGATCATCCACATCATCTTCCTCGTTTGGATATGGGATATGGAGGAGGAACCGGACAATTGGGTTGGTCTAATGGTCAAACCCACCAACCCAACCAACCTAGTCAGCCCCACCAACCCAACCAGCCTGGCCAAAACCATGGCGGACCAATAACCACCCAACAACCCCCCTACGACGCCGTTGCCGAGGACGAAGAACCCGCTTACTTTGTTCGTGCTCGTTTCGACTTTGCCTCCTCCGACCCTTCTGCTCTCAGTTTCAAAGAAGGTGATATCATCGAAGTCATCCAAATGCTCGAGAGTGGATGGTGGGATGGATTGTTGAATGGGAAAAGAGGTTGGTTCCCTAGTAATTTCGTCCAAGAAGTGGATGAAGATGAGATTCTACAAGAAGAAATGATGATCAATTCTTCACAATTACCCATTTCACCAATATCTCAAACTCACACACCCCCAAGAGTCACACCTTCATCTTCTCAATCTCAAATCTTCCCTCCACAGACCAATCGAATATCTCCACAACGATCTCCCCAAGCGAATACACTCAATAACATTCCAAGAGGAGCATCAGGACACGTGGAGAATGCCGGCATATCAAAACGAGTCGTACTTGATTCAAATCAAATCAACACCTCTCCGACGCGTCCTCTACAAAATGCCGATCCGATAGGGATTTCAGACAGTCACGAAACATACGACCCTGCCTTGAGGTTAGACCTTTTGAACAGTACTTACGATTGGTCTTCTCTCGGTCTTGACATGGAGCTGGGTGGAATGGGTGGATTAGATATGGGCGATTTAGCGAGAGAAATGATGAATGCTCGACTGGGTCCGGAAGAAGATGAAGAGAGTGAGAGGGATCTTGTTGCTCTTAACAATCGACAAGCTCAACGACAAATGTCCAGTTCTTCTTTTCAATCTTACTCGGATCAAGATAGGTTCCAACCTTCTTCCAGTGGAGCTAGTGAAGGAGTGTATGATCCGACAAGTGAGACTATGCTGGGGATTCAAGGAAAGAGAAGAGAGGATCAGAGAGGAGAGATGAATCTGAAAGAGTTTGGAATGCCTCCTCCTAGATCAGAAGAAGAGGGGGATACTTTACGACCAGGCAATCTTCAAGTGGCCAAGAATGAAGAGGACAAGAGGTTATCGTTGGCACCGGGTGATGCGTGGATCCCAAAGTTGTCGAATAATGGACAGGTGAGTTATTGATCTGCAAGAGTCCTTCCTTTCTTCTTCGCCCACATATCGTCATTAGATACAAATCCCTTTGACATGTCACTGTCAACTTGTAACTACTCATCCCTGCGTAGATTAGGTAGCTCGTTACTCTGGCGTCGAATGACGGTTTCGTGATCATGCCCCACCCATCACAATCACCTCGTCAAATGCTCCTGGCTCGCCTCGCACTTCTCGACGAGACTGACCCACAGATCACATACGTCAACACCAAGACTGGCGAGGAGTCATGGGATCTTCCATTGTCCATGATGTTAGGTGAAGAAGACATTTACGGTCCTGGTATGGAAGATGACTTTGGGGTCAATTACGATGAAGCTTTTGCCCTCCCTCACGCTCTACCAATCTCCTCCACTCCTTTACCTTCTTCCTCTCAACAAATTCCTGAACCTGAACAATTCTTACCACCCTCTCGATCCAAACTCCCTCAGAACTGGGCAGTCAAACTCAACGACGACGCTAGAGGATGGCAATATGTCAATCGTATCACTGGGGAAATCCGACAAGAACCTCCATCCGCTACTGAATCCATCTCACCCGATTGGCCGTCTCGATCTCAACCCCGTCTCAGCGTTTCTTCTCTACAATCCGCTCGTTCTTTCCGACCCCTCCGTCAATCCATCGAAATACAAAGAAGAGCGGTCCAGGATCTTGAACGTAAAACCCGTCACGCATTGGAAGTCTTATACACACCTCACAAACCTCCCACTCTTGGACGACTCACGGACGCTGTACATGACGCTCTGAGAGAGGTTCTCGAAGCTTGTGTAGCAGGTGCGGCAGCGGAAGAGGAAATGACTCGTGCGATGGATTTACAACATGAACCAGGTATACAAGCTGCTGCTCTACGAGAAGATGGAGCTGTTGAACTTCTCGTCTCTGCCCATTCTGCAGCTCTGGCAGGAATAAGAGAACTCATCTCTTCTTTCGGATATGTAGGCCCGATGGAGAAATTCGACGAAATGCCAAGACCTGCTTGGACGTCAGATATGACTTTGATCGGTTGTGTGGGAATGTTGAGTGCTACAGTACATGCAGCCACGATTTCGAAGAAGAGTCCAGAGAGCGGGTTGAGTTTATGGAGCGAAGTTATGAGAAGTGCCAGTAGGTTGAAAGATGTTGTTAGTAATCTAGCGGGAAATATCCTTCCTGGTCTGCCTATCACTCAAAGGGAAGATTCAGAAGGGAAACGGGTAGAAGCTTGGTTTGTAACTCCTCCAACTGAATTATTAGGAGGTCGTTATGGATTTGGGAAATCGGACACACTTCGTCCACTCGATCAAAGTATCATCACGGAAATTCGAAGAAATCACGACGAACTCGAAAACCTCTTATTCCCTCAGACATCGTCGGAACTCCCAGCATCATCATCAACAACGACAACGACAACTTCTATAAGTGAAATCATCCGACATCTCACTTCTTTCCTAAATCTAGTAGTACACATTGATATCGCTTCGGTGATCGATATCGAAGGTGACTCCACTTTATCCCCTCGTAAACCTCAATCTCAAGAATCATTCAACGATCTTGTTCTTCAAGCTCAAGCGGCATTGAAAGATTTGGATTTATGTCATCTTGAATTATCTTCCCTCTCTGGTGAACTACTCCTTCAACCTACTCTTCCCCCCAATGATGAAATTCTCAATATCTTTTCAGAAGATTTTTCTACTATCGCACGCGCCACTACGGCTCTTCTCGCCATATCTACCGAACAACTGGCACTAGCTCAAGATCCATCATCCGGACTTAAAACGAACATAGGTTCTAAATCTTTCCGAACGAAAAGGATTAGACCGGTATCTACCACCTCTACCATGTCTCGAATGTCCAGATCTGATTTAGGTACCAAACGAAATATAGTCAAAGGGTTGGATGAAGAAATGTTGGATAATGGTCAAATTGATGAATTACGAGATCGACCTGGGGAATTGAGTGCGAATGGAAGTCAAACTTCTTTACCTCATAGACATCAAACACAAGGACAAGTATCAGCCACGAGTAGTACTACAAGTCTAGCATATCAAAAGACCGATAGTGATTCAAGTAGTCAAAAAGGGAATAGAAGTAGTATACTTCGTGCTTTCAGAAGACAAAAACCTGATAATGAGGTTGATAAAGAAAATAAAACATCCATCAGGTCTAAACCTAATCAACCTTCTAGGAAATTAGCCAAATTATTAGGAGATGATATTTTCATCAATAATACCGTTCCACCACCCCATTCAACAAATCCACAAAATCAAAATCAACCTATATCAACTAATCCAAGTCAAAATCAAGCTTCTGAAACACCATGGTATTTAGGAGAAGATTATGAACCAAACGAAATTATATTCGATGATAAAGGAGCTGTTAAAGCAGGAACATTAAAAGCTTTAATAGCAAGATTAACACCACATGGTCATTTAGATACAGCATTCTTTCAAGCTTTTCTTTTAACATTTAGATCTTTCACAACTGGTCCTGAATTATTACAACTTTTATTACAACGATACGATCTACCAATACCCACTTCATTATCTACAGAAGAAATATCAGAATGGAAAAGATTAAAACAAAATTTAATAAGATTAAGGATATTCAACACTGTTAGAAATTGGTTGGAAAATCATTATCTAGAAGAAGATAATAAACTTTTAGATAAATTTGAATCTTTTTCAAAAAAGTTATCCGAAAATAATTCTTCAATAATGTCTAAACAACTTTCAGCTATCGTTCAAAGAAGAAGATTAGGTGGTGAGAATGATCATTCAAGACGTATAGTTTCAGGTGGATTAGTTTCACCTCCAGCACCTATTTTACCTAGACCGATGGGTAAGACATTGAGAATAACGGATATTTCTCCATTGGAATTAGCTAGACAATTGACAATAATGGAATCTCAACATTTTCAAAAGATTAAAGCTGTTGAATGTTTGAATAAAGCTTGGGCAAAAGAAGAAGGTTTAAAAGCTGCACCGAATGTTAGATGGGTCATTTTGACTGCTAATAGGATGGCAGGTTGGGTAGCTTTACAAATCTTAAGTTCTAGGGATGTTAAAGTTAGAGCTGGGATAATGAAGTTTTTTATACAGACTGCTGTTGTGAGTTGACGCCTTTTCCCCTTCTCCTTCTCCTTCTCATTTCTTTTCCCCTGTTCCTCTTCTCTCGCTTTTCCTCTTCTCCTGATTTCCCTCTTCTTCTGCTTTTTCTCTTCTCCTGCTTCTCTTTCTCTCCTGCTTTTCCTCTTCTCCTGCTGTCTCTCTTCTTCTGCTCTTCCCCTTCTCCTGCTCTTCCTCAGATTTGAGTTTCTCCTCAGCTATGATAAGATCCCATCCTCGAAAACATTGATGATCGTCGAATCACTAGAATTCATCCACTCTCACTTTCCCCGTCTCACAACACTTTCACTCATCCCACTATTACACAAACCTCACTTTCCCCCACGTCACATACACATTGGATAATCATCCACATGTCTCATCATCTTCTAAAGACCTCGTATCACTCTATAGAATGTATTCTCTGACACTTAGGAACTCCGAATGTTAAACAACTTCTCTTCAATGGCTGGGATAGTAGCAGGTTTAAATTCAGCACCTATAACCAGACTCAAAAGAACACAAGATCTACTTAGCGCAAAAACACAAGCTATGAAATCGGATTTGGATGGGACTTTGGATTCTACAAAGAATTTTCAAAATTATAAAGATATGTTGAAAGCTATAAATCCTCCTTGTGTGCCGTTTTTTGGTAAGCGCTTCTTTTCTCATTTCTCACTTCCCCTGGTCCTTGCATCTTTTGTGTACACACTGGATTTTCTTGCCACTTCTAAACTGATTACATCTCTTTCTTCCGTATCCACACTAATACCACCTCTCTCTACTCCTTTCTTCTCCTTATTCTTCAACTGTATACTCATCTCCCAAGAATTATCCACTAACACCCAGGCTTTTACCTATCAATGCTCACATTCGTCGAAGATGGTAACAAAGACATCTTCCCATCACCTTCTGAAAACCCACCAAAATCACCTCTTATAAACTTTTTCAAACGTTCACTCTCTGCAGAGATATTAAGAGATATACAACAATATCAAAGTCAACCTTATAACTTGGCAAAATGTACACCTGTTTATAATTTCATTCAACAAGGTTTGGAACAAGTTGAAAAAGCTGGGGATTTGTATGAAACTAGTTTGGTTTTGGAACCTCGTGAAAGGGATGAAGAGAGGATGTGAGTTTATGTTTGTGTGTTTTCTTGTGGTTTTCCTTCTTTGCCTCATTTCCTTCCGTATTATCCTATCTGTATGATATCTCTTCTACACTTTTATCCTCATTTTCGTTGAATTTCTCTCCCACTTCTGCTCTCATGGTTACAGAGGAGAACTACGTGTGTAGAACGATATCACCTTTACCCATCCCACGACATGTGGAAGGTGAATGGTGATTGGTGAATGGTGGATGGTGGATGGGCGTCTTTACAAGGGTCGGAAATCGGTTGATAACTCATCCGATCATCCGATTTTTATGGCGGTGGCTGGTAAGGGTGGTCGGGTGGTTGGTCGACTCTTGTTCATGTGATTTGATCATGATAAAAGTACACAGGCTGATGACAGAACAAGAATGTTACATGATTCGGTGAGTTATGAGATTTCTTCTTCCACCCTTCCATCCCTTCTTTCATACCATTGCATGTCCCCTTCGATACATTGATGGACGTATGACATTTACTAACTCCTAGGGATTCATCTAACCATTGTGTTAATGTATCAAACGACAAACAACATACCACGACGTGACACGACAAGATCGATTTTTATTCTTTATCCCATCTTGACCATTACCATCACTTTCAACTTGCTCGTTCTCAGTCACGTCACTTTCAACTTGCTCACTTCCAGCTACGTCACACTCAACCTGCTCGCTCTCATCTACGTCACTCTCAACTTGCTCACTCTACCCCATGTGTATAGAAGAGAATAAATGTGGGATATCTTGTAGTTTAGATGATATGTACAATGTTCTTGCGACTTGATTGTCTTGCTACAGGAGTACATGCTACATGTTCCATGTCACACACTTTGTCATGAGATAGTTTTTGCATTGATATCCCTAGTAAGTCCAGTCTACAATTTAGCAATACGAGTAGGATCGTAGGAAGTACTCTACTTCTGTCACTTGATCCTTAAAGACCTGAACCATGTATATCAAGTAGATCAAGTATGTATTCTTCCTGCATTTTGTGCATTTGTGCATTTTGTGCATTTGTGCATTTGTTCAGGGTTGATGTGAATGTATGACGTTGTCTTATGTTCAACGTTTACGGAGATGTACCTGGTTAGCTGGTAGCGTTGTGAATCGGAGAATTTACCTTATACTTGCACAGCTACTCGTACTTACCCACAACTACCACCGAGGTCTTTGAGTCCTAACCGACGGTCTCAAGATATGCTTGTGTGATTTCTGTCAAACATCTTTTTGATATTCTTTCTTTTAACTTTACACTTGTTCGACTACTTGTCTCGTTGTCTCTTTCATTGAAGATCACTTTAGTGGGATCGTTCTTTCATTGAAGATTACTTTAGTGGGATCGTTCTTTCATTGAAAAAATACTTTAGTGGGATCGTTCTCTCATTGATAGATTACTTTAGTGGGATTGTTCTCTCATTGAAAAAATACTTTAGTGGGATCGTAGAAGTAGAAGTAGAAAGTAGAGGTGGGAAACAGTTATGATTTGATAGATAGTTGGTGGTTAGTTTGTTTTTTCCTTCTTTCGCTACGGCTACGGCTACGTCACGTCTTCTCATCTCAAGTTAATTCCCGCCTTGCACCAGCCTCCCTTAGTCTACCCTACTCTGTACTATCCTACCACTGCCATTCTCTCTTCAGATGTACACTATCCCCCCTCCCCCCCTCCCACTCCCAAGATTGATTGGCGTGTAGGCGTAGGGCGTCACTACGGCAAGGGTAGACGAGGTCTGTGCTCTTTGTGTCCCCCCCACCCATTCTCTCTCTCTCACTCACTCACTTTCCATACTTCTCTTCCTCTCCTTCTTACCCCTCTTCTTGCTATACTACATCACCATATCCGTATCAACCCTTTCCCACACACACACATGTTCCCGTGATCCCCTTGACCCGTTGATAGATATCATTCAACCAACCAATTCAAAAAACACCCACACAACGCCTCTTTCAATTTCACCTACCCTTGTCTTCTCCCCCCTCTCCTCACCCCGCAGCCTTACTTGGATATCTCAAAAGACTTAGAGACCTCGGAAAACTTACATTCTCTTCATACACGACGCGTCACTAACCACCTTCAGAACCTCAAAAACTTTCCAAAAACACATGACAACAAGTTGACTGTCAATCCTCAAGGTGAGTTCCTTAAGTTACCCGTGGCCGTGGACCGTGGGAGTTTGTGACTTTTTGAAATGGTTCTCAAAGGTGGTCTCATGTACTAGTAGCCATCTACAATACTACAATACTATACACTTTACATTTCTTCCTCGTCATACATTTGACATTTGTTCTACTTGTACCCAAATCCAATTGATTGTCGATCATCTCTTTGACTCTGTCACTCGCCCCTTCCCCTCCTCCTCTCCCCCCCTCGCCCTTTGCTTTGCACTTTCCGCTTGGCGAATTGACCACTCTCAAACATCCTTTGCTTGTTTGTACCATCATCTCAATCCTTCCCCCCTCCCCTCCCCTGACCGTTTGACCTTTGTTCGCTTGGACTGACTCCTCAGATCACTTTTCCTCATTTCTCTTTCTCATTCTTTCATCATCACTATCACTCTCTCACTTTCCATCACTCATCCCTACTTGAACAACTCAACCATCTCCGACGTGACGAGTATCACACTTGTTAATATTCTACACGAGTCAACCTTGAACAATTGACACTGACACAAGTCTCACTCGCACTGCCTCGTCCTAGCCGCGTAGCCGATACATACATTACGAACCACTGGGGACATCATCATCATCATCATCCCCCATCTTGACGACGAATGAGAACATAATATCAATTCATCGTTTGTAAGTCTTTCAACCCTTCATTCTTTTCCAATCCACCCATCACGTCCCATTCTTTCCTTTGTCATTTCACACTCCACTTTCCTCACCTCATTCGCTGACAGGTAGAACACCATGGCGGCCGTCATGCATCCCTCTCGACCTTCGATGGATCGTTCTTCTTCTTTCGAACATCCACGTCCTCGTTCATCTGCTTCATTCTATGACCGTCCCCCTTCCCCCATCCCTAGACCAACAACTCATACGCGTACTTCCTCTTCCTCTTCTAATTCACATTACTCTCAACCTTTTCCAAACTTTTACTCTCAAACACCATTCAATCAAACATGGTCTGCCAACCCTCAACCGAATTCTTCTTTTTACGCCACGCCGTTTCACGGTTACGCCCACCAACCCGTGTTTCACCAACCGCCGGGACACGATTTCCCTGCTTGGGCGAACGCGTATCATCACATGGTCATGGCCAGTGTAGCCAACGGCGCTCATCCCGGTGGAGTCACACCACCACCTACTACTGAGTATCACGAACATGAACGTAGAAGGACTAATTCAGGTCCACAACAATACCCTAATCCTTCTCTTCAATATTCACCACAATCATCACAATTTCCTCCAGGTAATTATTTCGATCAACGTCCAATCACAAACGTACAAGCTCAACCACAAACATCCAATCAAACACCTATACAACTTGATAAACAGGAGAAACAAGAAAGATTACAAGGATCAAAAATGGCTCAATCTGTAACCGCCCAACCTTTTCATCCTTATAAACGAGGACCAACTCATCGTCCTTCGAGAGAAAGTATGAAATCTAATCAAACTGCCAATGTCATCACTTCCAGTCTTCCTAGATCAGTATCACAACCTACTTTACCAACTTCATTCGACCAAAGAACTCCTTCCCCCGCTCCCACGTCCACGCGTCAAGACTCACGCAACAACGGAAATGTGGAACCGGCACCTCGTACGGCATCCCCCGCACCTTCTCCCCGCGTTAACAACCAAGAAGAACGTCGACCATCTGTATCAAACGCCAACGCCAACGTCGTCACCACCACCGCCACTAACAACACCCAAGATAAATCCACTCCATCATCTAAAAATCCAACAGTTAGAGTATCCACTCCACTCCATCCAGGTCCAATCACAGCAGCTACCAATACTCCTCAACTACGTCCTTCGCCACTATCACAAACCTCCCTCACCGCCTCTGCAGAACCTGAAAAGAAAGGTTTCAAAGGCATGTTCAAAAGGAACCTTGATAAAGATTCTTCACGAAAAATGTCAACACCACCACCTTCAACACCCGCTGTCAAACCAACAACAGCGTCACAATACAAAGCTCTCCCTCTGACTCCTGCTGGTTCTCAACCTCATACAAAGATATCCGCTTCACCAGCTGAATCTTCTACTTATTCCGCTACACCTCCAACGACCCCACCACAGGAATTGGACCCTCCCAACGCACCGTTCTCGTATGACAATGTCGCTGCTATGGGTAGCGAATTGTCTTTGGCAGAGACGGAAAGGACTGCTACGGCTCAGAAAAAGGAAAAGAAAAGTTTGTTCAGGATGAAGAACATGAGTACGGATAATATTTCTTTATCATCTACGGTATCTTCAGCTAGTATGATGATTCGGAAAATGGGCAGTTTGGGAAAATTGGCGAGACGGAACAGGTGGGTGATAGTTTTTCATTCTTCTGATCTCCTGATGTGTTTACTCCTCACTTGTCCTCCCTCTTACTCCTGGCTTTTACTTTTCTCAGATTCCCTCTTTCGTCGAGCCCTTCTGGAAGCTCTTTCACTCCTTCATCAACCTGGCTCTTTCCACAAACTATGACTCTCTTTGGCTCCCGCTCTGAAGTGTCATTCTCATGATCATCTCCCTAAGTCTGACATGAGATTACCTCGATGAGAGATGATCATGTGGATACTCAGCACATCTGCTCTGAGACAAGAAGGGTCCATCTGCGAGTGTTCACCACTCACCCCCAGTCTCATGGGTATCTCGAAAATCTTCAAAGATCGACCCAAAGACGAAGACGGTGCACTTCCCGAACGTGAAGTGAAGAAGGAGAAGAAAGGCAAGAAGAAGAGTAAGGGCGAAATCGTCCCTGCTGCCGTATCACGTCTCACGGCCGAAGCGGAAGAAGATAAATCTCTGGCTGGACTTTCCCCTGCTGCCAAATTAGCTCGTCAACATACTTTACGATCCAAAGCCGAAGCTGAAAAACGCAATCAGAACCTACCAACGGGTGAACCAGCATGGGATAATAACACGACCACCAGAACGTCGAAATCTTCACCAGGTCCTGTTCTTCCTCCCGGTGCTTCTCATGAACAAGTGAATGTTGGCGATCTTCATTCGGGTGTTCCAGTGACATCAAATGTGGGTATCGGTGGGATTGGAGGGACAGGTGGTCCAGAAGTTTTACATATCTTACCTCGATCCAAAGTCGTTCAAGCTGTAGCGGTCAGCGGACAGGAATACGATAGTGACAATGATTCCTCTGATGGTGAAACGATAGAGGATTTAACTGCTACGATGGGTAAAGCTAGATTATCAAGTACATCGGAGAATGAGAGGTTTTTAGCATTATGGGGAAACGCCATAATCGATAAAGGTTTGGTACCGAAGAAGGGGATTTTGAAAGTCACCAAATCTCAAGAAGATCTCGAAGCAGCTGCTTCACGTCAAAGATCAAACTCTGCCACTTCAGTTCCCACTCCTTTGATCTCATCTTCCCTTTCTCGTGCACCTGTCGATCCTACCAAATTAGCAGGTTTAGACGGTATAACCATCGTTCATCCTTTTCCTCAAAAAGAAGTCTTGGAATCTTCTAATATCTTTCAACATGAACAAACCTTCAACTCCAACCAACGTGGTCAATATCAAAACTCACCTCGAGAGCAATCTGGTCAACCCAATCAACCCATCGTCAAAGATCAATCTTCTCAACTTGGTCAACCAGGTATAGGAGTCAGATTCAATAATCAAACGTCAACTCCAGATCGACAAACTTATGCAAACGTAGTGAACAATACATCGGATAGATCGATATATTCAAACGTTGCTGGAAACACTTCAGCTCCCGCGTTAAACTTTTTACCTGGACAAGGTAAACCTATAACACCAAGAAGTATGACGGCACCTGCTAAGAGAAGATTGGTCTGGGCACCGGAATGCGCGGTTTATAGTACTTATGATGCTGGGACATATGATAGGAGGAGTGAACCTGCTACTTGTAATAGGTTGACACCAGAGTTGGCAATGTCGATCAAGCAGGAGTGAGTTTTTTCCCCCTTATTTATTCTGTTCAATGCTTCTAATTCATCCCCCCCATCCCTCCCCACCCTTCCTCATTCTTTGAATCTGCTTTCTCAGTTAAACTTCCCCATGTATCTTTCGTTCCCCGTATACTCTTGGTCATGTAATGTACTCTTCGTTCCAGTAAGGTTTTGCCTGAGAAGAGAAAAAAACAACTCAGCGTGAATGGGGCGAGGATGGTAGATCGTTTCCCCCTCCCACCTATCATCCCATACCGGTGGATTTCAGGGTTATCCCTGGGTCGGCCTTACACTCAATGTCGAACCGTTCATACTCTCCTCGCTGGTGTCTCGTTGTCTTTCACATTAACGGCGCTTCCGTTTGAATTCGAGACCATGGCAGGACTGAACTGATACACAGATTAAACGCTTTCAAACTTGAAATGGATGTACATCCTTCTTCCAGAGTTCATACTCATTACTTTGCATGAGTGAGTGTTTTCGTCTTTTTTTTCGTCTCACATCTCACATCCTGTGTGTCGTCATTTTCCTTGGTCAGTTGGAAATCCACCATTCGACCATCCCCACCAAATCCTTTACCTCCCATTCCTCTCGATCCATTCTGTCTCCCAGCCGCAACTCGATCTCTTCTCTTCTCTTCTCTTCTCTTCTCTTCTCTTCTCTTCTCTTCTCTTCTCCTCTCTTCTCTTCTCTTCTCTTCTCTTCTCTTCTCTTCTCTTCTCTTCTCTTCTCTTCGAAGTCACCTAATCAACCGGACCCGCTGACCCACAGTCATCAACTTTGTACATAATCATCTAGTACACTTACACCCAAGAACATCAGATTACAGAAGAACCATTTTTTTTTCTCTATTTTTGCATATCCCTTATTATTCTCTCTTCACATACCACGTATAAAACACAAAAAAGAAGATTTGTATCGTCCCCCCCCTTCCTTTCCTCCTTTTGACGTATCTGTGCATTAGTTAGTCTGAATTGATATTTTTCCTTGGTTTGATGCATGCATTGCTATGCGCTGTGCGATATCACCTTGAGGTACCATCTGCTGATACGGTATCCTTTTGTAATCATCACGGTCACTCCTTTTGAAATCATCACAGTCATTCGTGTTGATGAGTGTCATTCACTTGACTATGGTTCGCCATGAGAACGAGTCGCGGGATGGGGTGAGGTAATAATGGACGACACTCGGTCTATACTCAACATGATTTGATCTTCTGAGTGAAAGTGTGTTAAGTGATGAGTTCTGATTTGTTAGTACGAGTAATCCATTCCCATTTGTCAGACTGACAGGAGGAACTAAGACGATGCATGACATTGGAGATGGAAAGGGAATTAAGACTAGATAATATTAGAGATGAAACTCGAAGTTCAAATTACATAGACCGGATACGTACTGTATTCTTGGTTTAAAGGGTAAGTTGGACATGTCCGAATTCGGGTATATATGTATTCGCACTTTTTGTCCAGCTACTACCGACAAGCTCCATTCCGTATGCTTCGACCTGATCCTACTACCGGCAAAGTTCATTCGGCATTTTTCCACCCTTCCACCCGATCCTACAACCGGCATATTCTACTAAGCATCCTTCTATCAGAATCTACAACCAAAATAGTCTATTCTACAACTCTCGACTTGGACTTTGTTTGGGATTCTTCCATACTGTACCAGTGATATCTATTGACCCGAATGAGTTGATATTCATCAATCTTGCCAATTTATGTTTACTCGAGTTCCTAACTTTCGACAAGATTCGGATAGTTTTCAATGTCCAAAGATATGGAAATAATGGAAGAGTTTGTATGTAATCAAATATATAGTGCCATGAAGAATACCACATGGATGAATTGTATCAAGTATGTTCAGGGAGTGAAGGAGATGATGCGATGTCGAAATGATTATACCAGTACTCTACCCGTATGGTCATATGATTGTACAGAGTGAAAACGGGGAATGAAACAATAAGAGGAGATGATGAGATGATCATTTGTATTGAAAAACCCTCAAATCATCATACTTGAAAAAAAGATATAAGAATCAACATTTAATCTCATGGATCAAAACTACTTTTGTACTTTCACCTGACCAACCTCTATCACCAGAAGAAGTAATGAGGAATCTACAAGTAGGATCGACGACTGATTGAAAATTTCATCAGCTTATTTCCTTTATCTTCATTTTCGTTTCTCATAGGAAAGTTATTCATTGATTTTCCCATGAATGATCAGAAAGTTCAGAGATGATGTTGGTCTATGTCCTACATTGCATCTCTTTGAACATCTGAAGATATGTTCACAATGTGGGAATGTGGGAAGAACGATGGTCGTAACATACTGTGTTTCCCACTTTTGATGACAATGTTGAGAAATTTGCAGAACGAAAGGTTACTGGTACGAATGAGAAAAGTGGGGGAAAGAGAGAAAGAGAGGAAAAAAGAGAGAAAGAGAGAAAGAGAGAAAGAGAGAAAGAGAGAAAGAGAGAAAGAGAGAAAGAGAGATAAATGATTTGATATTGATACGACCAAAAAGAGACAGATTAGGAAGAAGAAAAGAAAATTGATATTGAGAAGAACAACTTTCGACTCACTCATTGAAGAAATCAAACCACCATGATGTCCAGCTATGATCTTAAACGGTGGTCTAGATTTCGGTCTACGGATAGATTCTTCAGGTTGAAAATAATCGATTGTATTCCATAATCTTACATTATCCTGAGATGCTCTAAGGATTCAGTTTATATTTCTATACATCTGTCACACCTTTTCCCTCATCATACTTGACGAGTCCTTTAATTCGACGCATCTTCTCTGAGCGTCTAGGTAAAGAAATATATGAAGAGGGTGATATTTGTATGTCCTTTTGGACGTAAAGTGCATAGAGAATCTCCAATTTAATGGGAAAGTAAGGGATTTGGGGATGTGAATGGGGCGAGTAGATACACAAGTATTGATAGAGCTCTGAACAACGGAAAACGACGAAATTGAATGAGGATTAAGATCAGGATAAGAGAACAGGAGAAGGATCAGGGGAGGAAGTGTTGAACATTGAGCCATAGACATGACTAAGACTACGGTTGAGATAAGAGGAGAGCAAAGATGAATGATCAGGGGTTGAGGTGTGGTGCAAGAGTCATAGACATGATCATGAACAGCGAGGATAAGGGGTGTGACACTAAAAGACAATCTTTACTCACGTAGCTACATGTCGTCCATCTGGGAAAGGTACCACACAACTAACCGGTCCCGACTCTGCAGGTGTTCGAAGGGTTCGAAGTAAATTTGAAGCTGTTGAAGAAGTTCGTCGAATGTCCCATATATCGATAGTACCATTCCTTCTTCCAGCTAAGATTTGATTACCGTTAGCAGCCCAACATGTCTGATGTGAGCGTCTTATTCACACCTTTTTAAAGAACCCTTGCATTTCAAATGGACAAATGGAACTTTCAACATTTCGAACTCCCCATCACACCAAAATGGATGATTTTCTCCACGTCTCTGTGTGAAAGAACACAGGACTAAGTAGGATAGACCTCTGACCGTCATGAACGACAAGCCAATACCTCTTGAAGTCGTCTGAGAAGTGACAAGTAGAAGTAGATGAAAATTGACTCACAGACATACACCAAGGTGGAGCTTTTTCACCAGCTAATAACCTGCCTACTCCTCCATCTTTCACACGACGATCTATCAAAGTAACCTGTCCATCCATAGAACTAGTCAACAAGATATCATCAGACATATCGTTATATCTCTCTTTAGTCAGGATGGGTATTTGTGCCGCAGCCCCTACACCTTTAGGAATCGGAGTGGGTAATGGGACGAAGAGTGAACCGTTCTCTACTCCATTGACTTCGGTAGAATTGGTAGGATTGACTGAGTTTGTGGTTGTGTCATGACCGTTAGGGAGGTTGCTCGTCGGTGGAAGTGGAGGTGAAGTAGGGTCGTCATCGAATAGAGGATCGTATGGTGATGGAGCGTCCATTTCGATGTCTGTATCGGGAATTGCGGAGGGAACAACGGGGTTGACTGTGTCGGATACAGGGACGAGTTGGGAGGTTTCAGTGAAGTGAGGTGTTTGTGTTGGGTGGTTATCGGCTGGTGTCATGGACGGAGACAGAGTGGGTTGTGCGAGATCTGTGGGGAGAATGGGTTCGGTAGGTAGATCGATATTATGAGATAAGTCTTGTTTTATGGAGATGGAGGTTCCATCTAAGATAATTCCATCTCCTTGAGAAGGGGATGGAGATGAAGGTGGATTGTAAGGACGTAAAGAGATGGAGGAGAATTGTGCCCCGTGAGAAGGATATTTTCGGACAGTTTGACCAGTGTTCAAATCCCATTCCTTATTCATCAGATCAAGACCATAGTTTATTCATTGGCCCCTGGTATCTATATGGTTACTCTGACTGAAAGAAGAAGTGGCAGGGATAGGATCATTAAGATCAATTGATTGTCACTTTCCACCCATCTCAGCAAGATTGACAGTTTATCATCTCGAATGGAAGAAGGATATGAGGGATTAGGGTCAAGGATATGAGGGATCAGAACGTTCTATATCTGAGAAGAGAGCAGAAAGGGTGACCCACCCGCAATGTCCCATCCCACGAACCACTGATGAATGACCTCTCATCGGGTAAAAGACTCAGACAAGAAACGACATTTGTATGACCTTTGAAAGTATGTACATGATGTCCTGGGGAATGTCGAAGAGTGTATAGGTTTATACATCCGGACTATGAGTTAGCTCAAAACTACGTGATATCAAGCTGAATCGTCCCATTTGAAGGAAGGTTCAGACATGTGACAAGCTCAGTTGAGAGCTGCCCTTCGTATGATCAGATCAGACCAAGCCATACAATACGTAGATGTTCAGGAGGTGATTATGAGGAAGAAAATTGTGATATTTCAGGGAATAACGAATAAACTCACCTTAGTACCAGTTAAAGACCATAACGCATCACTCTCACAAGTCATAGAATAAACCGGTTCAGCTCTCATACCTCCTAATCCTTCAACTTCATTAACCCACCAACCTTTACCCACTCCAGTCTTATTGATACCTTCTCCCATTCCCATATTAGCTTTCAACAGAGAAGTCATAGATTGTTGTCCGTTCACACTGGCATAAAGGTCGTACGCTCTTACGAACCCATCTTGAGCACCTGCGAGGAGCCAAGAAGAACATAAGGAGGTGGCTATGGAGTGTACTGGCGAAGGGATTGGGATGGCGACGATAGCTTCTATAGATAATGTGGATGGAGGGGAATGAAGGGAGAAGGGAGGGACGAAAAGTGCTCGACGTAGGAGATGAGGGAGTTGGGGATTGTAACATGGTTGATTAGCTTGAATAGCTGTTTGTCAATACGCAAATCGGACAGAGACAGAAGTGGATAAGATTGGGTAGAGAGTAGAGAAGTGGGAGAAGGTATGAAGAAGAAAGACGAACTGTCGGATGGTTGTTCCACCATGGTGATATCTTTATCCCCTTCTCGATCCTCCTCGAGAGGTTCCATATCCTCATCGTCATCATCCTCCTCCTCATCTTCATCGTCTTCGTCATCTTCATCTTCTTCATCGTCTTCGGCTTCCTCATCGTCCTCCTCGTCGTCTTCTTCTCCACTAGGTTCACCACCTGTCAGCTCTTTTCAGATTGATGAACCCCATGTTAATAGCTTCCCCGCGAATCCAATGAGATATAAAGACCATCGCACGATTAACAGACGGTCCGAGATAGGGTGACACAGTAGATTCTAAGAACTCAAGAGAGACTCACTCGCTGACATCCTGATCCTGATCCTGATCCTCACCATCCTCTTCATTCACCTCCCCATTGACCCCTACACCATTGACCCCTCCATCCTGTCCGTCAATACGGGGCATCACATAGACAAACAACTCACCTCATCGAACATATCCTCGTCATACTCATCCTCATCATCTTCATCTTCGCTTGTCATCTTGTAGTATCAGCATGTGATAAGGGTGGTTTGTGATGTAGAAGAAATGTGGAAAGAACAAGTTCAACTGGAGTTCGATCGGGTTTTCCCACTTTCTCCCTTTCACCTCTCTATTACTGTACTTCTTCATCTTCCTTAATCCTCTTGATCTTCTTCCCATCAAGTAGGCTGGAGCACGCGTATAAGGCTTCAAAATGTCCGGGACAGGTCCAAGGGAAGCTATCTTGTACGTTGCATTCGCTCGCTCACCACCTCTATCGGTCTTTGGGTCGTCTCCTCGTAGGAACTCACGGGGCAAAGGAAGACATACTGACACACAGTCCGACGAGGATGAATCTCACCTTGACTAAAGGTCGTCTCAAAGGTGCTCAGACGGGTCATTCTCTACTGGCCAAGAAGAGAGATGCTTTGACCACACGATTCAGACAGATCTTGGCTAAAGTGGATGAGGTGGGTTTCTGCCTTGAGTTCGGAACATCTCCAAGTCTACCCTCACAAGTCGCCTCCTTCCTCTTTACTCGCATGAGTTATAATGCCGTGAAGAGTGAAATATCATTCAATAAACTTATGGTGCTACCATATCGTTCACTTAGCCTTCTGGAGTCACCCCTATGAAGCTGCGCCCTGCGATACTGACATACAGGCAAAACGCCTCATGGGTCGTGTTCTCCAATTAGCCTCTTTCTCTCTCGCCGAAGTGACTTATACCGCCGGTGATATAGGCTACCAAGTCCAAGAGAGCGTTCGAAAAGCGAGCTATACGGTCAGGGCCAAACAGGAGAATGTGAGCGGGGTGGTGTTGCCCGCTTTTGAGGGTGTGAAGAATAAAGATGGGAATGGTGGGTGGTCCGTTTTCTCCCTCGACCTCTCACCATGATTTTTTGAACCTAGTGTATTCCCTCCCTACTGATCACTCTGATCTCAAGGATAAAATCCTTGACTAGTGCGTGTTGAGAATGACCTGTAAATGAAGTTGAGGTAGAGTAGTTTTGCAGGCCGTAATGGAAAGGCAGTAGTGCTCAGCTGATCATCAGACTTCAACCTGACCGGTCTGTCAAGAGGAGGACAACAGATTCAAAAGTGTCGAGATACATATGTCAAAGCTGTAGGAACTTTGGTAGAACTTGCTTCTCTTCAGGTGAGTGGTTGTCTATCTGACACTTGCATATCCTCTTCCCTCAACATATTTTCTCTCTCTAATGCCAAGAGTCATTATTACAATGCCGACTCATATTGACCCTCAGACCGCTTTCACGATCCTCGACGAGGTTATTCGAGCTACCAACCGACGTGTCAACGCAATTGAACATGTCGTCATACCACGATTGGATAATACTATCAAGTACATCAACTCTGAGTTGGATGAGATGGATCGGTGAGTATTTCCCCTTACCTTTGTCCCATCTTGCCTACGATCGCCCACTGCCCCTGATTTCCCAAGCCTATCCACCCTCTCCTCCATGTCAGACTTTCTCTCTCATCTGAGATTTTACTTTGCCCTTCCTGGTCGTTAGTCTTGCTTTACTTCCTTACGAGTTGAAAGACTGCATCGCTAATCCCCAGAGAGGAATTCTTCCGACTGAAGAAAGTACAAGGAAAGAAAAAACGAGACGCCGATCGGACCGATTCCGAAAGAGCAGCCGCCAATGCCGAATTCACGGAATCAGGCGGTGAGGTGCATAGGGATGAAGGAATCAAGGGAGGTGAAGCGGGAGGTGGAGACATGTTGGATCAAGGCAAGGATGAAGATGTGATTTTCTGATTGACACTAGGCCCGACGGTATGCATATTTTCTCCCATTTGTCGGTTTGATATGACGTTGGTGGGCGTACTGAACTTGACAAAGGATCACTACAAGATCTGATGACATGATCGAAGGATGAGCTAAGAAGGGAATCAGAGATGTATACGATGGGATCAAGGAAGAAGATGATGAAGAGGGGTCATTCGTCATACCACTTCCTCATTTCCAATTCGGGAGTTCGTCGGTCAATCTCATTATTTTCACTTTTCACCACTACTACTACTGTTTCCTTTTGATCAACATCCACCCGCAGATATTCTGCCACTCAAAGACGAGATGATAACATCACTGACTGTTTCCCTCTGAGGGACGAAGACTGGCTGAAACGGAAACGGAATCACTGATGGCATCATTCACTCACAGCTGGACGCGTTTTGGGGTGCAGTGTTAAGTTCATCAGGGACCCTCATCAGGGTTTCTTTTTATCCCTCCGACTCGAATTATAAGTACCCATGTCCTCCTTGTTTCTTTTCAATTCCCCCTCTACTCACTTTACTAACCATTCTTGAAGTGTTCGAATTTTCCACTCTTATCCCATGACAATATCGCCTTTCTTTTCCTCCACAATCCGACACACCAATATGTCGACAACCCACTTACGTGAGAATTTCGACCAGTCACGTTCTTTTCGACATTACTACGCTCAACCAAACGTATCTCTATCATTCCATTCACACCAAACCATCACTCACAGAGTCGTTGATGCCATTGTTGTTAGGTTTGGACCACGAAAACACATCGAAACCACAGGTGCATAGGCACATGTGCGAATCCAACGAAGAGCGCGTCGCGTTTGTCAACACAGTGATAGACGCCAACCAGAAAGGTACTTATCAACTCATATATCTCTGTTCTTTTCATGGACTGTACCTATCGAACCAACCGTTATCGTAAGCTCGTATCCTGGCCCAACACCATCGAACAGGCCACTGCGTAACCCCTACTTTCTACCTCCTTAGGCTTTTCATGAGATCAGAAGGCTCGTGTTCGAAAGTTCAGAAGAGGGTCAGACTTTGGATAGAGTTAGACAAGTCTTTTATCCTCTTGGGCTCTCTCCTACTCTCCCCCCTTCTCTTAAAAGCAGAGTAAAATCGAACCCCTTACAACTCTCTAATGACGTCTCTCATACTGGTCGGTTACACACACAGTCGGAGAAATTCCTTGGTATCAAGAAAAAGGCGAATCGTCCCTGTCCCTTCTGTGGTTCAAGAGGCCATGGAGCCAAGAAGTGTAAGACAGGTAGTGAGATACAGGAGAGGGATAAAGATCGTTATAATCGCGAAATGGCTGCTTGGAAGGTTAGAGAGACAACCTGGACAGAGGGGTTAGTGTTAGGAACTAATGCTGCTCTTGAGAAGAGACTAGCAGAGCTTCAGGAGACGGTTTCTGGCCTGACTAAGAGTATTCAGGAGGATAGAGATAAAAGGGAAAAGGAGAAGGAGAAGGAAACTCGGCCTGGAATGGTGTGGATCGGCCAGGAGAAGGAATCTCTGCTGTCGTAGATCTATTGATCAGTTAGAGAAGGGAAGTCCTTTTTTTTTCTCCCATTAACCGCTCCATTTCACATGTCATTTCCCTCCTGGAGAAGGATATCACTCCCGAGAGTCGCTTCCTCCCGATCGATTTTCGCAACCTGATTGTACCTTAGGCATAACATTGGAAAAGAAATGGTTGATGAGATGCGCTCACGTCTACCCTTATAGCAACGAAGACGACCGTGAGTGATTCCCGTCTCCTTTTCAGATTTCTTCTCTTCTCCTCTTCTTTTCTATTCTAGCTGTTAATCTTTCCTCACTTATTCATGCTGATTTTCAGTCGGTAATGATCCTCGTCTTACTCCTCATATAAATCATGTACCCTCTCCACTACCGTGTTCCACTCGACTCGTACTCGACCGCCTTGGCTTTCGGTTTCGTTTTCGGGTTGGATAAACTTTCCAGCATATTCCTCGCTCGACTAATACGAATAATCCTCAAATCCTTATCTCGTCATTGAGTAGCTGATTATATTTCGTCATAAGCTCGTTTACACTAGGTATGTGTGACGAGCAGACAGTACGATCGGTATCTATCCGCCTCGAACAGCAGCCGGACGGCTCGATGAGGAAGGTGACTCATACCACAGTTACCAAGAAGAAGATCGACTGCCACAGTGTCTACTGTGTCGAATCCGAAGACTATGATCCTAAGGCGACAGGACCGAGCTTATATAAAGCCTTTCCACCTTGTTCTAAACCGATGAGCCAATAGAACCCACTACAAGCCACGGCGACGATGACGGTCGAACGTACCAACCGGGATTTTAGGGAATAGAAGAAAAGCCGACCTCCGACCTCTACACACTTTTGTCTCATGAGTTGAAGAGGGATTCCGTTTTCACGGGTCAATCTTCCACTCATGAGACATTAGCGAGGTTTCGGTCATGATTACGGCTTCGAGGGAGAGGAGATTTTACTAGATGTTCGGAACAAGTATTTCTCTACGTTTAGTGATTAGTCATCTACATAGTTTGTCCTATGGAAATATATTAGTGGATGAATTCTCGCTACTGACATGTCGACGTCGACCGAGAAATACATCCGGATGGTCATGTCCACGGGGAGCACGGGATATGGGAGCACGGAAGCGATGAAGTTTGTATCCCATTAGCTTCGATATCATTTCGGTCACGAATTCACATTTTGTCTTGATTATTAACTCGACTCATTACCGAAGCTATGCCCCAAGTGACTATCTCAGAAAGAGCATAGCACATGTAAGTTATATCCGACCCCAATAAAGTATCACCGAACGAGTCGTCTTCCCAAAGGACATTCTACCATCAAAATGACACATAAACGGACACACACACGAGATCAACATGTCCTTTCCTTTTCTCTTTCTCCTTTATTCTGATGGGATGATGATCATTCCCACACCCACAATCTTCATCCAAGGACCACAGTGAGAGATGCGATCTGCAACACGAGGCGAGGTCCGACGCGACGAACACAGTAGAAGGAGGAAGGCATACATACATACAAATATGTGTGTGTCCGATCCTTTTCCTTTTCCCCTTACTATCGGCCTTTCGATCTTCATATATCCCTTTGATCCAACCCACTGACCACTGGTCTTCTGGGTTTACTGGCCTGTGACCCGAAGCCGACATACCGAGTTTCCCACACAAATCGGTTGTCCTCATAGTTTATGTGTCGACGCCCAAGGCCGATACCCCTTTCTGAACTTTTGCTCCTACCCTCACGGGAAATACAGTACCTAAATGAGAAGGATATAATCAAGTCACGAAAACGTCATGTGGTCTTCCCGTTCACACTCACACTCACACTCTCACCCATCATCTTCAGCCACCGTCAACTTTCATATTCCCATAACACCTTCAAAACCATCACATTCATCTTCCAACGAGTTTAACATCATTAATCAAGATAGTGAAAGTGTTGTGAAATCTAAAAGTCCATTTCGTCTTGCTCGATTAAGACTTAGTTTTGGTCTGAAATCCAATATGGGTCAAACTTCTTCACTCCCACGTTCTAATCCTCCAGATAATCTACCTGTCCCAGTACCTATCACTCCTATCAAATCTGGAATTGAGGGGGTTGATGGAATGGAAGAATTAGGGAAACGATTGGTAGGATCTACAGGTCCGATGGGATCTACAGGATTGGCAGGGGGAGTAGGATTGGCAGGAGGAGTAGGATTGACAGGAACATATCATCGAAAATCTTACAATTCTCTTCGAAGGAAAATATCAAACAGACCGAAGGTCGAGAAGACAGGGACGACACTACGTTCTAAGTCAAGTCGAACTTTAGGAGAAGAAATACAAATATTCGAATTATTAGTTCAAACAGCTGAAAAGAAAGTAGGTTTAGAACATGATTTCACACCTATTAAATCATCTTCTATATTCACTACGACTCCTCATACACCATTATCACAAAGTAAATTCACAAGAATCCCTCAGACTCCATTATCACGTATATCACGTAATGGTCATAATCATAATCCACTTCGTATTCCTCTTTTCGAACGATCGGGCCAATCCAACAAGGATGATCATGGGGAGAATATCAAACCCATTGGAGAGAGGGTGATAAGTGTTGGTGGTATAGAGAAAGATGTTGGAGGTATAGAAGAAGAAAATATGGGAAAATTAGAAGAAACGGAAAAGATAAATCAAAGAATTTCTCCTAAATCGAAGAAAACATCACCATATCAATTACATCGACATAATTCTACTTTTTCAATTCATTCTGGAATAGGATCATTACATTCTTCTAGAAGAGCAGAAAGAGAATGGCGCGCTAGAGTTGCTGCTTTAGCTGTAGGAGGTATAAATGGTAATGGTAGTCCAGGTAGGAATAGTAAACAAGAAATTAGAGGACCTGTTCCTCCTAGAAGAACGATGGGGAATATGATCAGAACTAATTCTGATCCTACTTCCACTTCATCTAATCCCACTTCCGCTCCTTCTTCATCAAATCCTTTCCAAACATCATCCTCCATTTCTCTTACCCCTCCCGATTCAAAGATTACTACCGACAAACCGATATCGTTTTCTTTAGGAATGGACGATTTTTCAAATGGTTTGAAGACCCCAAGACTGACTCCGAGAATATCGATCGATTTCGATTTAACGGATCAACCTCGTTCTTCATTAGATACCATGGGTTGTCCTCGATATCTCGATTCGACATCATACAGTTCACCGAATATATCACTTGGAGGTAGTCCTTTTGGTGTTCATAAAAGGGAAAGAAGTGCAGAACCAAGTATCGCCAGTTATTATTTCGCAGCTGAATCTCGTCCTGGATCAATAGGAGCTGGAAGTTTCTTAGCAGGTGGGAGGAGTGTTTCTATACCACAAGATCAACCTTTCGTCTTGAGAGATGATAATAAGAGTGGTGAGAAATATGGGAAATATGAGATAACTCGAGAGGCTCAAGGAGAGGAAATAAGTGTGCAAGATGATGAAACTGAAATTGGAATATTTGGTGTAGATTTGGAATTCTCAACTTCGACTATTCATTTACCTTTACCTTCTTCAAATCTGATTCGTCCTATTTCTTTACCTCCACTTACCGATATATCTTCTCCTGATATTACTCTTGAAAAAGCTTATCCGAATCATCATCATCAGGAAGATAAAATATCACCTCCTTCTTCCGCCCCCTGCGTCTCGAGACGATTCAAGAATGATATTTCATCTTCCATATACGATCATCAAGTGAAACCGGATGATTCTCCTTCTATTAGATCTATCAAAACCAGATCTACACCTTCTCCTCTATCTTCTATCCCTCCTAAGAGATCAGGTTTAACATTAGATTTCATGTCTTTCACTTCGAACTCAAACCGTTCATCTAATTCAGCTCAACCTTCCATCATACCTAACTCTCAAAATCTTTTCAGGAATTCATCTATTCAATCACATAAATCTATTCATACTCCTCGTCGAATCCCAACACATGTATCTCATCTTTCAAATACATCCATATCGACATCGATGACAAGAACTATATCATCCACTTCTCCTTCTTTTTCAAGTCCAGAAGAACTTTATTCTTTTTCTAATCCTTCAGAACTTTATCCTTTCTCTAATCCTTCCGACCTTCATCCTTTCTCTACTCCTTCAAAACACAACCCAACTTCAAGTCCATCAGAACCTCACTTTTCACCATCAACACCACCAACTCCCACACCTTATAGTCCCACCACAGCTCATATCCTCCATGGACCTTTAGATGATGGATGGGCGTATGAACTAGCTTCTTTCGATAGTCCAGCAAAAATAGGACATCCTTTCGCTCGAAAAAGACAGAGTGTAAGGATATCAACAGGAAAAGAAGGGTTGAGGAAACCTTTGAAAAATATGAATCTCGAACAAGGTTTCATGAGATTATCATATGTTTCCAAAGATGAAGATCAAAATAAGATCAAGGGTGAGAATGAAATTTGGAATGAAGAAAAAGGTAAAGAAACAAGGAAGAAGAATTTCCAGAATGGTAAAGATGTTTGTAAGATTGAAAAGGATGAAGAACAGAGAGAGGATGTAAAGGATGAAAGTGGGAAGATGAGGTATAAGACAAAAATGAGAATAACAAAATTAGATTTAACACCAGGTATGGAAACTGGTCATAGACCTCCTAAAAGTGGTTTACCCATTGATGTGAGTTTTTTTCGTCATATATCTCTCCTTCGTCCTTCTTTCCTACTTCCTACTTTACTACTCTTTTGTTCAAATTTCTCATCATTCTTTTTACAGGTCTGTTCTTCTGATCCGAACAAGTTGATATGGGTTGTTATGGAAACCTACTTGCTTCTTTTCTCTCTCTATGGAGGAGTCGATATATCTTCTAGTGTCATAGTTTTGAAAGTGGGAAAACGATGATACACGCCGAAGACTAAATGCTGATCATCCAGGACCTTAGAAGTTGGTTAGCTAGTACTTCCATCGTTGCGTAATTTTCTTCATCTTTGCCGAGGATGGCTATCAGATAAGAAGACGGATTTATGTGGTGTGACGATTTCGTGTGACAAATAACAGATTACGAGGAGACGGCCAGGAGAACTTGATTTGATGTCTCGCGGTTGTCAGGATTGATTGTACGATCATATAAAGTGTATCTCTAGTCGAATTCGGTATGTCATGCATCAATTGGATACAACCACTTGCTTCAAACTACAATGTAACTCCTAGATCCCGAGCAATCATCTTTCTCGCTATAGGATGCTACCCGTAAGCTTCATCCCAATAAACATAGTCGAATGGTGTGTCCAAGTGCAACTCCCAGAACGGAGGCGAGTTGATACAACGGAAAAGGAAGACTCGAAGGGTGAAGACTCAAGGACTCACATAGAAACTCGCATGTTTCAAAAATACGCTACGAGCCAGATCTGGGTCTTGTTGGAATATGAGACGGAAGATAGGTCGACAAAATTTCATTCTACCCATTCTTGGTACCCAGTCTAAGATCAACGAAACATTCCCTTTCCTTTCCTTTCCGTTCCCTCAAGGATACTCCAAGTCGTTACAAAAGCATCTCTCATCAAGCAGACGCCTCAGACGAATTGGGAAATACTTTAAATATGAGTGATGTAACAGGTACGGTATAAGTGTACAGGAGAGAACACAAATCTCGATAGAAGCGGTGGTTCTCACTCGGAAATCTACGATGGGATCAATGAGAAATCACCAAACTCACCAGCAGCATCCTGACAATATTCTCTCCCACCTTTTAGCACAATCTGATAAAACCTCAATCGGATTTCCGCACTGCCAGTCTTCTCCATCTCATACACTTTACCCAGAGTCTGAGCCGCTTTGACGGAAAGAGGTTCTTTCTCCTCCAGCTTGTTAAGAAAGACAATTTTTTGTGTGGGAGACATCCCTGAAATGTCGGACATGGAGAATTGAGAAAGTGACGAATCTGAGCGAGCTTTATCCCATCGGTCGGCAAGTTCCAAGGGCTTACTGTAAGCTGAACACCTGCAGGTTGGACAACTTACAGGTCTGGATAACGAGTCATCGTATTCCACGTCCACACATAGATCCTTTCCGTCTCCATGCAACCACTTCACATCAGCACTGACTTTGTCACATGGGAAAAGGACTTACAGCATCCCAATCTACTTTGCCTAAAGCTTTCAAATATCGACTAGAGTCCGGCTGATTACCAAAGTAATGGAACAAATGCGCACGCCATTGTTCTGTAGTGATACTGGTTCCGGAGAACGTTTTGACATAATCTTTCATGTAAGGTATGAAGTGGTCCAGACCGCCGACGGTGCGTTCGAGATAGAGTAGGAAGTTGGAGCCTTTCTCATAGGAGACTTGATTGTACCCTTCATCGGCTGAAAATCAGCTCCTGCCCTGTGCACACATTATTTGTACAATCGTTTGTTGGGAATAAAACCAGATATCGAGGTGACATAGGTGAGCGACAAGGAAGTCTTCGGCTCGGGCGGGACAAGCACAGGTAATGAACCGAAAAGACATACGATCCTATGGTGTCAGTCGGCTGCTTGTTTCAAAATATCCACAACTCACTTCATGTGGCTTGTACTCCGCGACTAGACGCTGGAATCGTGGCTCAAACATCCCAAGATCTTGCTTCAGAGCCTTCCGTCCTAAAGACAAGTTAACACCCTGCTCGAGCTGATTGATGTATCCTCACCGATGATGTAGCTCCTGGTGTGGTCAGATTATGATAACAAGTCACACGGATGAGAAAACCCACAGTTGTCTTTCAGCCTCACCATGAGTCTCACGCATGATCAACCTCTCTAGGTATGTTGTCCAGCCCTTCTCGATTAGCACCAGTCCACCTCCTCAAATTGGCCGATAACATACCTCGTTCAGCCAGAAGTGAGACCAAGAAGCACACCCTATCCCATTTCCGAACCATGACTAGATGTGAGCAATGTCCTTTTAAAAACAGGCGGGACTCACATGACTGATCTCATGGGCACAGACATCGACACAACTTCGGTCACCTGCGACGATCGTGGGTGTGGCAAAAGTGAGACAGCAGTTCTCCATTCCTAAGATCAGCTTTGCAAGTGAATATGAGCTCTCAGCTGGGTAGAGACATGATACGCTCAGCATGTTCATTGAACAAAACTCACCTCCATAAGGGAAAGACTCGGGTAAGAAGAGAATGTCGTACACTCCAAACTGGTATGGCGTAGTCAGATCTTCGGCAGTTTTGACAAAGCTGAATGTGAGCACGGTCAGAATATCAACTATGACAGACGAGATAGAGTTGTGAAGGGGAAGGTCAAGACCTACTTTGCTGTATCCTCCTTGAACTCCCAGAAACAAGCGTCCATCATTCCAGGCTGAGACTCAGCGTTCCTCCTTGATGGTGTTTATATATCTTGGAAGAAGAGTAAAAGACGACTGACCTCTGTCCAGCATCCTGTACGCCACTTTCGTCCTCCAATCTTCTCGAACGATTTATAGACCAACTCCCCCGAGGCGATAGCCACCAAATAGCTTGGAATAGCCACAGGCTTCATGGTGAGCTGCATTCGCTGACCACGATAGTTCACAGCTCACCTGTACATATTCATATTCCCTCTCCTCTCCCATCACAAGAGCCTCCTCGCTAGGAGGAGACACTCTTAGAGCGCTCATAAGCACAGGCAAGATTGATCTGACCTTGGACGAATAGGTGGCTTTGATTGCTGGCGTGTCTTGACATGGGAACATTGACCGGGCGTGGATCTGACATAAGCTCGGGGTTCACATGAGAGTATGACATACAGCTTGACATTGAGAATACAGATATGGGTATTTGCCGGATTTGGTTTGTCTAAACAGTCAGCTAGAGTGCCCTGAACCAGTGGGTCCAACGAGCGTACGCTGGTGTCAACCATCCAACGGCGGTACATTCTTTCGTCGTTGAGTATCTGACAAGTACCTCAAATGTCTACGGTATCAGCACAATACGGACCTCAAACGAGTTGACATACCTGTCCCGCCTTGATGGAGGTAGGGAGGGTGACGAAGAGACCTTCTCCCATCAGCCCGATCCTCGTGCCTAACTTCCATTCCTGTTGTAAGATCAAGCATCATCATTCTGTATCCAAACTCACAGCATCTTTGCCATCCACAAGTACACCATCTATGTCAAGGTGGCTAGCATCCAGAATGACAAGCTCCAGATCTTTGACGGCCTTGAGTGTGAGGGTACAGCTTCCCCCAAAAGTTTGAGATTTCCAGTCGATCGTCCATTCCAAATGAAGATTCAAAGTTTTTACATCGAGATAATTTGATAAAGTGGCTTGGTCACGATCAAAAGGGGACGCTAGACCTGTAAAGTGAGGAGAGTATGACATGGTGGAGCGTAGATGGGGTGAAAGCAGGAATAAGTCAAGTTAGGTGAAGCCATGACGTGTGGCAGATAGATGAATGTGGCAGTTTGTACATTTGTGGCACTTTTGACGTCATGCGCACGGTTTGTCACCACTCCCGGAAAGGGTCTTTTCAATCGACAACCGTCATTTCGAGGTGTTTGTGAGTTGGATCTAAATGATTGGGACGAAGTATGCAGTATTGCTTCGAGTAAGTTCATATAGGTACCAGTCATCCTTTAGCAATTCAATCAAGGAGAATGATACTTTCCCTCATAATTCATTTATTCCGTAAATTCATCTGTCCTCCTGCCTGATAGGAATTCCGTAGATTGTTTTTGCTCGGTTTTCAAGAGGACGATGTATACCAAGTCTGTCGTCTAAGATCTATAAAGATAAGTCCGTTAAAGAGCTCATACCCATAAAGTAAAGCATCAATCAATTCGATAAAACATCATCACATCTCAGGAAACATCAAAACCAATCCTACCCTAAACAGTCCCAACCACCCAACCCAACCGTACCGTGAAAATGTCATACCAAACTTCCGGTATAGCCTCCTCCTCCTTTTCCTCCGTCCCTGCATTTTGTCCCTCTCCTTGGCCGTAAGTCCTTATTTGACTCCCTGTTGTCGGAGTAAAGTTGATAAAATAGCAGGACATCATCCGAAAAATCCCGGGACCCCTCACCCACACTCTTCTCTTCCTCCTCCTTACCCCCTCCGCCCAAGGAGGACATCGTTCCGGGGACCGAGATATTCTGGGTGGTCCTTCAAATCGAAGGGATTTGTCCTCCTGTGGCCAAGCGGATGCTTGAGCGGGATCCGAGCCTCATCGGCTCGATGATGTCTTCGGCCAAGTTCCGAAAGATCTTTTTTCCGGCGTTGGACCAGATGATGGAGGACTTGGAGTGTAAGGAGGTGTGGGATCTGGTCATCCTCTTGTACGGGGATGAGGAGAGCAGTGATGGAAAGCTGTGGACAGATGAGGAGGTCCAAAATTGGCTTGAGAGGGATTAGAGTGTTGGGGAGGTAATTGGGGGGAAGCTGATGCATGCTTTCCATCAGTCGTGATCGTCTCTCAATAGATCTCTCGTTTTACCACTATGAAGAAGGAAGAACACATCACCGATCGACCTTCATGAGTGACTGACGTCATCCACCGTACTCCGCAAGACCCGGAAGAAAATGGAGGGCTGTGTGAGTATTTCGAATAACGGCGAGCGGCGTCGGAGTTTCGTTGTTTCAATTCGTTTTCCGTAAGCCCGCGGTCACGGCCGATAGGAAAGTCCGACAGAAGCGGAGGCAATTAGGATGGATTCAAAGTAAGGGTAACTACCCTGTGGTTCGGGTGACACGTAGGGGTCAAAAGTTCCAGAGAGCGACACGGACATGGACACGGACACGGAGTTCAGAGAAGGATGCACTACGAGACACTGCGTAGTAAAGCTCAGACGAAGCAAACACCGTTCATTTATCAGGGAAGTCTCGTATCACCTCACTCCCTAGCAGGGAAGGGTTCGAGCTGATGGACGAGTGATCGGAGACGGAAGAATCAAGAGTCTTGACACCGCCCAGACCATCAAACACCGTAGGGCATAAATCATCGGACATTGATGCTCTCGATAGATGGTCGAAGTGGAGGTCTAAAAAAGGTACATAAACCCTCTCTCCACCCTTTCAAACAATCAAGTCTCTCCCACCAATATCACCATTGCCCAACAGTTCATAATTCAGCAACGTGAGTGAAAGAGATCCAAAATGTCTAAGAGCAATGAAACCAGCAATTGAGATTACCACAAGTATGAGGATATCCATAGGAGTATGTCTGCTCCCCCATCGTTGGTGAATTCCTAGGAGTAAAAGTGCTCGTACTACTTCGGTCGTCGCTCCCAAAATTGGGCCAGCAGCTGCCGTTGGGTCCTCTGTTCATACTCATACACAAGCCTCTTTGAGCCCTTCTCAGTCAGCTCATTGGTTGGCAGGAGAGAGTTTCGGAAGGGAAGTAAGGCAGAACATGGCCCAGACGTCGGCTTCAACCGTCAAAAGCGCATTGGGAAACGGGACGCAAAGCACTACCAGCAAAAAATGAAAGTTGCGCCTCACTCCCTATCTGTACACAGTGACAATCACGCTCCGCGTTTACGTGATGTAAGCGGAATCAAACGAGATGGAATGATGCATGATGAGTATGCACACGCGAGATTCACGTTATGATGATCATGTCCTCATCCTTGTCCTCGTCCGCCGTAAACCTCTGTCTAATCACACGTGCCCTGTGTACTAACATGAGGCGGACAATCTCCCTTTCGTGTGAGCGTCACTATCCTCGTTCACCGTCGGTGAAGTGGAGCTGAGGAGGATATAATACTACTAGACACATTCTTGCCACTGCATCCCCAAACACGTCCATTCTTACTCCTCAATCACCCTTCCATCAGGAAATCATGATCGGTCCTAATCAATACATCTCCGGTATCCCTGCTCCTATTCCTTCTATTCAACCTGTCCCTACGATGGTACCTGTCCAACCCATTGTATCTATCCAAGCACTCTCCATGGATCCTACTCTTCCATTTCAACCGATGCAACCCATTTCGCAAATCCCTCTTCAGCCTGTTCAACCGATACAACCGTTTCAAACCATACCATCCATGTCTATTCAGCCTATGGTTCCCATGATCCCTTCACAACCTCGTTCTACTTGGGTCAACCCATCTTTCCCTCCTACCGTCCAATCCACCTATCCTTCTCAGATATATCCTATCAATACCGCTCCTCTCCCTCCACCCATCTGGGGTTCCGGTGGAGAGAGTACTGTCACAGGTCTAAGTACTATGCCTCCTCGATACATTGCCGGACTTCATCAAGAACCAATGGATAGAGGAGAAGAAGAGGTGCAAGAGGAATGGGATAATTATAATAGGCGTAAGGCAAAGGAAAGGAAGAGGGATCGTTCCACAAAGAATACGCCAGAAAAGAGGACGGTAAGAGTGGATGATAGAGGAGCATCTGAGGAAGGAATGAAGGATGGACAAGGAGGCTCAACGTTGACCGTAACTATCAAGAGGGAGATGAATGAGGGATCTGTAGATCATGAAGGATCTAGACAAGAACATCATATCCGTCGACAGTGATTCAATTTGGATAAGCCATGCAGTATGAGGTTCACTCGGAGAGGATCATGATTGTGTACTGTATTAAACGACTGTGTATTGAGATGTATGATGATGGAAAGTACATAGTTTTCCTGTCAGACCCCAATCAGTACACTATTACCACGCATCCTTCCTACAACGAGGTTACATGCCTTCTCCGTGGCAAGATCGACAGTGGCGATTGTTACGTCGCCGACATGTCATCCCCCACTCACTCACTTTTCTCTCATCAGGGTTCCAACCCTGATGTTTGCCGCTTTTCCCATTGCGTTCTCTTCGGAACATCTATATCTTCCCCTACTCTCCCCTTTCATCCCTCTACCATCCCCTCTACTGGCCTCGTCATCCAATCCTATTACGGCATCCTTTCTTCGTCTTTCGCCAACCTCTCTTCATCCGTTTCATTCGTTTTTATGTCCGGTTTCTGGACCAATTGGCCTAGCGCCAAATCAAAGTCAGGCGATACTTCTCACCCATCTCAATCTCGAACCAAACACCAAGATTCCAGTAGCAATGTCTCAGATGGTGATCGTACTCCTACTGCTGAATACCGATTTCCTCACTGGACCAACTCCTCTTTTCATACGAACCAACATACCTTGGCTCAACGTGTTCAACCTGTCTTCAACCACACATTTTTATCTGTCCCATACAATTCCTCCGGTACAACATCACATGACACTCACCAGCCCCTAAAGTGCTCTAACCCTCCTTATCCCTACTCTTACTCTTCCACACAATACCACTCAAACCCACCACCCATGAACATGATACATTCCCAGGGTCAAACCCATTTGCCTCAGCCGCCACATACTCCACCCTCTCAAATTCGGTCTGCTTTTCTTACCAACTCGAATCAAGGTCTCGGTCAGTCAAACAACTCTCCGATGGGTCCACCGACCCCTGTCTCACAAGTCGGGTCTCCCATCAAAGGTGTTTCACCCGGCCAACTTGGACGGAAAGAATGGGGTCCGTATTATACCCCTGGAGCACCAGGACAGAAATATAGATATCGACCCGTGTAATCATACAATCGTGTACTCATTGAAGTCATGGAGTCAGGACAGGATGTATAGTATGAGAAATACGTGAAATGGAAGATTCGGAAGGAAGAAGGATAAACCGGACAATGTATGATCGGGGTGATACTCGATGAATATTGGACTTCTTCTGTGTTTGCTTTGATTTCCACTTGCTTCTCACTTCACATTACACTAAGAGTCTTGCCTTGTATCACACGGAGTGGCGGCTATCATTTTCTCTCGTGATTGGTCAGTGAAGTCTCTACTTCTCCCCACGCGATATGAAAGTTTTGGATGTACTTCGCCCAGACCCAGTCCGATCAGTACATCATTCTCCGGGGAGGTCTACATCTGCGGGAGTTGTACCTTGTCGCAGCCGAATCAAAGTGTATGCATGACCTAGACCCTCAACAAGTGCGTATGTACATACTTGCGTGCCAAGAGATACGGGGACCGCGTTTCCAGTCTTGCGCACGGATGATCATTCCTTCTCCTGCAATCCTTTCCGACCCGCACCTTGTTCCTTGATTCGGGGGTCCGTATAATGGGCGATTCTTCCGATCAAGGAGAGGAAGGTTACTCAGTCTTGGGTCCTTTCGGGCTACTATGTAGATTTCAGGGTAGATTGAGTCCGGTATCTTGACCGGCTATGGAGAGATATACGAAATTGATTGGCTTGTTGCAATGATACGATCCCCTCGAAGTCATCGAAGTAGACTGCGGGTTCGAAATCTTACCGATAACCTTTTATAAGCGTTTCTGTAAATACGGCTAAGAGAGGACCTCACCTGAATGTTCGACAAGCACCTGTGAAACGAGGCCATACTCAAAGACTTACAGTATCTTCAGAGAGGCGCCGATTGCTAGTTGCTCAGGATCATCAAACCTTGGAACGTGACGATGTCATCTTTTCGACATGGTACATGTCATTAGCAGCGTGATATGTACTACTCAGTGATAAGAGAATGGAACATACAGAAAAGATCGGACAATACATGTTCCATGACTGCCTTCTACTCAGGTCTCATATACAGTATGGTTTCCTTGCTCTTTCTGCTTGTTGTTCCTCATCCGGTTGGATCTCTCCCTCTCCAACTCGCTAACTTCTTACCTTTCTTCTCCACTCCAATCCGTGAACTATTACACAGCTGGTCTTCTGTCACTCAAGAAGGATATAAAAAACAGGAGGATGGAGACCTTGGCTTCCAAGTTGGAACCCATCAAAGCCCAACAGCAACTCACGTCTCATCTCCTCATTTCACCCCTTACACACCTTCTTCCACTTTCATCCCCTGTCACGAAGTGACAAGACAGTTTGATAGTGATAGTGATAGGATGGGTCGGGTATTTAACCAGCCACCGGCGGTATGTAGTAACCGCCGGTTAATAGGCCTTTTAGCGCAATGGTTTAGACCACTGTCTCTGAAGGGCACTGTTATATCGTCCCAATGCTGGTTAGTTGGTCTCGTGACATCCCCTGATCATCCAGCACAACCCCTTATCCTGACTCAAACTCACACGCCTACACAGAAACCTCGGTCCGAGTTCGAGTCCGACACCGCGCACCCTTTCTCCTACCCCCAACAAAGACCCATGGTGAGTTATTCTTATATGCCGCATCCCATCTCCTGAGTTCCATCCACCACAGCCAAGTTCAGCCACTGGATTGAGAGGCAAGCTGCCGGGGACAGAATTAGGGAGGAAGCGTACCTGCAGGCACAAGTGGAGCAAGTTTGGGTGAAAGCAAACACTTCCGCGGAGGTGGAGGCGGAAGAAGAGGGAACAGTAGCGGTAGTAGAAATTCCGAGACGGAAGATCTTCGAAAAGTTTGAATGGAGTTTGGTTCTGAAAGCCAGGAAGGTCAACGGATGATCAGGGTACATGGCAAGAGTCTGAAGTGGCGGAGTTGGAGAGAGAACCGGAATGCATGTTTTGGCGAAGGTAATGGAAGAGTAGAAGTGAATCTGAGCGGTTCTACAGAGTCGTCCGGATGGAAAGAAATGAACTAGGATGGCTGGGTTTGAAGATTTGCAGTAGAGCATTCTGAAGATAAGTGTCAAGAACCTGTTCAGAGACCGTCATCGTTGTCATTGGCCAGAGCTAGTGACTTGTAGAGCACTCACAGGAAAGCTCGGCTTCTAGCAAGAGTTGGAGTAAGATCATGACAAATGGGAATGAAAGAAAGATAGACATCGTGGCGACATAGGGCTGGGAACCGCTTACCGCTCCTTCCACATATCTTCAGAACTACCTGACCTTACTCCTCTACGAACCAACTCCCACCCAAGTACCCTTTGCTGTTGGTCAGATGTCAGGTGTGAGAGGTTATTCATCAGGCGCCTACGGCGGGGCCGATGATTATTGACATATTTGAGAAGTCTGACCCTTACGTCAGCCATGATCACTCCTCAGTCATATCTGCGCTGGGAAGTGGGAAATCGACTCACTACTCTCTCCAATCAACCTGAATCTTTCTTCTCCCTCCTATTTGTACTATCTTGTCCATCTTCCGAGAATCGGAAAAGTCTACCGGCGAAGGCTTCTCCCGACTGGCGCCAAAGACGAAGTTCCTCCTCTCTTTCCTGTTCCCGCTGGCACCTGTTCGATTCAGTTGTGTGTCCTGATGCAGTAGATTCATGCCTTGGCACTTCTCCCTCTACACGTTTCACTTCCACCGACAGAGCCGCAGCTTCCCGGGGAATGTGAGGTGTGTTTTCTGGGGCGATCCCTGAGGCACCGTGAGTTGTGCTCGGTCTGGGCTTGGATATTGATGAGTTTTGTGTGTCAAACTGGCTTGGACGTCTGGAAGATATGATTTTAGCCTCTATTTGAGGTTGAGGGAGCTGTTTGTACTGGCTTATTGGTGAAGTCCGAGGTGGTGGCTCGGAGGTCCTGTTCGGTTCAGGAAGAGAAACTTTTATCGGAGCCGCTATCGACTCCACGGGCACTGGTGCGGTGAGAAAAGGAGGCTGAGTTGATAGTCTAGGAGATTCAGAGTGATGAGTGGTGGTTGAAGTGGGAGTCCTTTCGAGATGTTGATTCCCTACTGGAGGAGTTGTAGGAGCTGGAGCCAAAGGAGCTCGAGGCGGAGAGATTGACATAGTCTTCTGCGTATAGGACGAACTTGAAAAATTCGAGCTACATGATTTGAGCTTCTGAATCTGCTGATCACCCAGTTCTGACTCACTCAGACTGTAAGGGGGACACAGACATGGGGCCGTTGCCTATCAATTGAGGCTCTTCACTGGAGGTCTTTTCAATTGACGTCATTTTCCTCTACTGCAGTCAGCTTCTCAGTTGCTGATGAGTAACTCACACACATGAGTATTTCACTTTGAATATAGTGTCATTCACCGTTTTGGATTATTATTTGAATACTCAAGGTTAAATTGGTGCGAATACAAGCCAATTGCGGGTGGGTGATGTGATGTGTATAACGGTGTCGCACGGGTCGAAAGTCGTATTCTCCTCCCTAAGTCAACGATATCGATTGGGAGACGAGGCTTTGCCATGGAAACATATACGCTTGCTCAAATGTATACCAATTCCATAAAAATTCTTGCCCAGTGACCAAAAGGAAAATGTAAAAATCCAGGATCGTCGTTCGACGCTATTTACGACCTACCGGAAGGGAAAGTACCTATGCTTCCGAAGGGTCTTCAGCTAGCCTTCTCGGTAAGATTTCATCAGTGAAAAAGGGCGGGGAAGAATTGTACCGTGATTTCCAAGCATTTTCTCGTGTCCCGATCGGAGGAAAGGTAGACGAAGTCATCCCAAATCTCAAACTTCTCAGCTGCCTGAATTTAATCCTAGGCTCATGGGACTCTTGGACACTTACCGAGTAAGACGATAATCTGGAAAATCATCGAACCCGTAACCGACCTCTCACCGAGGTAAGCCACTCGATCGACATGTGGCTATCCGAACCGGATATAGAATCAGTGTTGTTCTAGAACTTTGAATCTCCCCCCCAAGCTGAAGATGATTGGAACTTCGAGAATATAGTTTCTGTAAGAGAGACTGGATCATGCGAGGACAGGCGATACTCCCAGACATCTTATCTGGATTAACCTTACGCGTCATGCAGAGCGTTTGATCTTCCGGATACACATCCCCGTCTCACTCAAGAGTCTCAACAATCAAATCGCCTTCTGATCGCCGGTCAGCCGCGGCCGCGGAACAACAGAGACCCGATCATGGATCGATCAAAGGATCTTCGGGATGCTTCCGGTTTTCGGTGGATTACAAAGAGTGTGGGGTCAAGCTTGAAGCCTCCGAGCAGCTGAACAGATGATTTGAGTGTCTGTCAACAGCAACAGGAAGAGGAAAAACCAATGTAACTCGGGGTATCATACATACAGTACCATGAGATGATGTGGAAGGGGATGAGGAGATGAAATATCCCGTGCGCAGTTTGCCTACTAGTCAAGAGTCACAATTGTCTTCAAGTGTAGCTGTTAGGTGACGTACGGAAAACGTGACACTTGGAAGCTTCACGGGTATGATCTTGACCGGCCGAAGATCTGTGTCCCACAGAAGAATACCTGCCATGTTCTCAGATATCCTACAGACTCTGAGAAGCTTTACACTTAAGGAGAGACATTCTCTTTCTGCTTTGTATCAAGAAGAGATGGTTGCAGCTGATTGGGTTGTTGTGCAATAGCCTCCTCAACATCTAAATTTCCAAGTGCTGTTTCTTCCTCTCATGCATGCAAACGTATGTTGAGGACACGGCCGGAGACGTCCACCTCCGGAGCTGCATGGTTCAAAACCCCCTCTTGGACCTGGCCAGAGAACCACGCAGCTCCAGAGGGGTCCAGACACGGCCAGAGCATTTTCGCTCTTATCATCCCCAAGCTCTCCACATACATGAATCACAGTACAGATATCCTGTGGTACCATCTTCTGGACTCTTGGAGTCATGGTGGTCTGGTGTAACGGTACTGGAAACACGATGACTAAGTCGCAGGTTGGGTCGAAGTTGATGGAACTCTCGTGTCACAGGGTTCCCTCTTCGTTAACTTCTTACGACCGACGGCCAGTAACTTCGTGGGCTTCGACCTTTACCAACTTCGTTGTTCAAGATATGAAATAGCTGAAAATAACTTCTGGGTGTAATAACTTCGTACTTTACTAACTTCTATCACTAAGACAACAACCAGAGATCGTCAAAGATCTCTGGGAACTTTGGCCCTTAAGTACTTCGTCCTTCCCCAACTTCGTCAACGCAGAACTTCGTTCAACCCGAAGTCCCGAGCTTCGTACCTCAGAACTTCTTCCCCGACGAAGTTCGTATCTTCCTAACTTCGTATCTTCCTAACGTCGTATCTCCCTAACTTCGTATCTTCCTAACTTCCTACATAACTAACTTCGCCCTCGACGAAGTCAGCCTCCTAATACCCTCGTGGGTGATGAAATTCATGAGAACTGGGTCGTTGATGGCGAACTGATGTCCAAAGGAACTTCGTTTGATGGGAAAAGGATGATGTCACGCGGCGCCGCGTAACATCTCGTAGAAGTCTATGTATCTCTGGTGCTAATAGGTGGATCGTGTCTCCTCTGCAATCGATGTAGCCAAAGAATGATATTGAAGAATCAGCAAAGTTGGTACTTTGCTGATTGTACTATATACAGTCTACATGTATCTGTGTCCTCTTCTTAGTCCTACTGCAAGCGTCTATGTACATACTTGGACAGGTAAAAAACCGCTTTTGAGCAAACCCAGTGGGGAAATCTCGAAAAGGGAAAACCCGTCCCTATCTACTGCAGCACTGCCTCCAATTCTCGCTGTTCTCTTTCCTAATCCGTCGAACTCAATGGAGTTCTCTCGATTCGCTGTTACTCCGTAACATCTGGCCCCACAACTTGAAATCTACAAACACTGCAACAATTACCTATGATACATCACCATTGGAATCCCCCTTGGTTCAAGATATTAGCTGACCTTCTTGCCAAATACAGCATGTGATGTTGAACAGCACTGTAGTGGTTACCTCTTACACTTGTCTTAATAGAGCATCTGCCCTTTGGAGCTACCAACACTGTCTTGTATGGCGTGGAGGATCTGTTATTGATGTTTCTCTGAATGGGAATGGCTAAAGGGAGTGTTCCGCTCCGGAGTGGTACATCTCTGGCTGGGAACAATCAGGTCCGTGCAGCTCCGGAGGTGCATGTCTCCGGCTGTGTCCCTAACACATACAATCTTTTCCTGTAGTCTCTTTCCAATCATAATCAAGAGCTACAGATCCAATGCATAGTCATTTTTTATCAGTGGTGTTGTGAAAACTTCAGATCTTCTCAGTGTCATGGCCCTAGGTGTCATGACACTTCGAAGTGTCACAGGTCTTCAGCCGGTCACAATCATACCGGTGACGCTTCCAAGTGTCACGTCTTCCGTACGTCACCTAACAGTTGACGAGTTTTGTGAGAAAGTGCAAAATTTTCGACTGGTCCTGACATATCCCAAGAAGTGAGCCTCCCGTGACTAGAATCACACATGTGATGATACTCTTGACTGGGATCTCTAGCCCCCCGGTACCATCAAAATCATATTCATCCTCTGTTTGGAACTTATTATAGAGTGGCCCAGTGTGCAAAGAGGCTATGCCAATTGGCTGGCCCCACTAGCTGCAACCATTTTGGAATGTAATTTTAATCTTTGCACAAAACCATGATCTATGGTCTCATATTCTGAGTCTTCACAGGAGCTAACCTTCGTGGATACCGACGTCTTCCCATCCGCAGGCAGATTGAAAAACTGTGGGCTTTGTCGAGTTGCGGGGCGGTCTGAGGGTGTACCGGGAGGCAATGAGGACAAAGATGACCTGCCTGACGTCGAAGTTCCAGGTGGTGCGCAAGACCAAGGCTTTGCACTCATTGGAGGAGGTAGGCGTAGTGACTTGGATTCTTTTGCCCAAGTGGGATGACCATGCTGGGCCTCATCTGCCTTTGATGCCTGCTGGTATTGAAAACATCCCGAAAGAGGAACATCGGATCCCGAAATTTCCGGGCAGAGGGAATCAGTCTCAGTTTTGGGAGAATCCGTTTGGGTCACTTCCGGCGGGAAATGATCTTGTAGTCGGAGGCGTAGGAAGCAAATTCGGGCTGAGACTTCCTCCCAGAAAGCATGGAAGTCGTCAGTCGCACTCTCGAGGGGTCTAGTGACTGACAAAGGGGCAGTCCAGGTAGCACTAGCTTCATTATGGGAGAACTTAGACCTACTTGCGTTCCACATCGTCCGTTACAGGATTCGTTCCTTGATTTGAATCTGATGAGGTTTGAGGGGGATCGGTTGGACAGGAGGATATTATATCCTCTTCTCTCATTCCCCCACTAGAAAGCAGCATACAAATAGTCCGCAGATAGCGTGGGAAATGGGGATTGGAAGTCAGAGAAAGATACTCTACCTATCACTTTCCTTTCACGTCAAAAGATTGGGGAAAGATGGCATGGCTTAAACCAGAAATTCCCACAGTGGTTTAGGCCTAGGGGCCTGGATCTTCCCTATCCTGGTGGGACATTTCCCAAGGAGTAGATTATCATGTAGTTGTACACGAATTTTTCATGGAATCTCACTTTCATATCTGAGCTGCAAGCTTCAGAGGACATAGGATTCATGGCCACACATTACTACTTACAAACCTCACTATAGACACTGAGTTGTGGGGGTACAACGGGGTCGATAGTTTGAGGGGCTTGGAAAACTACCCGAAGCCTTTGATGTGAGAGCATCTAGGCTGTTATCTTGCTACGATTCATCTTACCGCCGCCCTGAGTTCTCAACGACCTGGGGAGGGCCATCTGCGACTGCTTGGAGGGGGGTAGGGTAAATTTCTAGGGGCTCGGGCCAGATTTAAGACCCAGGGTGCATTACTGCAAGAATCAGGAGCCAGATATATGTTCTGAGACCCGGAGGAGGGGCTTTCGTCGTCTGCAACCTCATCATCGGAAGTAGGGGTGTTGTACATGGTTTCAGGACTGGAAGGATATTTATCATCGTCAGAGCCGTTAGCCAACTTGGAGATGAAATTCCCTTGATTAGTCTTGATTTTTAGTGAGAGAGGGGTGGTTGTATCCATCGCTCCAGTCCGGCAACGCCGTCGCTTTTCAACTGAGCTCCCGGGTTGGGTGTCTGAATCCGAATCATCCATATTCATCACACGTAGAGTCAGTTCGGCTCTGACTTCAGATCTTTGTTGAGTGGCAGACAATGTAGAAATACCGTCCCACCTTCGTTGATGAGTTGGTGATGAGGGACCGAGTCCGCACCTGTGGATTGATCTCCGCGTTGTTGTCTCCCGGATATATGGTGGTGGAGATTCGTCTAAACCTAAACCAGGGTAATCAGGGGGATCATCACTCCTCCTGGTCCTCGAAATCCGCTGGGGTGACATGCTCGAGCTTGGAGAAGGCATAACAAAGTGTGTTGGGTGTAGGATAGTTCTTCAAAGAGTCCAAGGAGAGAAGTCTCTTAAGGGCGTTTGAGGTCTAAGATTGGCTACTCTAGCCCCAATTTAACTGTCTTGCAGGTCTTCCTGTGGGAAAGAAGTAGATCCTATTGGGGTTGAAGATAGTACAATCTCCTTTCATCGTCCGTGTGAGGGGGCGGGGACGGCGTGGGTTGGACGGCACCCGTTCCCACGGTCAAAATAGGGGATGAGTATCTGAGAATCAGGCAAGTAGAAGGATCTGAGAGTCTCTCCATGCCAATTTTCACAGAGGTTAAGGTGGTGGGACCTACAGAAGGAGCGTGAAAGGGGATGGGGAATGGGGGATCTGTTTTCCGATGGAGACCGTGGGATGCGGGAGGTGTTAGCGCCATCGACTGGGGTAAATGCCGCCCGAGGACTGTCTAGTATCCTATATGGGGAGCATGGGACGGTACTGACACAAGTCAGGGGTTGCACACGTCTTCTTCTTGTTCACTTCTCCACTTACAAGATACTGAGCTCGTACAGTAAAGATATGTTCCACGTTTCGAATCAGTTCCTACAGTCCGCGCGTCCCGAGCATCGGTTCCGTGGTGACCAGCAGATTTTGAGGCCCTCTTGATCCGTCCATTCCCCGTATTACTCCTTCGGGTACTCCAATGTTAGCCGATAGAATCGGGCCAGGACGGCCGAACCGCCGTTAGATTATTACCCCTTCCATCGAATATTTCTTCCTTCAACTTATCCTCTGAACTTTATTCGATCGTCTCTGGTTTAATGCGTGTGAGTGGAATGTGATAAGTATAGAGACATGTAGAATTGATGCATGCTCTTTATCCCCTCTGTATTATCATCTAATTATCAGCAAACAGATTAACAGTCGGAAGTCCACTTACCTCTGTGTACAATAAAGGCAAGTTCCTACTTCTACTCCTCTCATAATGACCTCTGTGTCAACTAAGATTTCGTTTGAGAATCTCCCCAAGTTATCCTACAATCTATCAACGTATGCTTCGTGGAGGAAGGCGATCAAGGTGTATCTACAGATAGGTGACGTATGGAATGTCGTCTCAGGTAATGATACCGAACCTGGTCGCGAAGGGGTTAGGTTGGCAGCAGAGAGGGCGGGATCAGTACCTCCTACCACGCCCGTCGTAGGGCAAGTGGTTGGTAGAAGGATGACTGGAGAAGAGTTGAAGGAGTGGGGAAAGTGGCAAGCGAGGGAGAATAAAGCGCAGGGGATGATCAAGGGAACAGTGACGGAAGCTGTAATGCTTGATTTATCTGAGAAGATGTCAGCTAAAGAAATGTGGGATTACTGCTTGAAAATGCACGTAACGGCCACGAACCGGAATCAGAGAAACGTCCGTCAAGCATTGTTTAGCTATGACTTGAGGGAAGATGCGACGGCCGAAGAGATGGCTAAGCATGTAGAGGATTTCTTGAAGACGATGGCTGAAGCAAAGTTGGTAGGACTGAACTTTGACTCACAGGCACGAGCAGGTCCATTCCTCAATACTATCCTAGCACCAGCATACAGGATCATCCACGTAGAACCAATGTCTGTACCCAAAAAGGACAGGACCTGGGACAAGGTATTGTCGATCTTTAACGCAGAAACGGCGAGACGTAAAGTGTCACAAGGTTGTTTCTTCCTTAACTTCTTAGGACCGACGGCCAATAACTTCGTGGGCTTCGACCTTCACCAACTTCGTGCTCGAGATATGAAATAGGTGACAATAACTTCTGGGTGTAATAACTTCGTGCTTAACTAACTTCTATCACTAAGACAACAACCAGAGATCGTCAAAGATCTCTGGGAACTTCGGCCCTTAAGTACTTCGTCCTTCCCTAACTTCGTCAACGCAGAACTTCGTTCAACCCGACGTCCCGAGCTTCGTACCTCGCGAACTTCGTCCCCGACAAAGTTCGTGCCTTCCTAACTTCGTATCCTCCTAACTTCGTATCTCCCTAACTTCGTATCTTCCTAACTTCGTATCCCCCTAACTTCCTACATGACTAACTTCGTCCTCGACGAAGTTAGCCTCCTAATACCCTCGTGGGTGGTGAAGTTCATGCGAACTGGGTCGTTGATGGCGAACTGATGTCCAAAGGAACTTCGTTTGATGGGAAAGGATAATGTCACGCGGCGCCGCGTGACAGTCGCCCCCTCCTTGAGCGCGAACGTCCTCGTGAGCGAACATCAACGCCGAAAAGAACAAAACAACTCAGCATGAAGTTCGGTTCTCACCCTTCTCCTCAAACCAACTTCCTGACAACGTAATTCCCGTAATGAAATTCCAGGAAAATCTGAAACCTCCTTTGGCCACGACACCGTCCTCACAACAAGATCGCCATATCTCGAACTTCGTAATTTGACTTGTAGTCATTGAAAAATCGTGGGGGAAATTCGTATGTGACAAGAAGATATGACAATGATAGAAGAATTTTATGTATGGGGAATGGGAACCAATAACCTGTTCGTGAGTGCAGTATCCATGAATGTAAGCAGGAAACTCCTTAGCCTGAAAATTTTCTCTCGTATCCAGGGATCTTCGTGGTATCCTGGTCTCCATGAAACACGACGTTGACGACGGCAACGCCCTCATCTGTTGTCAACAGCAACGAAATTCCCTTTATACTCAGTAGGTTGACGAACTTCCCCCCCAACTTCTTCAATTCTAACTCTCTTCTTACGTCTCAACCAACCCGCTCACTAAATTTATCTCTTCGTACACACCATGGCCCCGTCTACCCCCCGAAAACTTGTCAAATCTCCTCCTGCGAGCGTTGCCCGAAGGACTCGAAGCAGTAAGTTCGAATTGCCTGAGAATTTCGTCGAGAAGTTTCGTGTCATGGCTGATGTTAGTGTACCGGGTTCAGTCTCCTCCTCCTGCTCCTCCTTCGTCCTTCGTCCGCCGCCTCGCCAGCTCGGCTGGTCTTCGTCTCTCTTCCCTGTCGGCTGCTCTCCCTTCGCTGTCGACACCGTCCTCGTCCTCCGCACCTCCCGCTCCTCCCGCTCCCGTCGCCGGTCCATCGTCGACCCCGGCCAAGAGACAAACTCCCTCGAAAGAGGCGAGTTCATCAAGAAAACCCTCCATCCTTCGGTCTCCCAAGAAGAGACATCGACGAACTTCTTCACCAATATCGGTGTCCTCTTCCTCTTCGTCCGCTTTGTCCTCGCCCACCCCGGCGCGTATACGGGTACGGGTTGAAGCCCCTTCTTCCTCGCCTGCTCCTCGCTCTGGAACGGTAAGAACTTCGGCGAGTCTCCTGGCCCTCCTCGCGGCCCAACCTGGAAGATGGGAGCTGGCTCCCAAAGGCGAGGAATGTGATCGCTGCCGGTGAGCAAATCAAATTTCTCAGAATGTACAGACCCTAACTTCCAGTGACGAGCAATCTCGGCATCCCAACTTCCCCTGCGTTCGTCCTTGTGGGACCAACCGTGGTACACGATGTGCATCGTGTACATCAGGTGTCTGCTCCTTCCTCCCCCCTTCCCCTGCTAAGCAGAGGAAGCCCTCGACAACTTCCCGCCCGTCGCCCGTCGCTCGTCCGTTGCCCCCGCCAGCTGGTCGTTCGGTGTTCGCGACAGCATCTCCTTCGCCGTCGGACGAACTTCCCGGTCTTCCTCCCCCTCTCCCTCCTTCGGTCTCTTTCCGCGCCGCTCGTCCTGGTGCTCCCCTATGGGAGTTATCTCCGTCCCCACCTCCTCGTGGTCCTCGTCCTCCTCGCGCTCCTCCCGTCGTCGACCTTCGTTCCCCGTCGCCGGTCTTTCCTGGGGCCTTCATTGTTCCTTCCCCTCCTTTGCCTCCTCGTCCGTCACCCGCGCCATCTTTGTCATCGTCTTCGTCGTCCGAGGAAGTTCCTCCTCCTTCACAAGAGGAAATTATCGCGGACCTCAGAAAGCTAGTCGAGGTTCCCACCTTGGACAATTTGAAAACAGAGAAACGGTTAGCAGCTATGACCGTGGTGGCTCTTCGTGCGGCAGACATGATGGACGTACAAGGGGTCATCATTCGTCGTTTCCTCAATCAAATTCGTCTTTTAACCCGGAACTTATCGCAAAAGAGTTCTCATATCGGATCTGCTACTCATAGTTTGCTGCTCGAATGGAACGAAACTCTCCTCCGTACTGGCCGCCACGCTATCTTCGGCCATAAGTTCTGGGGAGAGATCAATGATACCATTGGGCGTCAAGAGCGTGATCTGACTGGTGCCGCGGTTGCTGGACCCAGCACTCAAGGACTGAGGGACGAGGTTCGTGCGGCTAGTGAGACGTTCTGGGATGCTAACTGGCGGATGAGAAACGTGATAAGAAATGATCCGTTGTTAGTGGTAGCCCGTGAAGAGCTTACTGATACTGAGGGAGCCCACTCATGGTGGGATGATAGTAAAAGATGGAGTCGTGATAAAGGAAAAGGGAGAATGGTGATGGACGATCTTGACATTCTTGTAGATGAAGAGAAAAATAAAACTTAGCGATTGTATAACTTCTTGTCCCATGTATCAGTCTTGCTCAGTTCCTAAGTTCGTCGAGCACGAGCTCGACAAACTAAACTTTCCTTCGGTTTCTCAGGGTATCGTTCGTGGAATTCTGTAAGAATTTCATCTGCACCATCAACATTTTCCTTCGGTTCCCAAGAGACAGCATCATCAGTTCCCTCAAATCCCAACCACTCTACTAAATACTCGACCTTCCCAGATCTTCTATTTATCCTAGAGTCTAGAATATTCTTGACTTCCCACGACTCTCCTGCGTCATCAACTTCGACTGGATCAGGAAGTTCTGCCTCCTGTCCCACGAAGTTCGTTGGTTGGAACTTCCTTAACAACGACACATGAAACACATCATGAAGCTTAGCCATCGAGGCCGGCAACTTCAACCTACACGCATGAGTACCAATGCGCTCAATAACTTTGTACGGCCCTGCTTGTTTAGCATCTAACTTCTTACTAGGTCTCTTAGTCCTAATATTCTCAAGAGATAACATTACTTTACTCCCAACTTCGAAAAGCGGTGTTGCTGAGCGCTTTCGGTCATACGCTTCGGAGTATCTCTCATTGGCTAATTTTATGCCCTCAACACATCGTTTGTGTACCTCCTGCAGATCAGTAACAACTGCTCAAGCAACAGGAACTTCTACTTCAGATTCTTTAATCTCGTCTGTCCATCGTGGGTGGTACCCGAAGTTCGCAAAGAACGGGCTCATCCCAATGGCTGAGTGAATCGTGTTATTATACGCGAAGCTAGCTTTTGGCAATAACTGCGCCCAATCGTCCTGCTGGTAAGAGGCGAATACTCGTAGATACATTTCCAAAGCTTGATTTGTTCAATCAGTCTGACCATCAGTCTGTGGATGATACGCAGTGGAGAGATTTAGTCTTATACTAAGACTAGCAGTAAGATCTTTCCAGAACTTCGATGTAAACTTCGCTCCTCTATCCGAAACTATACCTTCTGGCAGTCCGTGCTGAGCCACCACATGTTCAATTACCAAATCAGCTAACCCCCCAGCTGTGAGGTTCGTCGTCGTTGGTAGGAACATCGCCCATTTCGTCAACCGGTCGACTATAACCAAAATCGAGTTGAAACCATCTGACTCAGGAAGTTCTTCAACGAAGTCTATTGAAATACTAGACCAGGGCTTCTCCGCTACTTCCAATGTCTTCAGCGTTCCTTGAGGTTTCTGTCTGTTCGTTTTAGCTCTCTGGCAAACCACACAACCCCCAATGTAGTCTTCAACATCCTTCCTAACTCCATTTCAGATGTAATCCCTAAGTACCAATTCTAACGTCTTCGTGACCCCAGGATGACCGGCCAATACCGAGTCATGCCTGGATTTCAAAATCTTCACTCGCATCTCTTCGATATTCGGAACATATACTCGTCCGTCAAACCGTAGAAAACCTCTTACCGACCACGACGGATTCACGAACATCCCATGTCGCGATCGTCGTCGAAATTCTTCAACTTGCCTTGGCTCCTGACGGTCAGCTCTACATTCGGGGTGAAAACACTCATCGCAGATGACTGCTAACATCCCTTCCCGAACTTCGTTTATCTCGTCATCAACTTCGTATCCTTTGACAATGTCCTCGCCTTCGATCCGATCTTCCTCCCTAACTTCTTTCGTCCCTTGCAAAGCCCGGAGCATGTGTCCCAGGCTTGATTCAGTAACATCTTCCGAGTCGAACTTCGGCAGCCCTTGGACGAAGTTCTCCTCTTGTTCCGTCGTTATTCCTTTTATCCCGGGATGATAGTCCGGTCGTCTTGACAAAGCATCTGGCAGCGTCGCTTGCTTCCCGAGACGGTAAATCATCGTAAATCTGAAGTTAGCCAGTTCTTCTACCCACCTACCTTGTCTAGGATTCAATTGCTTCGGAGCCATCCAATATGTCAGATTAAGATGGTCTGTGAAGACCTTCGTTTCTACCTGTAGTAATAAGTGTCTCTTCCTCCTGAAACCTTCGACTATTGCTAACAACTCCTTTTCCCCCGTGGTGTAATTCAACTCAGCACCCTTAAAAGCTCCCGATTCTATAGCCACAGGGTGTTCTCTACCTTCTTTATCAACCTGTGAGATAATATATCCCCATCCAAAGAACGAGGCATCTGCCTGCATAATCGTTTTCAAGGAGGTGTCGAAATGAGCTAGTACTGGAGCTTCACATAACTTCTTCTTCAGCACTCTGAACGCCTCCTCTTGCTCAGTTCCCCATATGAAGCTTACATCCTTGCGAGTAAGGTCGTTCAGAGGCTTCGCAAGTTTCGAGAAGTTCGGGACGAATCTTCAGTAGTAGCTGACCATTCCCATGAACCCTCGGGATTCTCGTAAGTTCTTGGGTCGAGGAAAATCCTGTACAGCAGCAACGTATTCTGGGTTTGCCGAAATGCCTGATTTTGAAATTACGTACCCGAGAAACACCACCGAAGTTCGTTCGAACTCACACTTAGCCGCCTTCACAAATAATTTAGCTTCCCTAAGTCTTTGAAATACCTTTATCGTACATCTTCTAAGTTCATCCTTAGTCTTAGCATAAATCAGAATGTCGTCGATGTAGACTATAACCCCTTCCCCAAGCAAATCCCTAAAGATGTCGTTCAAGAAGTGCTGAAAAACAGCAGGCGCATTTCACAGACCATCCCTAACTACTAACGATTCGTACATTCCGTATTGTGTACGAAAGGCCGTCAGGTATTCGTACCCTTCCGCGATTCGTAACAACTGATACGCCCCCATCAAATCGAGTTTCGTGAAATAGTTTGCTGTACCTAATTCTTCAGTGATTTGACTGATCAATGGAAGGGGATAAACGTCTGGAATGGTAACTTCGTTTAACTTCCTATAATCCGTTACCATCCGCCACTGTCCCTTTACCTTTTTGGGAACCATGAACATAGGTGACCCATACGGCGAGTTACTCTTGCGAATTCTACCAGCCGCTACCTCCTTATCCAGAATCTCCCTCAACGCTTTTCTCTGATCTTCAGCTAACGAGTACAGTGGGGCCACCTTTAATTTCGCCCCCTCCACTAGGTCCAGTCTCAAATCATAACTTCGGTTTGGAGGTAACGTCTCTCCTCCTACCTTAGGGTTAAAGATATCCAAGAAGCCGTGGTACTCAGAAGGTACCAACTCCAACAGTTCTTCTTGTTCTTCCTCACTAAGTTCGTCTTCCAACGCTGAGTCTCCAAAACTTGGGGCCATTGCCTGGTGCAATTGATACCCCCGAAGGATCAACCCAAGGAGATGATTTTTATCCACCCCTACCTCTTGAACCACCCCCCCTGCCAACCGGATTATCAGAACCACCGACGGTAGGGACAGGTTCAGAAGGGTCGGGACAAACACCGCGACCAAGGGAGAAGAACACGGAAGGTGGACTAAGTTCGGCGGGGAGCGAAGGAGTAGGGAGAGCGGAGGAAGAGGCCACCACTCAGAAAATGATGCTGGCGATGATGAACATGATGATGGAGATGAACAGGGACATGATAGCGGAGAGGAGACGTCGGGAGGAACAGGAGAAGAAGAAGGAACAGGAGACGGTTGGAGGAATAGTTGAAGGGATCTCTGAAGGGGTACGATTCGCCATGGGGAGACAAGCTTCGGCGACCCCAGGCGTGGCTGAGATAGGAGGAGGGATAAAACTTCCCCTCCCAGACCTTTGGAGAGGCGAGAGGTCAAAGCTCACCGCCTTCATCTCAGAATGTGAAGTTCACTTCGAAATCAACGCCCGCAAGTTCCCCACTGACCGAGTAAAAATCTTTTTCATGATCTCCCACCTACGCGATACCCCTCTTCTCGCCGTCCAACCGGATTTGCCTAAAGACGACCCCCCCGAACACCTTTTAGTCTATAAGAAGTTCATCCAATATCTCAAGACCAACTTCGGAGACCCTGATGAGGAGGGAACCGCCGCTAGGGGAATAAACGAGCTTCGACAGAATGGGTCGGCTTCGGCGTACTTCGCCGCCTTTCAGCGATATGTAGCGGTGTTAGGATGGGGCGATGATGGGAAACCTTGTGGACCGGGCAAAGAATGGACTGAAAAGTCACTTGCTGGATGAGATCGCTCGGCACGGAAAGGTCTTCAAGACTGTCCGCGAGTTGATTTGAGTTCGTGGTCCCCATGGACAATCGCTTGCATCAGCGAAGGGTGGAGAAGGAGAATGAGAAGAAGAGGAAGGAAACAAAGGACCAGGGGGAGAAGAAAGGGGAAGTAAATCGGGGAGGGGAACGGAGGAGCGAGGAGAAATGGCAATCTACGCCGAAGTTCGAGGGCACGCAATCGAAGGGCACGAACGGGGGAAGGGCAATACCAACGGATGTAGACGAACTAAATCGTCGTTGGCCGAGACCCAGTGCTGATGAGGTTTTAAAGCGTCGGGAGGAAGGGAAGTGTACTGGGTGTGGAGAGAGAGGGCATTACAACCGGGATTGTCCTGTAATAGCGGCGAAGGTAAAAGCCGGGATCATCCCCTTGAGATCTTTTGGACAAAATGCTGGAGGAGAAGGGAGATTTAGCACGGGAGGAAACGCCGTCCCTCTTGGGGACAGGAAGAAGATCAATGCAGTTGGAGGGGAAGAAGCATGTGTTGGAGAGCGGGGGATGGACGAGGAGGAAAAAGATGGGGACCCGTCGCGATAGGCGAGACTCGGCGGGTCCGCACTCATGTTCTCTCGGCCACTGTCCCTACCCCCAGTAAAAGGAAAGAGCTGATGAGACCAGGTAAATGTGTATATAAATCCGTAAACACCACTCCGAAATGTATAAACGACTGTCATACCCTAATCCCTTCCACCTGTAACAACCAACCCAAATCTAACGTGTATGTCGAAGGAATCGAACTAACGGCCCTGTGGGACACTGGGGCAACCTGTTCATATATAAGTCCCAAGGCGGTCAGGAAGATTAGGAAGGAGAGGAGGAAATACCCCGTGAGTGTACCAGTTCATATGTTCGATGGCTCGGTTAGTGTGGCTGGTCCCATTACGGAGTTTGTCGAAGTGAGTCTGGGTGTCGAGAAGTTAGGCGAAGTTCGCCCAATTAAGCTGGATGTTACCGCCCTTTGTGACGCGGATGTTGTGATAGGGTGGGAATGGATGAGAGAAGAGAGAGTAATCCTGAATGGGGGAGCGAATATGATATCCTTCCCTGCCAATGAGGAAAGCACGGTATCCATTCCCCCACCCTTACCGAGTGAAAGAGAGGAGTTATCCTCTCCCCTTCCTCAGACGAGAAATGTTGCGAGCCTGGCAGCCATAGGGCTCAGGACTCGAACCGACGAGACAGACCTCCGCGGCGAAGATGAGCTTGAAGAGCTGAGCCCGGAGGAACAAGACGAGTTGTTCCAGGTAGTTCCTGAACAATACCACCAGTACATTGACGTTTTTAATCCGAAGAAGGGAGGAGAGACCCTCCCCCCTTCAAGGTCCTACGATTTGAAGTTTGAGCTTAAGGAGGGGGCGAACCTTAAGGTCGCCTCCCTCTATGCTCAAGGAGAAGATCAGAGACGCGCGCTGAGAGACATACTAGATCGCGAAATTGCCGCTGGCCGAATTCGGGCAAGTAACTCGCCATACGGCTCACCAATGTTTATGATACCGAAGAAAGCCGAAGGACAATGGCGAATGGTCATCGACTATCGAAAACTGAACGAAGCGACCATACCAGATGCCTACCCTCTCCCTCTAATAGGTCAAATTACCGAAGAACTTGGAAAAGCAAGGTATTTCAGCAAACTAGATCTAATTGGAGCATACCAATTGTTGAGGGTGACAGAGGGACATGAACACCTGACGGCGTTCAGGACACAGTATGGTATGTTTGAATCTCTGGTTGTTCGTGATGGGCTGCGAAACGCCCCCGCGGTCTTCCAACACTTCCTAAATGAGGTGTTTAGAGAGCTACTAGGGAATGGAGTCGTGGTCTACATTGACGATATCCTCATTTATGGGAATACGTTGGAGGAATTACGAGGAACTACGGCGAAGGTCTTTGAGGTACTGCGGAAGGCGAGCCTGTGCGTGAAAGCTAGTAAGTGCGAGTTCGAAAGAGATTCGGTGGTGTTTCTGGGTTTTGTGGTATCCTCTAAAGGTGTATCGGTGAACCCAGAATACATTGATGCCATCACTTCCTTCCCACGTCCTAAGAATCTACGAGAGTCAAGGGGATTCATTGGAGTTGTAAGCTATTACAGGCGCTTTGTCCCCAACTTCTCGAAGATTGCTAGACCTATCAATGACTTGACAAGGAAGGAGGTACCATTTGTATGGGGAGTCGAACAGGAGTCAGCCTTCAAAGAGTTGAAGGCTAGGATGTGTACTGCGCCGGTGTTAGCCCATTTTGACCCTACATTGAAGACAATATTACAGACAGATGCGTCGTTCTTCGGCTGGGGGTTCATAATTTCGCAGATCAACACGGCTGGTCAAGAACACCCGGTAGCTATTGAGTCTGGTGCTTTCAACACAGCTCAACTGAATTATACGGTAGGAGAAAAGGAGTTCCTCGCTGTAGTGGAGGGTTTCAGAAGAAGGAGACACTTATTATTGCAGGTAGAAACCACAGTACTTACCGACCATCTAAACCTTACCTACTGGATGGAACCGAAACAACTCAGTCCTCGGCAAGGTAGGTGGGTAGAGGAGCTAGCTAACTTCAGGTTTAAAATGGTTTATCGGCCAGGAACCCAGGCAAGTCTTCCAGATGGATTATCTAGACGGGCGGACTATCATTCCGGGAAAGGAAGTACCATGGTACAAGAGAGCAACCTTATCCAAGGTCTGCCGAAGTTCGACGAAGTTGACGCCACCACGTCGGAGTTGCGTCACCTCCTTCGAGCATTGCAAGGGACAAGGGAGGTAAAGGAAAATGATCTTGTGGACCCTATGGATCTAGTACTTGGAGTTCAGGAGGACGAAGACATAGAAGGGGTCAGAGAAGAATTATTAGGAGTCGTTTGCGCTGAGTGTTCTCATCCTACGTGTAACGATAACGTGCAGGAACCAGGATCAATCACCGAACTACGCCGTAGTTCGCGGTCTCCTCTAATCCTTCGTGGGGGGTGGAACTCAAGAGGTTTCCTCACATTCGACGATCGCATTTATGTGCCGAACTACGCCGATGCTCGGCTGAAGATCATGAAGATGCGACATGACTCAGCCTTGGCCGGTCATCCAGGTTCGGCGAAGACCCTTGAACTAGTCCTGAGGGATTATGTCTGGGTTGGAGTAAGGAAGGATGTCGAAGATTATGTTGCTGGATGCGCGGTATGTCAGAGAGCGAAGACTAACAGGCAGAAACCTCATGGGGAGCTTAAACCACTGGAGGTAGCTACGAAACCTTGGTCTAGCATCTCGATGGATTTTATCGAGGAGCTGCCAAATTCCCATGGATATAATTCCATCCTGGTAGTGGTGGATCGGTTGACCAAATGGGCCATTTTTATCCCGACTACGACGAAGTTAACCGCAGCCGGCCTATCAGAGTTGATATTGGACTATGTGGTGGCCCAGCATGGTGTAATGATCCTGCTTGTGAGGATCACCACAAATAAATAAATGTAACCTACCCGTAGGGCTGGATACTGAATCGGAACTCTGTGATGTGGATAATACTAGTCCGCAATGATCAAAGGTCAGTAGATGTAAGTAAAGAGTGTATCAAGGAAACCAAAGAGGGTCTGAGAGAGGTGGAGGAAAAAGGAGGAGAAGAAGTGAGAAGAAAGAGGATGGGAGAAGAAAGACAATGGAGGAAGAGATCCCCCTCAGACCCGGCTTATATGCATAAATGAGCTGACGTTGGCCGCAGCGTTGACGGGGCGACAACGGTGCGTTCGGGTAAGAGAGACTATGAAATAAGAGAACTATGTACTATGGAAGGATATCTACGCTTCTGTTGGAGCATGAGAACATGATATGAGAGGGTGGTACTATCAGATGATCAATAGTAGAGTCTCTTCTATGTGGGGGATGGTCCGATCCACTACACATGGGTTGCCAGAGAATATAGTATCGGACAGGGGATCGAAGTTTACCTCCAAGTTCTGGAAGAATTTGACCGATAGTCTCGGAATAAGACTACATCTCTCTACTGCATATCATCCACAGACTGACGGACAGACCGAACGAACCAACCAGTCTTTGGAACTGTATCTTCGAATCTTCACCTCCTATCAGCAGAACGACTGGTCGAAGCTACTCGCTCGAGCTAGCTTTGCTTACAACAACACCCAGCACTCTGCGATAAACAAAACCCCATTCTATGCGAACTATGGATATCACCCTCGTTGGGCTGAAGAGATAAAGGCTAGCGAGGTTGAGGTACCCGCTGCTACAGTGGTAGTGAAGGATCTGACCGAAATACATAAAGAGTGTATCGAAGGAATTGAGAAGGCTAATGAGAAGTACGCCGAAGGGTATAATAGGAAGCACCGGACTATGCCGAACTTCGTGGAAGGTGACCTAGTGATGCTGTCATTAGAGAACATTAAGACTAAAAGGCCTATGAAGAAGTTAGACGTTAAGCAAAGTGGACCGTACAAGGTAGTACGGCAGGTGGTGTTATGACACTGCACAGAGGCAGGTCATACACAATGACGTGGCATTATTAGGATTAGTATCAGGGACTTTAGAACATGATGTGGCATTAGGGTGGCAAATAGGAACTTAGGTTATCAATGTTTTACCACTGTTTAGGCTAAGCCTAAACACTGGTCATCTTTGTCAGTAATGACATCATAGCTGGACACATCGGTGAACTTGGACACATCGGTGAACTTGGACACATCGGTGAACTTGGACACATTGGTCAACCTGGACACATTGGTCAACTTGGGCACATTGGTCATATTGGACACATTGGTTAGAATTATATACCGTAGGTCAGGCTAAGCCTGAACACTAGTCATTTAGAAAGTGGAGGCAAGGTGGAGGCGCAAGGGTATAAATACCCCTTCCGCGAGTCCTCTTCCTTGTCGATGAATTCTCAAAAGTTACACTTCTAAACTTCTCATTTTTCACAATCCTCTTTGCGCTCGCTACACTCGCGCACTTCGTCTAAGTGACTTCCGATACAACCTTTCCTCAGCACTGAGGCGCTCTTCATCATCATCGTCCAATCCACTCTACGCTATCACTTCGTCCTTCATCGTCGTTGTCCTCTGAAGTTAGGTCTTAGTCACTGCCTAGCTCTCAGGTCGTAACAGGTGGGGTCTCATGCTTGTAAATTGGAATTACCAGGAACGATGGCAGGTATCCATGATGTATTCCATGTCTCCTTGCTCCGTCCATATCACCCTCCAGTATTTCCTGGTCAGCAAGCTGAACCACCTGGCCCGGTAGAGGTGGATAAAGTAGGAGAATCATGGGAAGTAAAGGATATTGTGGATTCAAGAGTAAACAAGAGGTCAGGGAAGCTAGAGTATCTAGTGGAATGGTTAGGCTACGAGGGCTCTGATGATTCAGTATCATGGGAACCAGTAGAGAATGTGGACGGAGCTGATGACATATTGGCGAAGTTCCACAAACTTCACCCTGGTAAACCGAAGAAAGGACGAGTGGTGAGATCACGGGCGAGGAAGTAATCCATACAACGGGTACAACATTAGCTAAGTACAACTCACTGCTGCGAACTTCCTCCCTGTTCCCCGTTCCCCGGTGGAGGACCACCTCCAGAACTATTCTCGGTATCCTTCGGTGGTACTACCCGTCGAAGGGCCCGAGTCTCTCTCCATGCCATATTGAAGGCCAGAATGTGGGAGTCGTGGAGAGCAGAGTCACGAGCGATATTCAGACTAGGCAGCTTCCATAACTGCCGAAGAATTCTAAGACAGTCCGGGGGAAGAGCCAGGATATCGAGGAAGGCAGCATCCTGAGAACTGAGTCGAGCCGGATTGGGTACCCTGTCCTAGTGAGACATCGACGCCCCACTACGACGTAGTTAGCCGAGGTTTGTCGACCGTCAGTCAGAAGAGGAGAAGAAACGACGATTGTGACACGAACTCAGAGCGTTTTGAGAGGAAAGGAGGAAGAGGAGTAGAAAGTAGATGAGGCTGCACCGCCAGCAGTGCAACCCCTCGTAAGAACCCTACCATCCACAACACACTCTGCTCCTCACTCTCAAACCTATCCTTCATCACGCTCAATGCCAACGAACACTGAGTCAAGAACCCAGTGAGCTTCTCTCTTGACCCATCGAACTCGTCAGGATCCTTCGGTTTCGGCGCTCGAGCTGACGAAGTTGTCGCCGATTCTTCTCTAGTTCCCCGCTGTCCTCGACGAAGTTCCTGTACTATCTCTGTCAAAGCCTCACTCTTCTGGCTGTCAGCCGTCTTCAACTCCTTTAAAGCTCTCATCATTTCCACCAACATCCCATCCCTAACATCCTCTTTAAACCTCTCCGGTGAATTTCTTCCCCTCGGCCGCGATGTATACGAACTTCTTCCACCCGTCGACCCCCCATCTTCTTCCTCTAACCTTCTCCCTTGATCATCCCCTCCAACCCATGGGTCGTCCAAGTACGCGTCAGAAGGTGGTTGGGAGAGAAAAGACGAATCCCTAGAACCGTGAGGTTCTAGGTTACCTTGATTATCTCCTTGTTCGTTCCTCGACATTGCTTCAGCCGTTCTCCTTTCTCTTTCCTTTCCTCTAGTCCACATATATCTTCCCACGAGTTACTGGAGAGTCGGTAAGGACGATCTCTGGTACTGTCACAAGGTTGTTTCTTCCTTAACTTCTTAGGACCGACGGCCAATAACTTTGTGGGCTTCGACCTTCACCAACTTCGTGCTCGAGATATGAAATAGGTGACAATAACTTCTGGGTGTAATAACTTCGTGCTTAACTAACTTCTATCACTAAGACAACAACCAGAGATCGTCAAAGATCTCTGGGAACTTCAGCCCTTAAGTACTTCGTCCTTCCCTAACTTCGTCAACGCAGAACTTCGTTCAACCCGACGTCCCGAGCTTCGTACCTCGCGAACTTCGTCCCCGACGAAGTTCGTGCCTTCCTAACTTCGTATCCTCCTAACTTCGTATCTCCCTAACTTCGTATCTTCCTAACTTCGTATCCCCCTAACTTCCTACATGACTAACTTCGTCCTCGACGAAGTTAGCCTCCTAATACCCTCGTGGGTGGTGAAGTTCATGCGAACTGGGTCGTTGATGGCGAACTGATGTCCAAAGGAACTTCGTTTGATGGGAAAGGATAATGTCACGCGGCGCCGCGTGACAATAGTCTTCTTGTAGTCTTTCCTTCTTCAAGGATCAATATATTATTGGCCACTCGCAAAAGACCTCTTCTTGACAAACAACTTACATCCGACACATCCCTCATCACCCTCACCCCTGTCCTGTCACGCCTGCGGGTAGACTGCGGTTGCAAAGTACTGCCTTGGGTACTGAAGGGTTTTAGTCTCTGGCTTGTAGAGCTTGATGACTGCCTTAGGTACTGAGGGTACTGAGGTGTTGGGTTAGAACCAACTAGGTGACTTTCAAAGATGAAGTTCAACTTCAAGATGAAGATACATTGCTGAAGAAAGAGGGGGGAGATGTGCTCCTTTTATACCCTTCAAAACTACAGTAGGTGTACTAAATAAAAAGCGTGTGAGGTATTTTCTAGCCAATCACATAAATGCCTCAAAGTGAGTGCACCGCGGGAAACTAATTCCAGCCAATCACATAAATGCCTCACTGCTAAACTGCTGAACCTTCCAGGCTTCAGCCAATCACGTAAATGCCTCACTGCTGAACTGCTAAATACCATGACTCATATTTTCCTTCAATCCTTATCACAGTTCCTAGCATGAGTCATATTTCCTTATCACTATTCTGAGCATGAGTCAGAATTCCTTATCACTATTCATGACATCCTTGCCTTCGATCCGATCTTCCTCCCTAACTTCTTTTGTTCCTTGTAAGGCCCGGAGCATGTGTCTCAGGCTTGATTCAGTAACATCTTCCGAGTTGAACTTTGGCAATCCTTGGACAAAGTTCTCCTCCTGTTCGGTCGTCATTCCTTTGATCCCAGGATGATAGTCTGGTCGTCTTGACAAGGCATCTGGCAGTGTTGCTTGCTTCCCGGGACGGTAAACCAACGTGAACCTGAAATTAGCCAGTTCTTCTACCCACCTACCTTGCCTAGGATTCAATTGTTTTGGGGCCATCCAATATGTCAGATTAAGATCATCTGTCAAGACCTTCGTCTCTACCTGTAGTAATAAGTGTCTCTTCCTCCTGAAACCTTTGACTATTGCTAACAACTCCTTTTCCCCCGTAGTATAATTCAACTCAGCACCCTTAAAAGCTCCCGATTCTATAGCCACAGGGTGTTCCCTACCTTCTTTATCAACCTGTGAGATGATATATCCCCATCCAAAGAACGAGGCATCTGCCTGCATGATCGTTTTCAAAGAGGTGTCAAAATGAGCTATGTCACGGCCGTCAAGCAATTCCTTCCTAATAGACCGACGGTCGACGAACCTCGGCTAACTTCACGCTTCTGAGTCGATGTCTCACCCAACCAGGAGGGCGCAGATGTCGAAAGGAGTGTAACTACGGCGTACTTCGGCGTAGTTACTCTAACTAAGGTTTTGTTCTACTGATGGCGATGTATCTCGATTTATATCTATCTCTATCTGTCTTTTACTACTGACAACAATCAAGGATCGCTGAAGAACTTCAGCGATCTTCTCAGCTAATATTATCTATCCCTCCTAGACGTTCACCCAACCCTCTCGCGCTTTGACGTACTTCAACGCACTTCGCCCAACTTCCCCGAACCCCGGCCATCCTCTTCCTCCTTTGACTAACTCCGCCTAACATCGCCGCACTTCTGCTCCCATTGTCCCTACCTAGCCTAACTCCATCTAACTTCGCCGTACTTCTGATCCCATTGTGTCACGGTCCTGTCCTGGACAGACCTCAAGGAATCAAAGACAGGTGGACTGCGACTGTTTAATTAGCTTGGACAACGACAGTTAGTATGTTATCCGTAGACTTGTGATGTGGTCGGACGGCTACAGTGACTTGCGAAGGATCCGGGCAGGTCGAGAGGATGACAAGGACGTGTGTGATGGCGTAGACAGGTGTAATGATGATGAGGGATGCGTCGAGCGTAAGTAGTATGTCAAGAGGTCTTTTGTGAGTGGCAAATAATATTTTGATCCTTGAAGAGAAGGAACTACAAAGTAGATAGGTCTAGTATTTATACTTTTCGAGGAAGTCCTGCTCTCTGATTAATGTCGCCTCCAATCGACCCAGATCGACTTGTATCGACTCATATCGACTCATATCGACTCATATCGACTCATATCGACTCATATCGACTCATATCGACTCATTCCAACTCATATCGACTGAGATCGACTCATTTCAACTCATATTGACTGAGATCGACTCGGATCGACTGAGATCGACTCGGATCGACTCGAATCTACTCGAATCGGTGGAGCTCAGGGTTTTGGGTCAGGACCCTGCACAGGCTGGGTCGTGACACATTGTCCCTACCTAGCCTAACTTCGTCTAACTTCGCCTAACTTCGCCGTACTTGGTCTCAGGTGTCCTGAGTTACGTGTAGAGTAAAGAGGTTAAGTCGTGATGGGGGTTTTGATGGTCAAAGGAGGGTCATTGTTGGTGGAATAATCGAGGTGTCACAACGTAGTTCGTGACAGCTGTAACCCAATACTTGTCTCTGGCTTGTAGAGCTTGAGGAGTATACAGAGGGTGACAAGGGACTGAGGGGACTGAGGGGACTGCAAGATGTCAGGCTGGGACTGACTGGATTGACACAAGATCCATAGGTGGGGAACAACCTGTTTGGAGGGGGTATTTATCCCCATCAAGCGGGTTGCTCAACATGTCTACGGAATAAACTAGAAAGCGCAAACGTGGGAAAGATTGCTCAGCGAGCAGACTGAATTACTACTTTGGGAAAGTGGAGGCAGGCACTGAATGTTGGGGACTATGGATGATTGCTCAGCAATCAACCAGAGTTACTACTTTGGGAAGGTGGAGGCAGGCACAGAATGTTCCAGAGTGTGGAGGCTTGATAAGCAAGTGGAGGTAAATGTGGAGGCAATGGTGGAAGGTTCCAGCATGTGGAGGTGGAGGTGGAGGTATTCAGGGGTATGTGTTTCAAGTGTCTGATTGTGCAAAAGCCCTTTGACAAGTGGCAGATAGGTGATGTATGACATTGACGATCACTTATCATCTACCACCTGACGTATCTTTACGGCAAAGTTAGCCGTAGTTGTCACGGTCCTGTCCTTGACAGACCTCAATGGAACAAAGACAGGTGGACTGCAACTGTTTAGTTAGCTTGGACAACGACGGTTACTTTGTTGTCCGTAGACTTGTGATGTGGTTGGACGACTAAGGTGACTTGCAAAGGATCCGGGCAGGTCGAGATGACGATAGAGGTGTTGGTGATGGTGTGGACAGGGGTAATAATAATGAGGGAAGTGTCGGATGTAAGTAGTATGTCAAGAGGTCTTTTGCGAGTGGCAAATAATATATTGATCCTTGGAGCAGAAAGGCAACTCCAAAGTAGATACAGGGTTTATATAGTCTACCTAGAGCTATCAGAGTGAGCAAGGCTCAGTGAGCTATTCCATAGCTCACATCCCATCTACTAACAAAACTATTGAGCCTTCCCCGAGCCATAACCTAGCTCATATGATCTAACAGAGCTCTGGTAGAGCATCAGTAGAGCTTACTGAACTATCATAGAGAGCTCTGTATTCAGCTCATGGATCATATGGTGCTTCTAGTCAGCTACATGAGCTCCGGTAGAGCTGCATGAGCCAAAGCATGGGTTATGACACGCTTCATCCTGACCGGGTCATAACAGTAGTTCCCCAACCAGTACCCTGTCCTAGTGAGACATTAACGCCCCACTACAACGTAGTCAGCCGAAGTTTGTCGACCGTCGGTCAGTAGAGAAGAAGAACCGACGATTGTGACACTGAGGTTTGTCGACTGTCGGTCAGTAGAGGAGAAGAAACGACGACCGTGACAGATATGCCCATGAAAGGCATAAACATGCTGTAAGCTTGAGCTGCCTGGAGAATATTAGTGAGCAGTTTTCACAACCTGCTCAGTTTGCCTCAGAGACACAGACAGTTGTCTTTCAGTCTCATGATTGTAGAATCAGAGGTAAGAGGAGGTATCAAGCCCGAAAAGTACATCATGTAGATAGCAACAGTCACACATATTGAGAACACCTGTCTGCACAATCCCGGAAGGCCGGGTGTGTCCCAAACCGCCATCAAGTAGCTCTCATCTGTCACAACATGTCTTCCAGATGATTAGCACCACACAACATTGATCCTCTTAGCCCATCAGGATCAAAACAAGAAGATCCCCCCAGCATCACCTGTGTGTGGTTTTCCATGCAAGAATTTTGCCACATTATCTTGTCCAAATGGACTTGGGCCAACAGAGTCAAAAGAATTCTGTACATGAGACTGACAGGCTTTGTGATCTTCCTGGGTGATGCTTCCCTCAGGGCTGGTGTGAAAGGGTGCGGGCCCGTTCAAATCCTCAGTTGAGTTGGGAGAAGAGGCTGGACGTAGTAGATAATGGGGGTCCGCCTCTTTGTCTACTTCTGTGCTTACCTGTGCGTTTGCATGTGCATCTGAGTCTGAGTCTGGCTTTGCATTTGCGTCTTGGGCTGAGGCTGCCAGGAGCCAGCTCTGAATCCAATCTGTCAATTGGGGATTGGAAGGACCTGGAGTCTGATCCAGGTCCCTTGCTTTCACTTGTTCAGTTCCTCCCCTTTTGCTCACTGAGCACTTTTGCATAAACGCCGAAACGAGGGAAACACTGCTGTCTGACCCATCAAGGGACATGGTTGGAATGTCCCCCTTGTGACTCCCTGTCCCATCACTGGAATGCTCCCAAGCTGCCAATTCAAATCCTTCCTCCATATGATTGTCACCTTCCAAGCTGTGGCTTGAGCTCAAATTTGACATATCTTGATACCGGATAAGTGTGAAGAGTAACGGGTACTTTGACAATCGAGATATCAAGAGATGTGACAGTTGGTGGGCCTCCTACACATCAAGACTATACTTTATCTACTAAGCAGAGGGGCAGTGCAAGTTGGAATCTCCTTTTTGCTATCGGAGCTTGAAAAAGAAGCGTTTAGAGTTGTCTCGGCGTCGGCTTCTCGCTCAATGGTCTCTTCTTCGACGGTTTCGAAAGGCAGTCCTTGACGATCACCACCGTCCGTGCAACGTCAGGGGGTCAAAGAAGTTTCCCCTGTAGTTCAGGTCTCTCGGCACCCCGGCACCGGATCATTCTTTCACCCGTTCCGTGCTATCTTTGGGTCGAAACTTGATCGGCGTGGTGTATCGGATCTCCGATGAGTCAACAAGGCGATGCGGTGTTGCTTAGCGACCAAAGCATGCCCGACAGGTTCGGAGATTAGAGATTGACTGCACACTTCGCATCGCGCCAAAGAGGCTAGGCCCGGTGGCGGTGCGGGTGGAAGTTACGAAGGATGAGAAACGAGAATCAGTATGGGTGGTGTGCACGGACAAAGGGTCCAAGTCAGGACACCGCCTTTGGGTCGAAAGTTCCCGCGCAGACTAAGCGGGCAATATGGGTTTCAAAAGCTATAAGGCCAGAGCTATTGAGGGTATTAGAGCAGTATCAAACAACTAGCCCTTTTTCACAACATTCAGTGGATCTTATTGATGTCTCTAACCTTCAACCCTCGAAATTTTAGCGGATCTGGTATGATTACTGAAGTGGATCCATCATTACAAACGGTAGAAGCTGAACTTCAAGGGCTCTGTTCCAACCTTCATGACATGAATGTCAACGCTTCTCGTCGACATCACCCCGTGACCCACCTTGTGGTGACAGAGAGTGGACTTTCTTTCAGTCCATCATTAAGACATAATGATCCTGATGGATACGCAGCATCATTGGATAAGAGTCGAGTCAGGGTGGAGAAACTACTTCATAGCTCCAAATGGGGTCCCTGTCATGAACATGACTGCCACATCGGTATTAGGAGATCAGGGTCCACGGAGTTACGGTTGAGGAGTCCCTGAGCGTAGTCAGCAGATACATTATTCGAAGCTATCCGTTATCTCTTCGAAGAATGTATCTTCCTCTGTCTGAACTACAAGTATCGTCTAAGCACTAGTCAGTAGCAAGGCCTTGTCTCTCGAGAACCTAGAGCCGTCTTGACAGTCCCACTGTGAAATCAACACTGCATAAATTGACTGCCCTGTTCAACGCTCAGGATTACGAGAATTGGAGAAGCGATGACCAAAACATTGTACGTAGAAGTGACAAGATAATAGACGCATACTTAAGCTCAATCGTTGGAGGTCCTCGAGTTGAGAGCCACTTCGGGCACAACCCCAGTGTAATCGGGGCACAACCTGCCACACTCAGGGTAGTCAGGCACGTACCACCGGCGTTACTAAAACGCCGACCACGCGACGGACATGAACTCGCCACTGATCGGGGTTTCAGTAACCCCGCGATCTCTGATTGCTCACTCTTCTCTTACATCGTCAATGTCATTATTAGCTATACCATGTCATTTCCGGTCATTGTCCATGCATTCTCCTATCTATCAATGTCCAGGAGGATAATATGAGCCATAGGGATGTCTAGAAGACCCCTGGGATGGATAGGGAGGCCAATATTGAGAGGGAAGAGGAGGGAGAGTAGGTGGAAGAGGGGGGGGTGGTAGGTACCTCTCCTCAGGAGGATAAATGTCGAAAAATGGGGGTACCTGTTCATTAGAGACCCCCTGTTGGATACAGCCGAAAATGCAGTATTAGAGACTCACATTCGGTGGATATTGGCCGTTTCCTGGTGTCTCCTGGACCAATCAGCTTGCAGGAAACTTTTAGAAGTAAGAGAGTAAAAAGAGAGTGAAAATAGTGAAAATTTTCGAGATCGTGAGGCCAATATAGACAGAGACAGAGCAATATAGCCAGGAATGACTGCAGGACAGTGAGGGGGAGAAGGAGGGAAGGAGAAATGTCATTATCATATGAGAAACCCACCAAATAACCTGTCCCGGCCATCACATCCTGTCTCCTCACCATCCTGTCCTCTGTCCTCACTACTACAGGCTGATTTTCCTTCTCCCTTTTATCTCTGTCCTCAATACTCTTAGCCAGGCCCAGAACCGTCTCCTGAAGACTCGCGATCTTCTTCTCAAGAGCAGAATTAGTTCCCATTACTGATCCCTCTGTCCAGGTCGTTTCTCCAGCATCATACGCCTTTACCTCGCGATCATAGGCCTCAGGATCCCTCTCTCGATGTTCATTAGCCCTTTTACACTTCTTAGGACCATGACTTCTTGAACCACACAGGGGACAGGGACGACTTTTCTTCTTGGTACCGAGGAATTTTTCCGACTGAGTGTGTAACCGGCCAGTGTGAGAGACATCATCAGCGAGCTGTGTAGAATTCGATTTTACACCCCTTTTAGGAGAAGGGGGGAGAGTAGGAGGAGGAGGTAAAAAGTAGGGATTATCAGCAGGTAGATCGTCGTCATCGATGGTGGTCAGATCGATCTGAGTGGTGGTGAGGTTCTTGAGGTTCTTCTTGGCTAACACCAACCGGTTTCTTCGAAGGTGGGGGTCACGAATTCGGTTGGTATCATTATCGATGTCCCACTCTGGCCCTAAGAGTTGATGAACCCCAGTAAATTCTCCAATGACTGTCGCAGTAACCTGTTCAATGGTGGTGGGCCAGGACATGGGGTTAAGAAGACGCCAATGTCGATGGAGAGGGGACAGAGCAATGGTACCATTGTTTTCAATGACTTCAGCAATATCCTTGGCAGAAGGGAGGCCCATTGATGTCGAATACAGGTGGTGATCATCATCATTTTCGAGGTTGCCTTTGGTTGCTTTATCATACTGCTTTTCCATGAGGAATACCGACCGTTTTGAGACACGATTTTTGACAGAGAAGAAGATAGAGTTAAGGTTCGTCTTCTGAATGAGTCTATCAAGAGACATTTGGTGTATTATCTCTTTACATTGGTCGTCGAAGAAGTCCTGAGTAATGCGTAGCAGTCCGTAAAAGTCGCTATACGAATCCTTGAGCCGTCTCTTGAATGCAGCGTGGTTACCTTCGAGTCGAGAATTTGCTGTCTGTCCAAGATGAGGGTATTTATCGATAAAAGCAGAGACAAAGTGTGTCTTGTGTTCATCCACCAATTGTCTCACATAAGCCCTCGCACCATCCAACTTCTCATGTCCCCACCGAGCCTGCATTGATGACAGAGCTTTACCTAATGACTCTTCAGACTTTGCTTTACAGATATCCACCATGAAATGATCACCAAACTCAGATAACTTCTCCACCCATTCCTCTTTATAAAGGGACTGAAAATTTTTACGACAGTTCACCTTGATGTTTTCTCGGAGGTGCCATCGACAGTAATTCAGATGAACATGAGGGAGGTGGATAGACAGAGCGTTGTGTAAAGCAATCTCGCGATCACATACGATAACTTTGATGTCATTGTTGATAGGACCCATGAGTTCGAGGTAGGTTTTGATCGCGAGGGAATACCATTCGGTCACTTCTCGACTTAAAAATGCGAATGCAGAGGTGTAGGTTTGATTGGTAGCAGTAAAACCTGAGATGTGTAGCATTGGCAGACGATATCGATTGGTTCGGTAGGTACAATCCATAAAGAGAACGGTAGGATACGAATGAGTCATAGCTCTGGCTGACGAGGTGGTAAAGACGAGTCCACAAAGTTCATTTTTACTGTTGGTGAAAGCTTTAAAAAGATCGTTGTTGTCGGTGAGACGTTTGATAGCAGCCTCAGTGGCCGATTGTCCTTGGCGAAGGGCCTTCTCATGACGAAATCGAAAATTTTGCACATCTTGCTTTGTGAGAATAACTTTTTCACCAAAATGCTGCTGGACAGCAGAGACGATACCACGAAGAGTGTGTGGACCTTTGAGAAGATCGGTGATGAACTGGAGAACTTCAGGAGATCGACTAGCCTGACGAATAAAAGAATAATGGAGAAGGGGGACAGGTTCATGGTTATGAAAATTTTCGATGATGTCGGGGATCCAGAGGGGTTCGCGGTTGGCCTCTTGAGCAACCTTCTTCGTCTCTCTTCGCCAGATGATGAGGAAGGGACAATTTGCTTGCTTGGTAGTACGAGGTTGCTTTCTAACATCTTCAAAGTCGTCAGATCGATGTGACCGACCATCCCCTCCAAGAGCACATTGGAGATCGAGTCTCCCCTTCTTTTCAATACTGCGTTTTGTGACAATGCAGACGGTGTGCTCCATGGCTACCTGTTGAGTATGAAGTCGAGCCGCCATCATGGTTGGTTGAGGTTCGAGATCGAAGGGAGGGTGGATGTGGTGAGCCATAGGAGCAAATCTTGTGTCCTCGCGAATGTCGAGATTGATCTCCGCCATGAGATTATCGAGTTCCTCATCATTATAGTCGTGGTCACGATATCGCTGGGTCTCTGGTACGAAACCAGGAGAAAGAGAGCGTCGAGGACTGAATTTTATAGAAGGGGACCTTGAAAAACGATCCAGAATTGGTGATGAGGGTGGCGACGATGGGATAAAGATCGGTGATGACATCTAACTCGTCAGAATGACCACTTCATGCAGTAAAAATGGTACTCACTCGTAGCCCAAGACCAGCAGAATACATGTCGACAAGTTAGAACCCGGGGGTTGGTGTTGTTGAAGAATTAAAAAAGTTTTTGGTCGAGATGTCGGTGGCAAATTTTCGAGGAGTTCGGTGGCGAGGATTTTAATGTTGAGTAGGCCTATTGAAGTCAGCATTTCACTTCTGATAGTAAAACAACTACTCACAGCTCAGGAAGAACAAGGGATCAGTGTCGCTGCATATGTGTTATCGCAGGAAAAAAGTTTTTTCGAGGGGGCCAGGATTTTGAGGTTGAGGAGGCCTATTGAAGTCAGCATTTCACTTCTGATGATAAAACAAGTACTCACAGCTCAGGACGAACAGGAGAACAGTGTCGAGTTATAGCCCAAGACGAGCAGAATACGTGTCGACGTATTAGAACCCCGGGGGTGGTGTTGTTGAAGAGTAAAAAATTTTTTGGCCGGGATGTTGGTGGCGAAAATGATGATGATGACGAGAACCTATGACAATCAGATTTTTACATTTTTCGATGAGAAGAGTACTCACAGACTCGCAGAGGCCAGGAGAACAGTGTCGAGTTGTTGAGAAAGGCTGAAGATGTCCTGTTGAAGAGTAAAAAAAGTTTTTCTGGCGAGATGGTGAAGTGGCGAGGATGATGATGGCGAGATGGCCTATTGAAGTCAGATTTTCACTTCTGATGATGATACAAGTACTCACGGACTCGCAGAGAGCAGTAGAACAGCGTCGAGAAGACGAGAGAATACCACAATTGATATTAAAAGAGATATAGCGATTTGATGGGTGGTAGTCAGGAAGGGCGCAGTTGAAGAAGCGAAGGGCCAGAAGTGGATGAAAAGTAGTCGTAAAAGAGTGAGAAGAGTATCAAAATGATCCTTGAGACGAGTAGAGACAGTGTGTGTGAAAAAGAGCGTGAGTTTAGTAGTAAAATGACGATAAAGAGATTAGTGGTGGTGAGGACAGGTTGGTAGGTAGCGAGCAGACATGTCGCGTCGTTGTGGTGGAGTTCGGCGTTACTGAAACCCCGATCAGTGGCGAGTTCATGTCCGTCGCGTGGTCGGCGTTTTAGTAACGCCGGTGGTACGTGCCTGACTACCCTGAGTGTGGCAGGTTGTGCCCCGATTACACTGGGGTTGTGCCCGAAGTGGCTCTCCTCGAGTTAATATTGCTACATCCATGTCGGCGACGCCTGTTGTCATACCACTGCGCCCCTCTTGGCGTAGACCATCTCAAGATCAAGGACTAGGACGCACTGCTTTCACAACCACGTGTTTTCATAAAAATGGATTTCAAGCTCCTCCTAACACAACCACTCACTTTTCTATCAATCAAACTAAGACTCCATAGTATAAAGAAGCCTGAGAGGGGTGTGCATGAGGCGAATGTTGATGATGCACGTGCGGACTTATTTGCCAGAATGTCCACTCTGACACCATTTTCTGCAGAATCCCCTCACCTGCCACAGGACTCAGATGCCCCACCGTATCCCAAGTGAGAGTTACCAAATTTGCGACTCAATGGTGTTACTGGCTATGCTCATAAAGTACGAGTACGAGTACCCTACTCCCTGTGTGCAGAGCATGCCGCCATACTCGTTCACTTTGCGGCACAACGAGTGATCGACGACGATGACGTCACATTCCACCCACTCACACTTTGGTTGTCTTTCTACTGCACTAGAGTACTACTGTATCTTCTTCCCACACACCACATTTCATCTAGACCACGTTACCATCAGATCAGAATCGACGCCATGTCCCCGCCTAACTCTGTTCCTGACCAATTCCGTCCAGGATTTCTTCCTCCTTCCGTCGCCAAGCAGATGCAGGACAACAGTCCCGGACAACAACGTCCTCTCACACCTGCTCCTCTGGATGATGTGTTGGCCGATGGCACAAAGTACAAGCCAGCTGGAAAGTTACAGGGGAAGAAAGCAGTGGTGACCGGAGGTGATAGTGGTATTGGACGGGCTGTCTGTATTCTATAGTGAGTGATAGATGACGAAACTACTCAGAAGAGGAGAAAGCTAAAGGGTTATTAGTGCATTGGAAGGAGCAGACATCTTCCTTCATTGTCATCCTGCAGAAGAAACAGATGCTCAAGATACCAAAGAATATATATCGAAAGTTGCCCCCAATGCCAAGGTGGAGCTTTGCGCTCAGGATTTGAGAGAGGAGAAGGCGTGTTTGGAGATGGTTGAGAAGATCAGGAAATGGTCAAGTGGTTCGGTGCATATTCTGTATGTGCTCAATTCTTATATTATCCTGGACCATACTCATCTACATACATTTAGTCTGTTTCGATCAGTAAACTAGAGAATTGAGATTGAGCTTTCGCGAAGGGGGAGAGAAGCTGATGATTAGCGTCAACAATCATGCAACTCAACAAGAAGTCCCAGCCATTGCCGATCTGTCTTCCGAACAATGGCGTCATGTAAGTCAATGTGGCTTCTCAGACGATTAGCTGACCAGATTAGGTATTTGATCTCAACATGTAAGAACCCCGCACGCATGTTACCGAGTAGTGATTGACAATAGTCACTCGTTCTTCTACCTTACCAAGAATATCCTACCCATGATGCCGTGGGGAGGAAGTATCATCAACAAGTGAGATTTTACTCTTTGAAGATCAGAGCTGATAAAATAGTGCTTCTATCGTAGGTCGCCTGTTCACGAAGTCTAGTTCGTTACTGAGACTACGAATCCCTTCGTTGGACATCCGGGATTGTTGGATTATACAGCTACGAAAGGTGCGATAGTGGGGTTCACTAGAGCTTTGTCGAATCAGATTGTAAAGGAGAAAGGTGTGAGGGTAAAGTGAGTTGACTCTCAACCTTGCCCCTCTCTCTTTTGGATGTATCTCCTTACGTCGCCACTAGCCCCTGCTGCTTTGCCTTCATGTGAGAGGTGACATCTGCCGTTCATCTTAACCTTGATGGGGATGGATTGTTAGGGAGATATGTTGAGCAGTGACTAAACATCAGTGCCGTCTGTCCAGGACCTAGTAAGCCCTCTTCAACTCTGTAGGTTAAGTACAACTAGCTGATCTTTTAGTTTGGACACCGTTGGTATCTGCGACCATGACGAAAGAATCTCTTGAGAGTTTCGGTCTCACGAGTGAGTTCCAGCCATCTATTATGTATCATTATCACTCACCGCCCACCTTCCGCTCTAAGTCAAGACGGTGAAGAAAGACTGATGAAATAGCTGCCATCGGACGAGCTGGACAACCTGTGGAAGTAGCGACCGCATTTGTCTTTCTCGCATCGGCTGATTCTTCCTATTTTACTGCTCAAGTGAGTGTTTCTCCTTTGATATTTCCTTTACAACAAAATCAAAGTCATCTTGAATAGATCTGACAGGCTGTCATAACTGATTACATAGTGTTTTCACGTCAATGGTGGACAGCCATACTGAATGTTGGAAATTATACAAAAGCACCGATACTCATTCATTCGAAATTAGATTAATTCGCAGACGAACATTCAGACCATTTGCATAAACAAAGAAGTAAGATTGGAGAATGATATTCAAAAACACATGCATTGTTATATATAAAATACAACATCCATATCCCCATATACCCATGTAATGTCCTTTTTTCTTTTCAAAATGATAATGATTCATAAAGCCCAAAGTGATTCGACCTGGAAGAAAAAGAAGAAGAAAAGAAAATCAGACAGCTTCAACAACAAGTTCAAGTTCAAGTTCCATGTACATGGTTTCACCATCGAAATCCTCACCGGATAATGCGGCTCCGAGTTTATAACGTTCTCCATATTCTGTATCGTAAACGTAAAAATTAGGTGTGGTATTTGATCCATCTTGGTTGAAAAATGTCATAAAGAGTTGAGCAGGTGTAGAAGATGTGATTGATTCAGTCGTCCAAATGGGTTGTTGAACGGGATAACCATGTGAAGTTTGAGGTGTTCGACCGTCTGGATAAGCTCCGGTGAAATAGAGGTAACTGATGTATAGTTAGTTATGGTTGTTGTCAAACGTTTTGCAATCATATATCACACACAAAATATAAAAAAGGAAAGAGGTTGGAACAGAATTCGTATGATGGAGGAGTGTAACGAACATAATCATCATAATGGGTAAAATAAATATGAGAATCGGTATGTTTAACACCAGGGTTGGTTTCACGAAGGAAAGTAGGTGGAATGATCATAGAGATTGTTGCTATGACAGGAAGTCGGTAACAAGATAAAATTGAGATAATCGAGAGTAAGATGAAGAGAGGTGAAGGTTGGATAGTCGGTATATGGACATTTCATCTTGACCAAGAGGTTGATCGTGGAAGATTGTATCAAGAAAGTTGAAGGGGAAAACAGAAAAACTTACATGGGACCACCAGGATTATTAGGTTTCATATTATTCGAACCTCCATAATTCGTGATGACCGAAGCTAAATTATAAGGATAATTCGTAAAGTGCATGAATTGTTCAGGACCATCTTGGTCCCAATAAACCTTTTCAGCTCTAGAAGGGTCGGTAGACTGAAATTATCAACGATCATTCTTCTTTTCATTCCCATTATATGAATCGTCACGTTCTGTGAGATGTGTGAAGATTATGTAGATTGAGAAGGGGTTCTTCGTTGTCATCGTCAAAGACATGAAGACGGGAGGGGTGGGGAAGGAGGGAGATTCATCGATTTCATGTGTAAAAGCGTGAAAAGTAAAGGGAAATTCGATTAGTCATCAAAAAATGGAGGAAGATCATACGAGGAAAAAGAGAATACCGGAACTGATAATACAGATGAACTTACCAAGACAATCGCACCCTCATCGACGGATATATACGCTTGTGAATCGTATGGTGTTGTACCATTGGAATCTATAGCGTCTCGTTTCCTACCTGGAAAACCAAGTGGAGTCGTACGGATATAGCCTGTCATAGGGTCTACTTCGTTGGATCTTTTAGCTAGGTGGGCTGTGATGTTAGTGATATTACATCTTCTTTTTGTCCACTAGGTTCTCCGGACATCGTAGACGTCTCATGATATGATGATCCATCTGCCATGGACATATCTGAAGTGTTTTGGTCCGTTCGCTCGGGGACAATGAGATGGTGGGGTGGAGCGGAAGAGAAAATTGGTGGGGGTGGTGTATCAGAGAAGAATAGAATGGTGACCGTCGGGGGGAATGAATGAGACATCTGACGGCCGACGGGATGTTGGCGAGAGATAGAAGTGAAGGGGAATGGGAGGAGGGGAAGATGGGAAGATGAAGGAACAAAGAAAAACTCACCTCGAGTACGTGAAGGATCATATTTCCTTCTTGGAGCTTTCGGAGGTAAACCTCTTGATAACCTTTCTGCATTACTCAATCTACCTTCTTCTGCTCTTTGTTTCAACGTAGAAGTAGAAGTAGTAGGAGTAGTATCTTCTTCTTCTTCCATCCCTTTCAAAGTAGGTATCGTTTCCTCTGACCATTGATTTGACGTATGTATCATTTCCTCTGTCCATTCTTTCGACATAGGTATTATCCCCTCGATCTTTTGTTCCACATTGGATATTCCATCATAGGCTAAGACGATATCGATAAACCCTAAAATACTTAATCCCATAATGAGAGTGGCGCGATTTGACATATTAAACATTTCCTTCGTTGATCGAGTAAACCGACAATTGGTCTGAATTTCGAAGGTCAAAGTTCAAAGTTCGAAATTCTGATGAAGTAGGTTGTATCTTGTTTCTATTATGAAAGAGGAAAGTGGAAAGAGTGTTGCAATATACAATACGTGTAAAGTGGGATTCGTTAGATTTTTTCGTTAATGTAAATAGCGTGTTTGGTCGTTATTCAAAGAGAGTATAGAGTGAGGTTGAGTTTGATCTGGTAGGATGAGGAACCACGAATGATTGGATCATACTTATACCTGCTGATGATCATGTCATCGTATGAAAAAGTCAGTTATCGATGTTATCGAAGATCGGATAAGTGCCGGATCAATGTTGGGGCGCTCCACTGGAGGGAGTATCTTCTGAATCAAGGACATGATATCTTGATGCAGGTTGTCAGATGGATATCAGAGCTGAAGTCGTGCGAGAGTACAAGCGACGTCAGAACGAAAGGTGAAGAAAGGGTGAGAAAGTCAGTGATGCAGAGGGGAAGCGGAAGGACGGATCTAGAGAAGGAAGCCGAGTACGGAAAGGGAGATCTACTGGCACTTCCGGCACGTCAAATATCAGTGTCGAATCGCTCTAATCGTTCCGTCAATGACCATCATGATCCCAATGTACTTTAGATGACAAGGGCGACAATGACGCGACGAGAAACAGCCTGCTGTCTTCCTGGGAGTGCGGTCCGCTCGTGCATGGCTCATGACGAAAGACGATAAGGATAAGAAACAGTCAAAAGGGCGAAGCAACCGGACCCCGGTAGCTCCTTGCTCAGGGAGCCCTCGTCCTCTAAGGATGGACAGAGTGGACGGAAGATCCCTGAACAACGAGCTAGGCGGGTCTGGAGCCTGTGTTCCGAGTCGGGGGGTCGAACCCCGATCTACCGCGTGAGAGGCGGTTATACTGAGCCGTTATACTAACTCGGACGCTGTGTGGGGCTCGTACTCGCGCACCTTCAATAGTTGTTATGTTATGCGCAACTGCTGAAAACGGCCTTGAACATCATACATTTTCCACATAGCCGTGTTCAGACTCGGCCAATCTCACGTACTCTAGCTGGTCTACAGCCCATTCCCACCGCCTGAAATGTACGCATCATACTACTACTAAACCGGTCGGGGCAGGAAGAACAAAGTATATATAGAAGTCACCTGATCCTCAATTTGAAAATCATCATTCTGCTCAGCGCCTCCAAGCGTATAAGGCAGGTCATCGACATTATCGTTGAAGATCCAATATCCATAACTGCTAGTAGTCTCGTCATTGTTGAAAAAAGTGGAGATGACATCTCCGGGAAGATCGGTTGGGATAGTCCAAATTGGGATCTGTTCTTCAGAGCCGTACGCTTCCTCAGTCGAGGTAGAACCTGAGCAACCCCCAAAGTAGACCGAACTGAGGGTTAGATTGTACTTTCTTGAACATATCCCATGGGAAAATTCTATGGAACGGAGAGCAGTGAACTGGCAATGATAAAGACCTAAGTGCAACAGAATCAGGAGGAGAGGAGGGAGTGAGAGGGAGTATGTTCAGGATAAGCAAAGAGCGTCAGAGAAGCGATGACCAGGTCAAAGTGGGAGTAAGAGTGAAGTCGATAATTCGTTTTGGGAGACATTCATATGATTTTATGGGTCGTAGAATAGAAGATAAAGCACGAAGACCATAGACTCACGCAGAAGGCCGTCCATCATCGTGTATGATAACACCGTCCTTAGGCGTCCGCCAGACTCTTGAGCATAGATACCGTTCATTCTCACCATCGTTGAAGGTTATGGTCTGCTCGGATCCAGCTTCACCAAGTGTGAACACCATGGCGGCATCTATGTTGGTGGTCTATTGGTCAGCTGCGACTTGGTAATAAGCAAAAGCGAGAAAGTATTATCGGTGAAAGCTTGCTGACATGATCAAGCAGCTGATAACTGGGAAATTGAATTGACAGTGATGCGGAAGGTCAAAGCTGAAGGTGAATCAGAAAGTGAGGCAGAAAGAGTAGAATGAGGAATGGCATGAAGTGGAAAGTTCAAAGGCATTCAGACACAGACTCACGAAGTAAAAGACATCACCGTTGAAACTGTAGCTCAAATAAGATGTATCCACCGTCGGATCTCCCTCGCGCTTTCTATTCCCCTGTCCAGGCGGGGGAGAAGCTTGGATGATCGCTTGTCGAGCATCATCCGATACTCGGCTGACGAGGGCTGCCGGTCAGTAAGGAGTTGTTATACGTTCACCGACCAGTTGGCAAACAAGAGTAATCTCTCACAAACGGCTTGAAAATGGCGTGATACACTTCGAGGATACCAAAACGATCCCTCTGCCGATTGCTCGAGGATACTCGATCTTTGAGACTTGTTGGGATCGGAAATTACATCGAGAGTGCAGAGAACAATAACTCACCATGAGTAGCCGTTGGATCGTATCGTCTCCCAGGAGCCAAGGGGGGTAACCCTCTTTTGAACCTGTCCGCGTTGGTCATGCGTTCTTTGGCGAGTGCACCTCCGAAAGTAGACACCAATCCTAGGGCGAACAACAACGGACGGATCATACTGACGTGCAGTATTGAAAGAGTGGATAAGTAGAGCAATGCAAGTCGTACGCGAAGAAGTATCGAGTGTTTGATCCGTAGAGGGAGAAGATTGTCAGAAAGAATGTGGTGTAGAAGACGAGTGAAAAGATGGTTACCGAGGATCATGCTTATTCTTCATGCTAATTTGTGTGTTTGCGACGGTGAATGACGGCATTGTGAAGGATGTAGGATGGAGAATGAAGCTTATCGCACTTTGTCAAAAATCTGAACAGGTGAGATAACCCACTTGGTGGCCAAGAGCGGGTGAGTCACCGCGTGATCTGGGAGTACGACTGTTTCTCCATCTTCAATTCATACAACGCGTCTAAATGCTAGATGTGACACAGTCTAGATGATCTGAGACTATGAGGTGACCAATGAAGTTTGAGAAGCATGATATCATCATTATCGTGAAGTTGCGTCTGAGGGAGGATCCTCAAATCCTGCTTGAAGCTCAACGACCTTTTCGTGACATCGCGCGGCGATGTCTTGATTTTTGACCACTGATTTGATCGCGTGTTGTAGCTATCTATCAGCTTCAAACGAATCGGATTGAATCGACTTTTTTTGCGTGAGGATGCCGCGTCGTGGGAAAGGAGAGGGCGCGATGCAAGGAAAGAAGAAAAGTCAAAAATGTTGTGAAAAGGGTTATCAGACAGACCACTCACATGGATCAACTTATCCGCACCCCATAAACGTGCAGTGTTCGCGTTGACAGCGGCGAAAAGACCCGAGACGTCCTCGCTGGCCAGAATGTCGGGTTCGGCCAACCTGAGTATAGCGATGGCGATTCGAAACAGGGACTAAAAGTCAGCCTTACATAAAAAGGACTTCCGACGACAGAGGATATCGCAGGATGATACGGATTTGGGGGCAGATCTACTCACCGCATGTCCTTCTACGAAGAAAACGTCCCACACTCTGAAAAGCGTCTGATGATTAGCCATTTGAGGTCAGATCACCACCACGCCGTTCTCAGCCATCATGGAGTAATGGCAAAGACATGAGTCAGGCCAGCCGTTTGACATGGCAAAGTGTTGGTGACAGTTTCTGCTTCAGCGAAGTAGAATAGTACCAGGAAGGGGTGTGGGAAAGCAGGGTACAAATATGATGGCGCGGGAAGGCGCGAATGCTCACCTCAACAGGTAAACAGTCTGTGAATAAACTCAAGAACCAGCCAAATGTCAGACTGGCAAGGTCCAGACCGACTTCCGATAGCTTTTCGTCAACTTTTGGAAGATGTAACGCCACTAGGTCGGAGAGGACGGCTTGATCCGCTCTTGAAGCCAGTAGAGAAGGAGCGAAGAAATCTGTGGGGAGAAGTCGTTCGATGATGGACAGTAACACCCAGTATGCTTGTTCTGGTCATCAGTGTTGATTCACGCTTCGTGTCAGATGCATAGATGTTTCATGACTCATATGCAAACAGTGGGTTGATTCATGTCGAGGAGGTGATTCCTGAACATCCTACCACGGCTCCGGGCGAAAGAAAGTGGAATAGGTAGAAAGGCTGTGACGAACTCAAGAAGAGGACCGGATAGTGGCAAGAGGTGTGAACAGCGAAGAACAAGAGGATGAAATTTCAGTCTTGAGGAGGGTAAGGAAACGATCTGCAATTGGGTAACAACTCACCTTCATCCGAATGCGTCAGAAGGAGAGTAGCAGCAAGCATCTACTCATGAGTTCTATTTCCTCTGACAACTGAGAGACCAACATTCATTCCTGACATCAGCATCATCAAAATTGTGCGGAGAGAGACTAACCTTGACAACTGAAATACAAAGAAGAGACGTGTCAGCTCTGACTCTTTTGGATATTTGATAGGCTCACTAGCCGACGGAAGGATTATGCCTCTTTGTCAGCTCGGATTTGATTGCTTTGAAAGTCAGTTGCTCACCAAGAATAAGCAATCAGTACTCTACGTAGTTTGGCCACGCCAGGTCCGTCTCCACCTGTACATGTCAGCTCAGCTCAGTATTCCCGACTCAGCTCTGTAACCCGAATGCAATGAACGTAATCAATGCACCGGGATTGAGAAGTGATGGGGTGACCAAGGTGATACACATTATCAGGACACAATTGGCGAGATGATGGTATTCAGTAGCAGCTCGATGAGGGTACGGAAGGGAGACGGAAAAAAAGCCAAGACGAACCAAAGAAAACATTTCCAGGAAAAGTCCTCCCTACATCTTTCTCGATCTCTTTGTCAAAAGGTCCCACATCTCCTTCGTGCACCTTGAGTATTTCCCTATATTCACCCGGCACCATCAAATCTTTGGCTCCTGAACATTCGGCCCATATGTCGCTTCGATATGCCAATGGAATACCTTTCCTTACCAGCGCGGCAAAGGCTTTCCAGTCTTCTTGTCCATCTTTTGCCAAACCCATCTGTGACAGACCTATCAAGCCCGAGCCCCATCTTAAATCTTCTGACAAAGTGCCTGACGTCTTGGTCCCATTGGGGAGCTGCGAGCGGGATTTTGATCGTTTGCGTAAAAACGCATCCCATTCGGCTGTTCGTTCCTTCTGTTGAGCATCGTGCATATCTGTGAGTCTATCGAGGAGAGAAGAGACGGTACGCCTACTATCAACAGGTCGCATGGTAGTGGACGTGGTAGCGGTTGTCAGAGGTGTGGATGTAGCAGTGGAGTGAAGAGAGGTTGAGCCTCTAGTGGAAACTGTGAGAGATTCTTTGGCGGTTATTGGTGCCGTAGGATTAATGACGAGGCTAGGAGGTGGGACTGTACGGCCACGGTCAATGGATGATCGAGATACAGCTGGTATTTGGGCTGAGGTTGGAGAGGCGAGAGGAACATCGAGGGACATCCGAGGGGACGGTTGTTCTGATCTGGTAGAATCGAACGATGGTCTAGGAGAGGACTCCGACCTCGAATCTACGTCTTTGCGACGACGGACCCAACCTTCTTCGGTCGAAAGTACGTTGCCGGTCAAGGAGGCAGGAGCTACAGCTCCTGCGGCGCTGGCGTCCTTGAGCATGCTTGCGTGCTGAATGTCGTCTGTCAGTCAGCTGCATGAAGTAGGAAACACCAATAAAGCTCACATATGAAACCGTACCGATCCGTTAAGGGTGTTTCCCCATTGTCAAACCTCGTAGCTGTCTTAAGCTTGGTCGATTGGAAGAAAGAACCTAAATTTTGTCTCGAGAGTACCATCGTAGGTGGACGCGCATCATCAGGGACGATCGATGAAAGTTCCACTGATGGTGGTGGGATCTCTGCATTCGGTGACGTTTGGACTAAGGGAGAGCTGTCGGAAAGCTGAGGAGCCGCAAGTGAGGTCACTGTTGGCAAAGATCTACTATGACTCGCCCTGCTCAGCAGGGATGGTCGACCGATGTCTTCACCCATGGCTCTAGCCCGCATAGTAGCGGTGGAGACAGACGACAGGAGTGTACGTCCAAGAGAAGCTGTGGCAGCAAGCGCCTGGTCTCCATATCCTCGTTCGCGGGTTGGAGTAGCATTGGCCAGATCGGGAGAAAGCTGGCTGGCGATAGAAGTAGCTCGACTACGTGATAGATCTCGTGATTGCCGACGCCCGGGAGGTTCACGAGCCACTATACCTTCATCACGAGCGTTGGAGACGAGTGAATGAGCCAGGTAGGCGATGAGAGATTTTGACGAGACACTGGTCGGTACGAGGATAGAAGAAGGGTCAGGGGTAATGATTCGCTATCTTGTCAGATGAACCCTTTGCCATCAAAACTCACCGTCGCCAGGAAGATTGCTTTGAAAGCTGGTGAGCTTCCCCCGTCACCTTTACGCCAAGCGTACTCATCCTCTTCCTCGGGAGCTTCGTTCTCCTCTGGTACCCCAGCCGGCGCTGGACTTCCTATGCCCAGACCGAAGGAGGCGATTGATCCTATACTCCCTTTGCGAGGTCGACGAGGTTTTCCATTACTCCAGACCCATAGACCAGATGTCCATGATGTGCGGTTGTTCTTCTTTCCTTGTGCCACAGGGGTCGACATGGGGTCTGGATCAGGCAAGGGCGCATGAGTTACGGGAGGTGAAGCAGTGGGGAGGGTAGATGTGTGAGAGAGCAAAGGAGACTTGGTTCGGCGGGATGTCTGAGAAAGATGGGAACGAACCGATGGAGCTGGAGAAGAGGAGCGTATTGATTGCGCGATTGATGATATGGTCTGAGGAGGTACAGGTGCATTGAATAAAGAATCCGGAGCAAGTGAGGAAGAAAGGGCGTCGGCAATACCATCATGTATTGACAGCTAAACATGAGTAAAGACTCGTGGAACACGTTGGAAGAGCTCACCTGATCTGCAGTCTTGACCGGATGAGGGTGGGCTGAACGAAGAACCTGATTCTCTTCTTCCAACCGGGCGATCTCCTCTTGTAACTCTCGGATGGCTCTACTCAACACTCGCAAAGGATGATCGGCCATCTCGGGCTTGACGTGACCAGGAGGGGAGGGAGGGAAGAGTGGTGTTTTACTGTCCGGATCGTCTATGATTTGAGACGGACTCGACTGGGATGAATTTTTAGGGGTCAGAGAGGCGGGATCAAGTGAAGGATGTGGTGAATGTGAAGCAGAGGGTTGGGCGGATGATTGGGAAGAACCGAAGAGTGAGAGATATTCGCTGAGCTCAAGATCGGACATTAGATCGAATCGCTTGTTGACGATTACTAGCTCTTCCTTACTGAGACTACTGAAGAGAGTGCGAGAGTGTGTCGAGCTGGAACGAGTGATATTGAGGTGTTCAGCTTCCATGATGGCCTGAGCGACCGTCGCCGGGGAGCTGAGTGTGGTCTTGCTTTCCCGAAGGTGTGAAGCCTCAAGACCGAGTAATTCTGCTTCTGCATTCTGAGTCTTTCTCCGAGGGGCAGAGATGGTGGCAGCGTGTGGACGACGAAAATGGCTGGAGGAATCATGAGGGTGAGGGGCGAGAAGGGAATATGACGAGGTACGACGTGCCGAGGGATGTACGGCTGAAGAGAGAGGATGTTCGGCTGATGATGAGGAATGGACTGAAGCCAACAAGGGGACGTTGGGCTCGGACATGATGAGCGAGATGGCATGAGGGTGATGTGTAAGTCAAACACATAAGTAGGTAAGTATACTTATTGGCTGCAAAGGGGTCCAAGGAAGGGAGGTCAGGAAGGGAATGTGGCAATCCAAGCGAGTGGCAGTTTCACCTCCCAACCCTCCGGCTGGTGTTGAAATTGTCGCCTAACTTACTACTTATATTCGCTGATCAGCCGCTGAACCATTGGCGTCTTGAAGAATTGATATTCATTCTGAACCCTCAGCTACCCACAGAGCTTTCGTTGTATGACGTTGAAGTTGTTCACTCACGACAATCGTTCACAAATGGTCCTTCCTCGTGCCTGACCGTTGGCATAAGCTCATGCATCTGGAGGTCGGAGTGTGTCCGCGGATCCGCGGTACGCCGCAACCCCGAGTATCATGATCAGGGTACCCAATAGTAGCTCCCGGTAGCTGAGTGTCTGCAGTAGGACCACCATCTCACTAGTGAAAGACTGAGCGATCCGATGAATCACTCAAAACCAGAGAGTAAGTCAGGTGTGGTTGACCAGAGAAGGGTAGGTGGACATATTTGAAGGATATGTTTGTATCAGCCCTTTGCGCATACGAGCGTTTCCAATGGCTGTTGGGTCTCAAGTAATATTCTATGTAGACGGACTTCTCTCGAGTCGTATCAGAGGAGTGTTCGAATCTATCATGCAACCGAATGACTCGCACCGACAAGCATGCGTGGAACGATATGTCAAGCGAGTTAAGATACTAGAGACAATGTATCAGCAATGGAGGTGTTTTCCCTGCTTTGACCGCTACTACTGAGTATCTAAGCTTCATCGGTGTCGGAAAACCCACCTTAGCCGGGAAGATGGCCGAATGATTGACACTTGATGAGTTCCCCACATATATATCGTTCTCTCAACCGACGCCGGAGCCTGACGACGGCCGACGGACCGACGCATGACGACCAGGACCTAGGACCGAGGCCCAGGCTTTTTAGTCGACCCTCAAACGTTGCTTAGTATATTCAGTCAATTCGGTCAACTCTGTCAAACCACGGAGTCAGACATCGAAACACTTCAAACCTCGCTACCATCTCATATCAACTCGATACCGGATACGATTCACTAGCGGTAATCTTATCAACGCCATCAAAAATTGTAAACTTTGAATATGTCATCTCTCATTCCACCCATTCAGTGATGACGCCGTCTGAGCAGTCGGTCTCAGGCAAGGGAATGTAAGAAGAACTACAGTAATTGTGAAAAAAAGAACGAAGAAACCTTCTATCCGCCTCTTGGCGGCACATGGCGGAAACGTTAACATCAATCATATCACCGACGATACCTACGAAGTACAATACCTTCTGAAGAACCGAAAACGTCCGAGAAACGTTCAATGTCACCCCCCTTCGGATATGTCCGTCTCTCTGGTTTAGAGCAAGTCTTAAAAAGTCATTGTGTCACCTCTTCGATTGATACCCCTGAATTCTCATGTCCGTACCGAGACTTTACAGTTTGGGGCTTTGTTCTAGTCCAAGGTGTTGAGAGGAAAACGAAAGGATACTGACTCTTTGTCCTGATGAGGTCAGTCCGAGGGGCCGAGGGACATGTGAACAAAGACGTTTCGGAAATTGTTTAGATCTCACGCTTGAGGTCAAGTAAAACAATAGGAAGTTACACGGGACCTGGACGGCTTGACCGGGATGGCGAAAGAGTAAAATTCTCCGATTGTTTTTGTTCAAATTTCGTCTTTCAGGTTTTTCAGGTATCAACATTCTGTTTCCTGCCTGTACGACCTAAGAGGTGTTTACGTGAGGTAGAGGGTCAGAGGCTTTAGGAGGAAAGAAGAGAAATGGGAGTACAATGAAGGTGTAAAGGAAACAAAAGACTGTTGGAATGTAAGATAAAGATTGATACACATTCCTTTCTTCATACCTCTTACGTTTCCTGTTTTCACGTTTTCCGACTTTGGACTTTGGACATTGGACTTTAGACTTTAGATATCGAGATGGTCAGCTTGAAAACTATCGCTTTTGGCTTCTTACTTGCCCAAGGGGCTTTGGCGAAGGTTCTTCCTCGACATGTGCAGACTAGAACGTCGGGGGGTGCTCGAGAGCTTACGAATGCCGAACGGTTTGCTAGAGGTTTACCACCGAAGAAAGTGTCGAGACTCTTCAACGCCACAGCCACACATGGTACGTGCTGTTTTTTTCTCGTCGAGCCAAGATGGTTATATGATCCTAAATGCTGATTCTTAGCTGCTCCAGCAAAACGATCCGGTCTTGGGAATGTAGGGTACATTCAGGCTATTCCGTCTGCAGGCGGTGCCTCAATGTATGCGTACTTGTCAGGTAGCAACTTCCAGCTAGTAAGTATCCTTCTTTTAATCTATCAGTGATCATTCGTCATGTAGCTATGTTTCACAAGTCATCCGATTATCATGTCTACGTTCACCTACAAGCTTCCACACAACAATGAAAAGGGCCTTCAAATCCATACTGGTCATAGATCTGACTTTTTCCAGACAACGGACTCCTCGCAAGCGACACAATTCACCTGGGCTGTCGCCGGGAACGAAGTCCCCATTTATTTTGCCGATGGCGCCGAGTATATGTGCACTCAACACTGGAGTGGTCCGGACAATGGACAGGTATGTCTGACTGATACCTGAAGATAGGTGATGAACTGACAGCTGCAGTATAATATGGAAAGTGGAGCTCCCGCAGCGTGAGTACTTTCGACTCGTCATCCATTTCCTCTTGTGCCTCCCCTATTTCCCCTGCGATTTTCTCCACGCTCATCACTTCGTTCCGGCAAGATGAGGGGGGAAACAAGATATTACCCATTCAATGGTCGAATGAGCTCAAGTCTTCAAAAAGGATACAAAGAGCATCTGTTAGGCGTTAGGGTTCCTAGCTGACAGGTAGTTCTGTTGTATTCGGCGGTTGTCCTCTCAGTGACGGGCCTCAAACTACGACAGACGCACACACTGCCTCTTATCAATTACCCAGTTGGGACATACCCTCTTTTCCTCCCGACCGTCTATTCATGGACTTCTTCAATTATGACGGCACCACGACCTACAATATGTTCTTCTTCTCATTCGATTCGGCTGGAACGACGGGTCTCCTCGGATCCGCCATATCCATTGCCGGCTTTGCGAACGCACAGAATGTTCAAAGGGTAACTCTCATGTTGTTGGACGCTCTTCCGTAGACCGAGGTGACACCTAATGTGGCGAAGGAGTAGAGAGAATCCGGTGGAGGACTGAATAGAGACTTTATGACTGCTTGTATCTTTGGGCATTCACGTTTGGTACGCATGGACAATGATACATATCCATTTCTTCAGGCTTTCATGTCAATCTTCTAATGATGAACTGACCTTATACCCTTTCAACATTATCCGTCGTTCGCCAGACTTGTTGCTTGCGGCAAATGAACAGATCACTCCCCGATCCTGGCAGCCATCCTCTTGACGGTCGATTTCTCTCCCCACCTCGTAGATATTCCTCACGGACACAAGGGTCCGAAAATCCTTCAAGCTCCCACAACCAAGTTTACCAGGCGAAAACGTCTCTGCCCGTCGGTCAGGCACCTTTAGCTCGTCCACCGGACTTCCTCCGTTGAGAATCCCAAGGACGATCAACCTCTGCCGACCAACCAGATCCCATCAACGCCAATGCCGCAACCCATAACCCGCATCACATCATTTTTGACTTCTAAACCATCATCACAAGCCGATCATCTAAGGAAGGAAATCCTAAACGTCTACGTATCTCTTTCCCAACAACTCTTCTTCTCTCACTTTGGTCTAGAATCTCCACACTTGAGTTACACCCTTTCCGTCCTCTTCATGTGATCTTCCTGTCCATTTTCTTGAACATAATCTAGACCTAAGCCACCAAACCATCACTCGTCATACTCAATCTTCGTTCAACATCGGCATCCATTGCCGCATCTCTAACCTAAACTCCGCCTTTGATCCACTGATCGCATCGCCCATGACGGATATCTGACCATTTAAGCGAGTCTTGGACCTTGGTGAAAAATTTATCAAGATATGGTCCGGATGTTCCGGGATACAGAAACTCGGAGGATTGAAATCTTTGATATTGATCATTTACCCTAGTCTCAACTAATTCCTCTTTCCAGACGTTGTGTTTTTTTCACGATAGTGGACTTGGGATGGAGGTGATGGATGGTTTTTTTTGTGGGAAGGATTTCAAAAGGGCTTTCGTAAGCCAACTACAGGGTCAGAAAAACTAATTCATAACGCCCTGTCTCAGAAAAGGGAGGACGTACTTACACCATGTGATACCTCGCCCTCGCCCTTCATCAAAATACTCAACGTTATCATCACATCACATACAGGACCCACAGTCCCTCTTCATCTTCATCTCCGTCATTCCAGCCCATCAGTTGACGTCCACCCATCGGAAATGATCTAACCTAAATGGTTTTTAACCGGGTCGGAGCTTGTCTTGGACGACACGTGAAATACCGGACCGGATTGGGAAGATGAAGCGTGGAAAGTGGAAAGATAGTGATGAAAGATCAAGTTTGACGATGAAAGATGAGGTCACAAGACTTGAATGGAGGATGGAGAATGACCATCTCGGAGGCAGATACATCTATACCCTTGATGTGGATGGAACGTATGGGTCAAGTATGATATCTAGAGATGATTTATCAATAAAGGTATGCTGGAGAGAGCTCACGTCAGACGAAGATCCAAGATTTGGAATCAGACATCAAACTAAGGATGGTTTTCTCATCAAAGTTGTCCAAGTTGACACCTCATACTCCTTCTCGGCGGCTTTCCGCACATAGTCCCGTACCTCGCCGTCAGATCATCTTGTCGATGTATGCGAATTAACCGGGGTCTCGATCATCTTGAAAAGTCTTCTCGAAGGTGAAAAAGGGAAGGTCGACAATGGTTTACCGACCTCCACTCTAATTCCCTCTCCTCTTCCAGCTGAAGACTTGACGTTGAAGGGGATCGAGTAGTAAACAGTTCTCCCACGTCACTCCCATCATCCTTTTCTCCTTCGTCACACCAACCAGTCAGCCACCCTCACCCCAAATCTAATGTCGCGAACACGAAAGGTCGTCCACTGGAGGTCCTAGACTAGCGTTGATTTCAGAGAATACGTCTGGGAGAGTTGACGACAAGGTGGATATGTTGTATATCAGTAACGTCAGCTACCTCGCAAAATTATGACGACCTCCCATTCACTCAAGGATAATAGTTCTTTTTATCAGCTTCTGACCCCACGTCAAAAAAACCAGACGACATATTTTCCCCTTTCCATTGTATCGAAACTCGAGACGCATCAGCCTTTTCGTTTGACAACCATGCCACACCCATTCAAGGAGATCAGCCAGTTCAGCAATCAGTCACACGACCAGACAAGTGGGGGAGGCCAAGGGAATGGTAGTGGATCGGGAGGCTGTGGGACGTGGACGTTTTCAGGGGATTATTATGGGCCGAAAGGGGGACAGAGTCATTGAGACTGTTCGTTACGTATTCGTGTCGGCATTGTGAGTTTTGGGAAGTTTCACCACAGTACAGCCGCTTGATGCTGATAAGGTAGAACGATCGATATCGATGGAGGAGAAGGATACTTAGTCGTAGGCGAGAATTCTCGGGAGTGGAAAGGATAGGGATGGGTCTTCTGACGGAAGTAGACAAGGAAGTTGTGTAGGATTCATTCCGCGTTAGACATAGATGTTAGAATCAGATATGAGCTTCGGCAAAACAGACCGAAAAGACGCACCTACTGGCCCAGGCTATGCATGTCGACAATGATCCCGTCCCACATACCTCGTACTCGAAACGGACCGTCCCGCCCACTCCGTGTTTTCATTCACAGATACTCGGCTCACTCCTTCGCCATTGACACGTCATAAGATTCCGCTGGGAGAGAGGCTGATCAATCGCTTTCTGCCCACATGAGCTTGATCAATGCAGTAGTATATGCAACTTACCAGAGATGAGAGCTAGAATCATGCGGTATAAGTAGTAGAAGAATGATACGAGGTAGAAACCGAGTTTGATGAAACTTTCTTTCTTATGGCCGGAGAGGGTACGGAATATTTCGGTGGCGTCGTACATATGATTTTTGGCCATGATCCTGATGACATCAGTTTTGGGCATGTGATAGACGCCTGGGTGAGGTGTGGAAGAGAGGGATGAAGGAAGGTTTGGATAGGTTTGAAGGTACTCACTTATTCACGTTATACCCCACTAAAGGTGCGTTGAGCAGGAAAGCAATGAATTGACCGGATAAAAGGAAACAGAGTGTGAGAAAGGCATGGGCGATCATCTCGGGGAGAACGAACTGGAAAAGTAAGCATTCTGTCAAGTCGAGACATAGGTAAGAAGTACATGCTCCTCGAAAAGCAGAAGAAACATCCTGTAATTTTGAGGTCCAAACGGTTATGTTTGGTGCAGAAACGAGAGAGAGAGGTGTGGCATGACAAAGGAGAAGCACTCACTTGATTGAGCTTGTTACACAAGTCGATAGGGTTGATGTAATCTGACCCGTCAATCTCCCATTCTCTTCTACTTGGATGAAGCTAGACCAAATTCAAAAACAATATGGTGACTCACCACATTCCAGGTCAGAGAACATGATGATCTGTCCGTCAGTCTGCGCACTTCACCTCTCACATATTGCAACATTACACTGTCTTCAAATATACTACGAGGTATATCACACCTAGTCACCAGATCTGAATCACCAGATGTCGATGAACTTGAACTCACAAAGAATACCATGGTGAAGAGCAATACGGCGGCCATAAGGACCGCAAAGAGGAATAACCAGCCTAATTTTGAAATAACGGATGGAATGTTGGTTGGCCAGTTCGGTCATGTGGTTGTCAAATGTAGCAAGAGAAAAAGGCGTCAGCGAGACACAACTCAGTGGACGAGAACATACCTTCTCCACCCATTTTGGCTGTGGATTGCTGAGAGGTAGTGTAGATATAGAGGGAGTGGCGATATAGCAGGATACTTTTGAATGACGATGGATGTTGAACAAAGTGTGCGTGCGACGGTGATGTGGTCACTGGTGCACATGGCATCGAATTACGTAATAGCTATTCTTGCAATTTGGTTAGGCGTGCCAAGTCTCCACCTGAGGTGCCTATCAATCAGTCCTTCACTCCCCTCCTCTTCCACTCCAATCCCTGTCTATCGGTCGTACACTCGACATTGTTATTACCATGATGAGAAGTAAACCATACGAGGTGAGCTGAGGATCCCTGTCGCTGTCTCCAATTTACCCTTCGAACCTCAGATGCCGCCTGTTCCCATCCGTCATCGCCATCGATGACGTTTCCTCCTTCCTCCCCTTTTGGTTTGTTGTCTGATCACCTTCTTCTCCTCACTCCTCCCCAACTCTCATACGGCCAAGCCTTGTTTGTGAAACTCGGAGAATAAGAACGTAGAGATCATATACTCATCTCAGCGGTCAAAACCATACCCAAAAGCCAACCCTGACGCCGGTCCATGGAAACATGATCTCGCGCCTTCCGTCACGTCCCTCGCATCACGTATATCCACTTCCCAACCGTCCCTTCTTTCACGTATTTCCGGTGGTCAAGGTAAAGAGCTTCTCCCTGCTTCCAAATCCGGTACATCGCAAGGGTTCCCCACACCGACTAGTAATGGCGGTAAAGAGCTTCTTGGTCCTACGCGACAAAAGAGGTTGAGTAGGAGTGTAGTGGAGAATAAGGCTGTCGCGGATGCTCTTGGTATAGGAAGACGGGGAAGAGAGCATGTTGTAGGAGGTAGGGAACTACTTCCTGCTAATAGAGGGAACAATGGGTTGTTCTCGAATGGTGGAACGGAATTACAGTCTTCATCGACGGTTCCCGGTGGAGTGGGAGGACCAGTTTCGGGGTTTATGAGAGGTGTAGGAGGACAGGAAGGTGTGAGAATTGTTGGGGCTGCTAAAGGTAGTGTTTGGGTGAGAGTTGAGAATTTGGCATTTGGTACAACGGCGGATGATGTTATGGTGAGTTTCTTCATTCTCCTCTAACATTCACCAAGCTGTCTATGTTCTGTGTCAGTACACATTGGCCTCATGTCGCAACTTCGTCCTTCATTTCCTCGATGAAGTGGATTAACGGGATCTCGAGAGAACGGGACCACGCTGATCAGTTTTAGTCGGCATTCTCTCCAGCTCCGATTCTCAGTGCAAAATCCTCCCCCACCTCAACCCCGGAAATCATCTCTGTAGATCTTGAATTCCCTTCTCGAGCAGAAGCGGAAATAATCGTCGGACAATATAACGGTATAGTGGCAGATGGAAATACTCTCCATGTTACTATCCTCAATCCATCTCTAAAAGAACGTATGGGTGGTATTGAACAAAACTCTTCATCTTTGAGTAGACGAATGGGAAATGGAAATGGTAATGGGAATGGAGGATTGAGAGCTGAGGCAGGGGTGTTCATACCTAGGAAGGAACCTGATCCTGCTCCGAGGGAATTGGTTGATGAGGGTATCACTGGGTGAGTAAATTGGCCTTTCTTACTTTCAAGCTCATCTTTCCAACCATCCGCGTACTGCGTTTGTCATGCATGCTTACATATTCCTCCTTCCCCGCGCTCATCCGACGTCGTAAACGTGAGATTATCTGGTCGAGTTGGTATGACCACACGATAGTCTGTAGCACGACGTCTTGTCAAGCTGATTTCTCTCGTAAGTGTCAGCTGACAATATAGGAAATTATACTCTGATCAAATCCTCGCCACTCAACCAAAAACGGGAATCATCACATTAGCCGATCCGACTTCTTCGTCATCCGCTGCTCGGAATAGAGCAGAAGTATGGCGTGCTGTTCAACCTACACTCACATTGGCACAGAGAGTGGGGGCTGCAAGGAGATAATTATCGTTGGACTTTGTGGTAGGCGGCTTTCAAACATATGACGCGGTTGATCGGTATTTTGAAATGAGGGTAGATATACCTTTTGGACCTTTACTACTTGGGACGTGGACGGTACCTCGTCGAAGCGAGGAGACAGCCCTGTGGTTTATGCATGATGCGATATGTTCTTTGAAATCTCAATGCACTAATTACCAACACCAATCCCGGACAGTGTCAAATCAGAGCTCGTGCCAATGTGGTCATGGTCAATATCGAAGAAAGTTCCGTCAAGGTTTGATCACTTCTGACCGAAAAAGCAGTGGGAAGATGCAGAATGCAGCAGACAAAATGAGATATATTACAACATTTCTCAAACCCCTCTCAAACCTTCCACCCCACCAGCTTTCTTCACCATCCTCTTCAATTCCCCAGGAGTTTTCTGCCAAACATTCTCTTTATCCTTGCTCATTGCCGTATAGTCTTCTCCATGTTTGGCTACGAGGGAAGAAAGCCAAGCGTGTTCAGAAGTGGAAGTATGTCTTTTGACAGGTTTGGAGGTGGAGGCTATACGTTGGAGTTCTGGTATAAGTCAACATTCTACATTCAAATCAATCGCATGCAGTAGTCGAGAGGACATCTTTCCCCAATTTTCCCTCAAAATCCCTGGCTCATTCTTGCACCATCTAACGCTCAAAACGACCCGAAATCAAGTAAAAGTCGGGAAGGAAAAGGGAAAAAAAAAATGGGAAAAAGCGATCTATCGAGAAGAGTAAAGGGTAGGTATTATAATTAAGGGAGCCGAGAGATAAAAATGACGTTGGAAGCAAAAGACACAAGAAGAGCGCGAGAATCAGATAACTGGAAGGATAACTTCAATGGTCTGGATTTTGATAGCGGGAAAGGAAACAAGGGGAACAATTGGACTAACCTTTCATCAATTTTGTCTCTTCCTCTCCTTCTTTAATAATCTCATCTTCATCCATCTTTTCAGATTGATCCTCATTCTCATCCTCATCTATGATGATATCCACAACATTACCTTCTTCATCCCTTACTATCCGTCCAAAACCAATTTTTACCCCTTCTGGAGCTGGTAAAGAGACTTGAGCTTTGTGTGATCGAGAGACGTTGGAAGGGAGTGGAATGGTGGGTAATAAACCTAGAGCTGCGTAACTGACCATCAGTCTACTGGACTGACACATTTCTCATATTGCTCCGTGCCAAGACCTGCTTTGAGAATCATCCTGCCATACCATGCAGAACAACAGTTTTGCGGTACGCCTACGATAGTGAGTACCATTTGGCTCACTCATCTGTGTGACTCACGAACACAAGGGTCTAAGAAAAGCGCTCTGAGAGGGAAAAAAAGGGGTCCGAGACGGGGAAAACAGGTTCAGGGAGGAAATGCAGGTATGTATCATGATGAGAGAATAGTGATAGCATGATTACCACTCACTTTTGAAAAACAGTCTTAGTTTTATCCCATCCTTCTTGTAAAACCAGAGGACCTTTCAAAGCTGGTGGTTTCCTCTTGGCTTGACGCATACGACGTTTTTGGTTCAAAGAAGGTTTATGAGTTTTTGAAGATCTAGCTTTATTTCTTTGTCTTGGGTTTGCCATCTTGTATCGTTATTGATCCTATCACTGATCAGTGACTGGGTGCTCTGGTGAAAGAGATCGTAAGGAGAGTGGGTGAAGTTGCCAGTTTAAAAGTTGGGTGGATGAGGAAATTTCTTTCCGCCGGAACTGGAATGTGGCTGTGGCGGTTTGATAAATGTGGCAGTTAAGCGAATTCCACGTGCGTGCGTATCGCAATCTGACAATTATGTCAAGTCGATGATTTTGCATAATATGAGCAGACCAGTATACAAGTGAAGTTTTGCTCATAAATGTGGAATGGATAATTTGAAGTGAAGAGTAAATATATCATGAAAAAGAGAGTAGATATCCATGAGTCCTGTGATCTATATGATAATCCCCATTATCGTCCTCCAAACCATCCCTCTATCCTCGTCGTCTTTCACCTGAATTCCGACCAGAGTCATGTTGCGCTTCATACAATTTTCCAATCTCCACATACTGGTCGATCATATCATCTTCCTCTGGATTAGCTCTTGCATGAGCGGAAAGTTGTTGCAATCGATCCCATGTAAGAGTATGAGCGTTCTTGCTTCGTTCCGGCACGGAAGTGGTAGTAGCTGGACCGGGGGTAGAGGGAAGATTTCCGGGTCTAGATGATTCGGATTGAGGGGTGGACTGTGGTTGTTGTCTTGGTTCTCTGGGACTCTGTCGAGTATGAGATGTTCGGGAGGGTTGTTGAGTTTGGTTTTGGGTTGCCTGTCTTACATTTGGAGATACGGAAAGCGTCGTATGATGAGAGGATTGTTGGTTTGATACGGTTGTGTTTTGAGATTGAACGGGAGTATGGGAGGTGGAATTTGAGGATGAGTGAGCTGGTACGGACCGAGTAGTATGTGAGTAAGGGTGAGTCCGTGAGGACGACTGAGTTGAGATGGTAGGATGAGATGTTGAAGTTTGTGTACGAGTTGTTCGAGTAGTAGATTTGGTGGTAGGGGAGACCATCTTTCTTAACTATCTTCTCAAAACCTTGAGACTCTCAGGTTCTGGAGCAAAGATATATGGCAAAAAGAAAGGAAAGTGAGATGAACGGAACGGAGGAGAACCAGGTTGATTTTAGATATATGTGTCGAAGGTGAAAAGAGGGAAAAGGACGATGATGTGTCGTCGTATGATGACAAGTCCTTGACATCCCCCTTGATCCTTCTTACCGTTGATCTGTTCCAATATTACGAACATGATGTAGGGGAAAGTTTCAACTATCAAGGTAAATGATTGTGTATTGAAGTATTACCTCGTTTTTCTCACGTGGCCCGAGAAAAAGCGTGCGTCGAGGATCTTTCCTCTTTTCCATATTCCTCCTGTTTTCTCGTGTTGCTTATGATAGATGAAACATTATATGCATATATCTACATTATGATTCTACTCTCTATCAGATTTCTTCCCCTTCTCATCATTCTATGTTCGACGGGGGTTTTCAACAATACAGATTAACATGAAACCCGTTTCTCCTCTCCCGGTGCGTGGTGTGTCTGGAATGAATGATGTAGAAACTGGTGATCAACGTTTTGTATTTCTAGTGATGTATAATTCTCTTACCTCGAGAAATAGAATCATTGTGTGGTCTGATTGGTTTTATGACTCTTTCGAAAGAAATCCAAAACGATCTCTTCTTCTTCTGGAGTACCAACTTCAGTAGGCTCCAACCCTTCTTTCTCTCCCTCTTTCTCTTTCTTCAACTCGTCTTCCTCTTTTCTAAGTGACTCTTCTTGGGGTAGACTCGGATCATTGGGTTCCCTTTCAAACGATTCAATTTTCTTCTTTTTCTTCTTTTCTTCCTTCCTCCCTCCATCGTCCTTCATCGTTTCGGTCAACTCTTCTCCATCCTGCTCCTCTCCAATGTTGTCCTTTTTGGCCTTTTGTCCTTCCATCAAGTCAACCGTTCCGGGTGGTTTGTCATCGCCTATATTCAGGGGTTTTCCAGCTTTGGAGGTCCCTTGTTTTGACTGATATTGAGCGAGGTTATCTTGACGAGCTTGGTCGTATATGGCTATATCACGTGCCCATTGGATGATGGATTTATTAGTTTGAGGAGAGTTGTAGTTCTTTTCTTGTACGTGAACTTGTCGTCGTGCTTTCATCTTGGATCGGGGATTGGTTGGTCTACTGTAAGGGGTATGTGAGTGAGATAGATCCCGGTGAATGGCGGTGGTTCAAATTTGTACGCTTCCTCAGCTAGTAATGGGAATAAGGGCTGGACAGAGTGATCACACCCCTCAGGTACGTTGTCGGATTATCAAAGAGGATGCCGGACGTATGATATCTCGGAGCAGAATATCAAGGGGATGATCCAATGTTTGAGGTTTGATTCCCCCATTTGCCACTTTCTACTTCCTACGTTGAGAACCTGTTGTTTTAGAAAGGTCGGAATAACAATTCGTCAGTGGGGAAAGTGGATAGCCATGAGGTTAGAAGTGATGTCATACGTATAGTACACACGAGGCGAAAGTACGTGCGTTCGTGGTGAGAACAGATGGGAAAAAGGGGTCTTGGAGACTCCCCTGACCCAACTTAGGTTCCTTGTACGACCCATTCTCTTCTTCTAGAATCACCCGTGATTATGTATAATCCCCATCTTGACAGTCCCTTCGATGTCGAAGTACACGTATGGTCAACTTGGAGATACTGGGAAATTCTCATCAGTCAGCCTCGTCTTCGGGTTACATTTGATGTTTTGGACAGATATGCAACAAACCATTCGAGAATTACTATATGAACTAAGCGTTCTTAATCCATTCTTTATATGCTTTCCCTTCTTTCATTCTCTTCATCTTATCTTCTAAACGTTTATTATACTCTTTACCCTTATCAACCTCTGTAAAACCTTTTGATCTCTCTTTTTCTTCTTGTCGCTTCGTCGGACGCCCTAGTTGTTGTCCCGTCTGTCTCTCCGGCAGTTCCTTGTTCTTCTTATTCTCCATCTCTTCCTTAACTCGTTTTTCTTTTTCTTTTTCTTTCTCTTTCTCTTCAGCACGCTTCTTTACCCATTGTTCCATTGATTCTTTTTGAGATTGTGTGATAGTCCACATCTCGTAGATTGTTCGTTTTACACCCCTCTTGTTGAAGTAACCTCGGGTGAAGATGTGATGAGAAGGAACTATTGAGGGGAGCGGCGGAGAGTATACCGGCACTCTGAGGTCTTGTTGAGATATTGGAAGGATGGAGGTTGTAGACTACGAATGAATGATAGGAATGATAGTTTTCAAGCTGATTGTGACGGGTGATACCAAGTTGAAGGGAAATAAATTGGTCTGAGGCGGATGATATCGATCACGGTGGTTGTGGGAATGGTGGTATATGTTGCGATACTTGTCAAATCTTATGAATAGAGTAAATATCATCATAGTTCCGGACTTAGAAGAGAAGAAAAGAAAAGAGAAGAGGGGATAGAGGGTGTTTTGCTTCTCACAAACAAAACGCACATACATCTGATCTCAAACCTGTACATCCGTAGAAGGTTAGAACAAAGGACGCACACACGGAGTGCAGGAAAAACGCGCGGATCAATTTGATCTTTCGCCATGCACGAGGATTCTCCATCTTCTCTTCCTTCTCATCTTGTACTCATAATATCTATACTTTACACTGATTAGTCCCCGCTATTTTCTTCAAAAGTTCAATTGCATGATCCTGTCAGTCATTCGATTTTACTTGATATCTATAAGCTGATCACTCTTTCAGTTTTCCGCTCATACTTCCTTCTCCACCATATATTCTTTTCCCCACGACCAAAGTCAAGGCCTCCTTCAAACTCGCACAAAGTTCCACAAACCAGAGAACGACGTAGATGATATGAGCTATAAGCTATTGGGCTGGAGAAGGGTGATAAAGAAGAAGAAGAGGAATTTCGTCAGTGATTTCATTCCCACTCTTGACCACTCTGATCTTCAACCCATTTCCTAACTTGTCCTTGACTTTCTTCATGTTTCTTATTCAATTGCATTATAATTTCCTGTACTTTCCTCATTTCTTCCCTTCTTTCTGATTCTTGCGAAAGCCAATATTCGTATTGTTTCTTGATTATGGCGTTCCGTTCTTGGAGGGTTAGATTTGGGTTACCGAATGGGCTTGTGAAAGTAGTATTCGGTCTCGAGTTGGAGCTTGTGGTCTGGGTAGAACTGGGATTGGAGCTTGTGCCCTGGGTGGGATTGAGATTCAGATTGGAATTGGGAGTTGGGGTGGAGCTGGAGGATTGGGAAGGTTTTAAAGTGGGTTTCTTTGATCCGAATGGGAACATTGATCAAATGCGAATTATTCAAAGAAGACGGTTTGACTCGACGTTAGGGAACAAATGAAGAGTGAACCTCAGAGAGGAGAGATAGGTTAAAGTGCACTGGATCGAGGGTGAGGGTGAGATTGGTTAGAAGTGAAAGCGAAGATCCCGGTGAGAGATTTTGGTTTATGTTGAAAAGAGGATGGTGACTCTGAGTGTGTACGAGCGACGAGCTACGGTGTAATCACTATCTTGGCTGTCCTGATAAGACGGAAATGATTCAATGAGGTGTGATGAAGTAATTGTTTTCGGAGGAACCAAGTTCTTAAGAAACTTTATACTACAGTCATACTCCGTTCCTTTCAGCCTACAAACATCGTACTGTATGTCAATCATCATCCCGGATAATTTTAGCTTCCCGAGGATCAATCCATCTCTCTTTCGACGCATTTTTCGGAGCGCGGCAAGAAGAAAATCGAAGTGATTCCAGGGACGTCAATGTCGGGAGAAGCAAAGGTGAGAGTTTCAAGATCGTTCGGAGACCACCCCGGTCTCTTGATATAGGAAGAGTACGGTGATTAGGCGGAAAGGGCGATAAAAAAGTGTGTAGTACGTTTGTCTGGTCGATGTGGTCGTATAGAACCACCAAGGGGAAGTTTACCACGTTGTAAGATGCGGAATGGAGGTTTGAAGATTAAAAAAGGTTGACGTAGGTTTAGGAGGGGGTAACGGAGTGTTCCTCGGGAATGGGATTGTATACCGGATCGGGTCTACGGGGTTAGATGAGGCTAAGTGCGGAAAGCTGGAAAGACGGAAAGGAAGTATGGAAAACCTCGAGGATGAAGCATGTTTTCTTGCCACTGAAATAAATCGAAAATTTTCTCATGGTCGTTTCGAAGAGACCTGCTCCCATACCCGACCTGAAGTGGGTTACCTCGTGAAGGCACAAGGCGAGGAGACGTGTCAGGGAAGAGAGTGAGCAATTGTCATGAATGAAATGTAGGAGGAGATGAGGTGTCTAATGAGTTGTGCTTTTACAGAAAAAGTGAAGTTGCATACCGTTTCTTTCAATCATATGACACTTCCTTCTTAATTTCAATTCTCCCGCCGCTTGTGTCATTGGATTGTTTTGATGAATCTACACCCATTTCTTATCCTCCTCACTCTCCGCCGAGTTCACATATCCTTCCTCTAGACTTGTTCCTCACCTAACATCGAGCCAAAACCTTCTCAGAGATCCTAACAGACACCAACGACCACATACATGATCACCACCCCCTTGCCGGATTAAACTTCTTCGAAGCTTCTTCCTGCTTCATATCCTCATCCATCTTCCTCCATTGTGCTGGAGAGATCTGTCCCTGTACTCCACCCCACCCAATAGTAGCCGATCCAGGTGCCCAACCTTCCGTTCCTACCGCCCAACCAAATCCACTGAAGCTAGTTTCGCCCGTAGGTTGTGGATAGATGGTTCGATGTATTTGAGGTATATCTTGTCTTTGTTCTGTTTGTGATTGTGAGTGTGTTTCACGTTTGAGTCCAGGAAAAGGATCGTCAACATATGGGATCGTATTGGGAGATTGTTGGAATAAAGGTGTGGCGTAGAAAGAAGACGAAGGTTGAGGATGATTTTGAGTAGAGGATTGAGCTTGGAATTGGGATTGAGATTGGAGATTTTGAGTTTGTAAAGATTGAGGAGATTGGAATTGAGGATGTTGTGAAGCTTGATACGGTTGAGGGGGAGGTGATTGGAATTGCCACGGAGGGTGTCTAGGATCAGGAGCGAAAGATTGAGTGGGATGAGAATAAAAACCATATTGCGGACGAGGCATGATGATGTTTCCATAAGGATCTTGTGGTTTTTGTGTTGGACCAGGTGTATTAGGAGCAGGAGGAGGTGATAAAGGTCGATTGTTGATATGATTGAAGGATGTGGGGTTTGAGTTGTTAGAAGTTTGGTCGTTGGGCATAGTGTTTCGGTGTGTGATTGTTGGAGCTCTGTATGAGGAGAAAAGTCAATTGAGATGAGGTTTAGGGAGATAAAAAGAGAAGTGGCGAGCGAGATAATTATATAGTGTGAATATTGACAACGGATAATGCGCTCGGTATAGGTGAGTTCAGTGTGACGGTCAGAAAAGAGTACACCGAACGCACAGGTATTAGATGAAAGACATTGGTCGGACCTTCGGAAGTCAACCCGAATCCTAAGATTCTAAGATAATAGATGGTGAGCGGAGAAGAATCGTTCCACAAGTAGCACACGAACGTGTAGTAGAGAGATCCGGGGCGGAGAATGTATCGGGAAGCTGTTGGAAGTCTTCGGCCACAGCATCAAATAGCGACGGAAGTGATTAAATCGCGGAACATTGTTGAAATGTAATGAGGAAGAGGGTCATGACGTTCATACTTGCGGCAAGAGTAAGAATCCGGATATCTGTACCGCCGGGTTAAAGGTCGAGGGAAAATATCAAACATGAGGCTGTGAAGGGGTGTAACGTTCCAGGGTACCGGGTGAGAAATGATGGGCCTCGGTTTGGAAGCGGAGTGGACAGGCTTGAGAGATGACAAGAGTTCTTTCTGATTCAGTGACACTCATTCGAGAACATGACGGTGGGCTCGTAAGTAACATGAGGAGAGGGGAACGGAGGGGGAAGTTTCATGGATGAAGTATTAGTGAAAGATCGTAGGTGGGGGTGACATGAGAAGATAAGAGGGTGTGTATTTCAGGGTGAGAGGAGACATACGGACTGACCATGACGTCCCCATATCATCGCCTCCCCTACCCTCAGCTGAACTTAGCTCGTGCTGCTCAAGTGATCGAGTCTGCTTGAGTCTTGTACTATACGAATGACTTCGTGCGGTCGGTGAAGCGAGATATGGTGTCTATTGGAATCCGACCACTAGACGCCCCATTTCCATTTTGTCGTAACCTAATGGCTGGTAGCCGGTCGCTCAGTGACCTGAGAAGACCGATCCGTAGACGAGGAACATGAGTTGCCCCCCTCTCAGAGCGGCTGATAGAGTAGTGACGATGGTATCCATTTCGATTTGAACCTAGGATTTGACTCGGATGATCACACGATCATCCATGTTCCAGGCTCGATACTGATTTTCGACCTCTTGATCATCGAGAAAATCTTCAAAGACTGGAAGCTGATTATCAACAAAGGGAATATGGACTTAAATGGGCTCAACTCACGGTGGAGTTCACGGGCCTCAAGACAGGGGCCTAAATACCTAAGTTACTCAAGCCGCATACGGCTTAGGATCTGCTAACCATGATCATCTTATCTACAGAGCTCCACCATAATGACTATGATGACCATGATTCGCCTTGTGCTCAAAGTCGATGATAACCCCAGGACCGATGTCGATGAAGACCGAGAAATTGATGGTGATGACGATCTGTTTGATGGTGTCGATCCCCCTTTCAACCACGTCCACTCAAACTTTCTCAAGCATCGATCGATCGGTCTCTTCTTCAACTTGAACATCCCCTCAGTATCGTTCATTCCATCTTTCTCCTCTTCATTCTCAGCTCGATATGAACGCCAACAGTGATAATCGGTCGGAAGGAGCCAAGCTGAAAGCTATCGTCGTCGGTGAGTTGTCTCTTGACGACGAGGACTGATGATCAGGTGCGGGAGTTGGTGGATGTGCTGTTGCGGCTAGATTGGCTCATGCTGGTTTCCAAGTTGAGGTCTATGAGAAGAATGAGTTTTCTGGGGGAAGATGTAGTTTGATACATCATGAAGGGTATAGGTTTGATCAGGTGAGTTGTGTCGCTCTCTTCTTCCTCCCCCTGCCAGTACCCCTGGCGCCGTCTCCATCCCTCTACCCTTAACTGTTTTCCTATCTCTGGCAGTCCTCTGCATCCTTTTCCGATTCTCCAAATTTCCTGGTTTCAACATCTGTTCATACTTTGACTACTACGATATTGTCAACATCGTCTCATCTTGGCGAAACTCGACGGATGTGCACTGAGTGGAGCCCCACAAACGATCGAAATCTACGGTATAAAGTTGACCTCTAGGGCCCTTCACTTGTCCTCTTACCACCTATCTTTCGCCAGCTCTACTCAGACCTCGGGACTTCTATTGAGAAACATGTCGAACTGGTCCAATGCAAACCCAACTACACTTTGCATTTCCACGATGGAGAAAAAGTCGTTTTGTCCAGCGATAGAGCCGCCATGGCCTTGGAGGTAGAGAGGTTCGAAGGGCCCGAAGGATCAGAGAGGCTGGAGGGATTTCTTCGGTAAGTCCAACTCTCCATGACGCTATTGGCACGATCAGACACGCTACTTGTTGGAAAGTATGGGATGAGGGGGACGCTGATATGACAGTGAAGCCGCCGTCCACGGTAAACTATCTTATGACCTCGTCCTCAGTCAAACGTTCAATTCTATCTTTGCTTACCTTCGTCCTTCGGTCGTAATCAACGTCCTTCGCTTTCACATCTTCACGAGCATGTGGAATCGGTGTGAAAAGTATTTCCAGACGGATCGGATGCGTAGGGCGTTCTCCTTCGGAAGCATGTGAGCATGGTCGTTCGTTCGAATGTCGGAGTGTGAAAGCTGATGATTGAGGTATCTTGGGAGTTCACCGTTTGACTCTCCGGGGGCTTACACGTGCGTGTCGTTCTTGTCCTTCGCTCCCTGCTTGGCAATCATTCTATTCGCATAGGTTTCTGCACCAGTTTTGACTCCTTACTCTGTACATCACACTGCCGAGAAAACTTGAGGAGTCCAAGCAGCTTCTTTGTCGGGAGCAATTTCCTTGGGAAGTGTATCTGTTATGCTGATTTTAGATTATTACAATGGAGTGAGACGTGCGAAGGCATCGTATGTTCCCCTATACTTCTATACACATAAGAACTGACAAGTAGTGGTATCCAAAAGGAGGATTCCACCGGGTACCCGCTTCACTGCTCTCTATCGCCGAATCACACGGTGCCAAAATCCACTATTCTACTCCTGTAGATAGTGTGACTTACACCGACGGCCGTATCACCGGTGTTCGGCTAGTCAGTGGGGAAGTGAAAGAGGCAGATGTGGTAGTCGTCAATGCGGACCTGGTTTGGGCATATAACAATTTGTTCAAGGAGATACCTTCGATCTCGGAGAATGGGATTGTACCTTCCATGAAGAAACCATCAGGTGATTCAAAGATTGAAAAAGTCGATGAAGTCCGTTTGGAGAAGAAACTGCTGGAGCCGAAAAAGGCGAAACAGTTGGAAGAAAGGGAGCATTCGTAGGTCATCGTCACATTTCGAAATGGGACTGATGGTAGATGTTCGTCAGTCTCGTTCTACTGGGCTATGGACTCCGTGATTGAGACATTGGGTACTCATAATATATTTTTGGTCAGTCCCTCTTCCTACTCCTCATTTTCGATCCCTTCGCTGTCACCCACTCAACTCTACCTCACTTCAACATCACTCCGCGACCTGCCCATTTTCATCTGCGCTAGAGGAGCTATATCAAGGGACACCTCGAAAGCAACGGTTGATAGATGACTGATACCCAGGCGGAAGATTACAAAGGCTCATTCGATGATATCTTCAAACGTCAGAGTATGCCCCGAGAGCCCAGTTTCTACGTCAATGTGCCTTCTAGAATGTACGTTCTCCCCCATTGTCTATTTATCTCTATCATCTCCACTTACACGTCTCCATGACTTCACCACGAACGTATGTCACACAACGTTTGTCCCAAGTTACCTGACCCGTATAGGAGGATGCGTTTTCATTATCAGTTCACAGAGCCTGACGCTCAGTGACCCATCAGCAGCTCCACCAGGTAAAGATACCCTCGTAGTTTTGGTTCCCGTTGGACATCTCATGCCTCATTCCTCTCATGTACGTGAGAACGGTCAAGATGGAGTAGGCGAAAACACTCAAGAATGGTCAATTTTGGTGGAACGTGCCAAAACACAGGTGATAGATGTTATGGAAAGTCGATTGGGAATTAGTGGGTTAAGGGAGAAGATAATATGGGAAGAAGTGAATACACCTCTTACTTGTGAGTCGTGATCTTCACAAACCCCACTGATCCCTCCATCTGCTACTTCCTCAGCCCCGCTGCATCCCGGCTACTGACCAAGTTGGATCAAGGCATTGGTCACGTTCCAGTTCTTCAAGCTTTGAGAAATCTTGTCCTTCGTCAGCGACTTTCGGAGTTCCCTCCTTTCCAAGTTGTGCCATGAGGACAGGAGTAGCACAAGGAGAGATTTGGTTTCTCCTCGAGTTCGATGAATAAGAGGTGAAAGAACAGCGCGACCAGTAATGAAATCGATGGACTCAGACTTTGAACAGAAACTGAAATGAAGAGATGAACTAACGTTAAAGGGAAAGATAAATTCAATTTGACTCACGGTAGTATACTCGGTATCACTCATGATTTCTGGAACGTACTTTGGTTCAGACATCAAGCCAGGCATTCGAAATTGAAAGGAGCTTATTTCGTTGGTGCTAGTGCTCATCCAGGTACTGGGGTGAGTTATTTTGTTCTACATCATTTCTGCGTCATCTTCAATTTCTCGCATGTCTTTTACGCTGCCCATCCTGGTATACTCCTTTTCTATCTTGACCGTGTCGTCAATCAGAATCTATATCATCGTATTCGTTCACTGTACCTCTGTCATCTCCCCTTTCATCATTTTACTCATCCCGTCACTTTCTTGTCCCTCCCCTTCTTCTCCTTGATCATTGTTCATCACCATGTTAGACTTACTCCACCCTTCCTCCCCTTCACCATTCCATCTCATCGTCAACTTTGCATTCACCTTACTTTTCCTTTCCTCCATCATTGTCCATCTGTACCTATCCCAATCTCCCCTGTTCATATCACCCACCATCCCTTCGTAACCCTTCACCAATACCAACACTAACATCCAGGTCCCAATCTCCATAGCTGGATCCCGTCTATGTCTCCAGACTATCCTATCTGACCATTCTATCCCTCTTCCTGAGACATACCATCCTAATTCTTCTTTCACCACAACCACATCAGCTTTAGACATCCATCAACCTAAACGTCTTTTCCACATATTAGAAGATTACCTTCCTACCATTCTCCTTTGCTTGATCGTCTTTCTCCTCACCACTTTGGCGCTCAAGGTTGGTTTTCCATCCTTCGAAGGGCTCGATGGGAAATTGGTGGGATCGATCGGGAATCATACTCTCAAGATCGATTTTTGATCGTGACTCTTGGAGGAAGAATGGTAGGAACAAGGTATGGCGTTTCAGGTCGGGATAAATGGGGATCTGGATGGGCATAGAAATGGAAGTGGTGCTGACTATGGAAGTGGTATTTCTTGATTGGGTAGTCGTTCGAACATGGAGGAGTTCACGGGATCGGTCAATGCAGGAGTAGGCGAACGGGGAATTTAGCAATTCAAGTAAGTTGGGAAAAGATGATATCAACAAAGTAGAGATTGATAGAATTTGTGAATATCTATATTTATATATATATCAAAGCAATTTCCGAAGAAAAAAGGTATCGAAAACACGGGCTATCATCAAATCATGCATGTAAACAAATCTATGACTTCTGATTGAATCTGAACTGAACTTTGCTGGATGGTGCAATGGTGGAATTGTGGATAGTGGAATGATGGATCAGATGTATCGTGTGTTGGTGTGGAGGCGGATCGCGATATGGTGGTGTTTCTTTCGTCGCAGGTGGCATGGAGATAATGTGATTCTGTGATGTGGGGATTGTGATGGTATGAAAAGTGACGAGTGAAAGTGAAAGTGACATGTATAATTCTAAGGAAGTATGCAGGCGTAGGGAATGTTGGGTAATTTGAGAACGTAAGATTCTCAGATCTTGGCCACTCTGGTGAAATAAGACTCAACGACTCGTTTACCATTCCTAAGGTTTAAAAGTCTCATACGTTCATTCGCTAAATGTCCAGCGTCCGATGCCTGGAGTCAGCGTGGAGTCGTGGATATCTTTCACAGGTGCACATTGGGTCTCACATAGCATAAGGAACAGGGATCACTTTGCAAGGTATTGAGAAAGGCGGGGGTGAAGATGAATCGTTTGGTCTAAGATGAGATCCGAGGAGGGGGGGTTTTCAATCGAGACTGGATGAGAAAATGGAGAAAAGGTCCCGTCCGGATTGGAGGTGACGGTGGAGGATAGAATCTTGGCATCTTGGGGTTGGCAGTTTAAGAAGGGTGTCGCCTCAGGGTGGAAATAATGTAAATGAGATCGAGAATGAAGTATCTTCAAGGGACAGACAGACAGGATAGAAGATCAGGGAAAAAAGAAGTGGTTAGACTCACTTGTCCCAGAGGAAGATGAACACAAGGCGCTCCAAATTCCTGTTCCAACCAAAAGATAGTAGGTACAGTTCCGCCTTCTCTGATACGCAAAGGCTCTACATCCCATATATCTTTGACGGCGCATTCCAAAGCGCGGAAATATGGTGAATCAAGTTGAGTCAACCACCAAGAGGCAGAATGAGTGACTGTGATCTACACATTAGCAACTCATCCTTATTTTCTGAGATTTGTTCCTTGTACAACGTTTGAGGCCTAAAAGTACCGGTGTCTGGATGAGGGAAGTGTGAAGAGGTGGATACATCTTAAGCGGAAGGACATGAGAAGTTAAGTGATGTTGAAATCCTCGCGGAGGAAGAGTGACAATGAGCCCAGAATGCGAAGGGATTTCGTCTAGGAGGTTGAAAGTGGAAGCAGGTGGATGTACTTACCTCAAAATGGTTGGGCGATTTCAAACTCTCGAATGTCTTCCGACAATATTCTTTTAAAGTCTCCACCACTTCTTCCCTACTCTGTCGGCGTGTCAGCATTGATTCAAACACGAGCAAGTTTGGATGAGTTCAGCCCTCCTTCCCAACTCATGCTCTTAGGCCCCAAGGAGCAAGCGTATGACCGACAGGTGCTGAGTAGTACAGAAGAGCTTGACGCCCGTAACCAAGTGAAGGTTTGGTGAAGGAGGAGCAGGGAACTCGGGAATAAGGAAAGAGTTCAGATGATTCGAACCCACCTGATCAGGGACGATCCTCAAAGATATATCCGCACTGACGCGTTTAGGTATGACGGTCTTATTCCCCATACCTGAACTGGTGATGCTGTTAATCGAGAAACTTGGTTGAGCCCAAACTTTGGATAATTGTTCGGTTGATCGACCGGACGCACGGGCGACGTCGGCAAGACAAGAAGTTACATCTTGTGATGGGGCTCGGATCTTGTCGTCTGACGTTAGTTTTCTCGTATCCCTTCGTCATACCGCTTCAGTCAGATGAGATAACCAGACTTGTGACTAATAAATGTCCATGTTGTGTCACAGAACAGAATGCAGTGTCCTCTCATCACGGCAGAGCGAAGACTCGTGAGTGACGATGCGAAGCTAGACGACAGACTAGTGGTGGGTGAACAGTCGAGTAGACAGGTGGAAGGACTGATAGGTGGAGCATGGAGTTCATGAATGGAAACACAAGAGTTGGAAGAACTGGTCAGATGGGCAGAAAAAAAAACTCACAGAACCCCGGTACGTTCACTCCCTCAGGTCCTGCCACAGCTCCAAGAACTCTGACCATATCAAACATCGGTTCCGCCACAATCCCCCCGTCTACACCAGAATGAGCATCATCACCTTCCCCACTGATGGTCAAATTGGCATAGACAACACCACGCATGCCAAAGACTACGCAAGGGTCATTCTCTCCTATCCAAGTAGAGTTGGAGAGCATGATGGCGTCGATATGACCGATCTTGTCCTGTAAGACAGTCAGCTCCACTCTGATAGTGTCGCTCTCTGGACTAGCAATGCGAAGAGGAAGAAGACATCTGATCGGGAGATTGCGCTGGGGGGGCATACGAACACAGAGAAAGGGAGGAAGGGAGGAAGAAGACGATATATGAGTGTTCTAATTGGAACAAGCCACAGGGTATGAGAGACACGCAGAAGGAGAAAGGGTGTGGGAGGGGCAGAGGGGATTAGAGTCAAGCGGTGATGAGGACAAAACGTCATGAAGAAGGGAACACTAATGAGGCAAAACGAATGACCCACCTTGTTGGCCTGCACCACAGAAGCGAAACCTTTGCTTCCGGCCTCTTCCTCACCTTCTATCAACATGACCACATCAACGTCCAATTCACGACGTTGTTGAAGATTTGCAGCAGCACAAGCGACTGCGAGAACAGGACCTTTATTATCGGACACGCCGCGGCCGTATAGGTAGCTGGTATGAGCAAGTTTTCCAAATAGTCCACATACATGCCTTGGGGGGTACTATGAACAACCAACAACAGATCAAGTGAATGTGAACCACCAGACAAGTCAAGTACACACATGCAAAAGTTATGGATGACAAAGTGTCAAGAATGAGTGAAGGAACATGGGATCAAGAAGCCAGTTAAAAGTTCGAGAATGATATGAAAGCAAGTTTTACTCACCCATTTCGACCGGATAATTCCCAGGGATTGGTCTCCCATTCTCCCTCTGCGGCAGGTTGGACATCGTAATGACCTTGACATTAGTCATCATTTCTCTCGGTGTGGACGTACCATAGAAGAGTATTCTTTTACGAGGTTTGTCGGTCTCCCTACCGGAAAATGTGGCCAATACAAGTGGGTTTAGACCTCTTTCTCCGGAAATCTATAGATTAGTCCTACATGATTCAAAAGACTTTGTCGAGGAAAGGACAGAAGGTGGAGCATAGGAGTTGATGATCTGATGATGAAAGAGGAAAACTTACCACGGAAGAACGGGCGCCGAGTTGAGTGAAGATCTTTTTCAAGAGATGTGCACCTTGTCGACAACTGTGAATCAGTCTTCATTCTCTTGCGGTCATCTGATCAATAACGATGACCCTTTTCCACCTGTTGTTTCCGTCTCTGGTAGGCAAGAGACTCTTTGTCATCTTCACATGGCGATAAGATTGGATCTAGGACGCGTGAAATGAGATTCTGATCCCATTTACGAGCGATGAGAATAGATTCAGAGGGTGAAAGATGAAGTTCTCATCGCCTTCAGGGCGGAGGTCGAAGTCCTTATCACCTTCACGTATCGATGATCCTCGATCCAAAGGGAGTGCGATAAGATTCGAGGCAGAAGCAGGATTGGGTACAAAAACCAACAACTCACCTTTCCCTGTGCCCCTCATCGCTCACCGTCGGTACAGCAATAAGTTTCGCCAGAGCGTACAACATGACATCACCTTCACCTTCACCTTCCACGTCGAAATCGTTGACATCTCTTCTGGAAGAGGGTACGTCGATTGACCATATCTGTTGTCAGTGCGGCGTTCATGTGCATTCCTCCTAAAATTTACTGCCCTACCCCACATTGGTCGTCATGCCACTAGATAGTCACATTCTTAACCAATCGCCGTTTGTTCTCGGATTGCAAAACGAGAGAGATTGGGATTCAAAGTAACGAGCAGGACGGTAAAATATGAGATGAGAAGAATGAGAAAGATCGAAAAGAAGTGGCCAATGAGACAGATAGTGAATTGGGTGGGTGAGATGGGTAGGATTAAAAGAGGATTTGGTGTTAATCAGAGCAGTGTGTATAGGGTGGGGTATATAGGATGGGAGTATAGAAGATGAGGTATTGAGAAGTGGTATCAAGAATGTGGTGTTCAGGAAGCGGTATTTAGGAAGATAGAAGATGGACATGTTAGAGAATAAAAGGCAGGCAAAGAAAGGAAGACGAAAAGAATAAACCACTCACCTTGACATAAGAATCATTTCCAGCCGTTATCAATTCCCATTTATCTTTCCCAACATCTTTCACAATTGTCGAAGATAGTATAATCCCCGAATGACCTCTAAAAGCAGCCGTACAATCAAAATCTTCATTAACCCTTATTACCTTTCCATCCGCAGCAGAAGTATAAAGATCCGTTCCTAAGACTGACATTGCCAAAACGTCATTTTCATGAGCTTCGATAGTCCTGACACACGCAGAAGTTTCAAGATCCCAAACTACTATTTGACCATCTTGTAAACCAGCATAGAGTAAAGAATCTCTTACTGAGAAAGATAATGCAGCACCTTCTAAACCAGAGAAAACTTTTAAGAGTTGTAATCCACCTTTTGGTTTACATTCCCAGATTTTAACATCTGTATCACCTGATCCTGATACTAACCATCTTGTATTATTTGGTCTTTCGATCATGTACATTGCGTAAACGTAACCGTAATGAGCAAAAGCGACTCTTTGTGAAACGTCGACTTCTAATTCTGTGACGTGTGAACAACCTCTATGTATACCTAAATCTCTGGAATGAGAAGAGTGTGGGAGATGAGAGAGATCAAGTTGTTCGAGTTGATTTTGAAGTTGACGTTTATCTGCTGAAGTTGGTGCTGAACATATTGGAGTTGTGATTCCTGATGTATAACCTGATGGTGGGTTATCAAAGAATTTATGAGGTTTGTATCGACCTGTACGTTGACTCAAAGTTGGTGAAGCGCTTGCAGTGGAGGATGGTCCGTTGGTATGAGAGGTATGATTGGTATGACCGTTGACGGGTGGGGATAGAGTACCATTGGGAAGAGTGAGATTGGCGAGAGCAACGGTGATACTGGCGCTGGTGGTGGGTAAAGAAGGTTTACGAGAACGGATTTCATCCTGACCAAAGTTTACCCATTCGATAGAGGTGCTTTGAGTGCCTACGTATCAGTCTTCATGTATGTGGGAGATCACGAGATGATATCATAAGAAACGGTAAGCCTGAAAGGGGTAGGTGATGATCATGTCCATGAGATCACAAATCTATCATAGCTGAGTCTCGAGGAGGGACTGTAAACGGGAGAAGCAGGAGACACAGAGAGGGGAATCGTAATGACCACATCCTTGACAACATGAGGAGATAAGATGATGATTGGATACCAAAAAGGTAGACCGAAGGAGCGGTAGGGTAGACAAATGGCCGAGAATAGGTGGATCACTGATCCGCGCAGAATCAAAACCACGGATCATCGAAAGACAACGTGTCAGGGCGGTTGCCAATCAATCGAGGCCCGGGGTATCGGGTCGGAGGGTGAGTGACCGTATGACCGAGCCGTCGGGTGGGCGGCAGGCCAAAGGGAGAGGAATGGTAAGAGAGGCAGGGATGAGAGGGAAAGGGAGAGAGAATAAAGCAGACGCGAAGGGAAAAGGGGTGAAGGGAGGAAGAGGGAAGGACCATCAGTAAAAAAATGACTTGACTCACCGAAATAAAGCGTACCGCCTTCTCTCTCATCCCATGCTAGACAATAAATATCTCCAGAAGTGTCGTCACATGGATGAATGATATAAATAGGTTGAAGGGTATTAGTAGACCAGACCTATTCATTAGCTCTCGAATACATTTCCGCTGATTGAGACTAACTCGTATATCTCCTGCACCTATCAAATCAGCATATGTCACCTGAAAGTAAGGCGAAAACTCACTACTTGAACTGACCAACCAATTCTTCTCAGGTACCACCATAAGAGCTAGAATACTACCTTGATGTCCCAATAGCCGATACATGGGTTGTAGACTTGTTCGAGAGAATACCTTGAAGATAAGCTATCTCTCATATCACAATGCTGAGCATGAGGAAGGGCGTCGCGGTGAACTGTTGATATGTTTGGGCGTAAATTATGTCCCAGGCGTTTTTTGATGTGAGGGCGTCTTCGAAACGCCCAGGACAGGTGAAAAAAGAGAGAGAGAAGGAATGTTAAAGGAAGGAAAGGGAATGGTACTTACCACAATTTCGTTATCACCACTATGACAACCAGCATAAACGTATTTATCATCCGCAGCGAGACTCAAAACCCTACCATTCCCCACACTGAGTAAATGAGAAAGAGCTGGCATTTTCCCTTTCTTATCTCTAGTCAACGAATCTAGATCCGTAACGATTTGTAGTGGAGTATGGGGGAATTTATCGACAGAAGGTTTTTTTATGTGTTTTCGTTGAGCCAAAACCGGTGAAGGTTGTATGACAGGTACATCAGCTCGGGCAAGGATGACGTCCGAGCGGTGCGAATGACCGAGTTGACCGGTGTGTATATGTTCGGGATTCTCGTGTTGTAGTTGTGGTTGTAGTCGTTGTTGTTGTGATTTTGTATTATCAATTTCAACGTGGTCATGAGCAGTGTTAAGATTATCGTTTGGTAATTCTTCCAAATTTACATCGTGGGAAGTATCAAAATTAACATGAGGATCAAGACCGATTTGATTGACGTTTTGTATGATATCGGGAATCAAATTTTGATCAACGTCGGGTTTGTCGGTATCGTTCAAGAAAGAAGAAAGATTAACATGATGATGATCCAGATGTGTATTTTGTAAATCAGGTTTTATAATTTGAACAGGGTCAGATTTAACATCCGATGATCCGACAAGTTTGTAATGCCTTGCGGAACGTGCGTGAAGACCAGGTGTGAACAATGAGTCAGGAAGGAAAGATGATACGGCGTTTGGGGATGTCCTCGGGGAAGTTTTTGGAGTGTGTAAAGGGGAACAAGGTGGAGATATACAATTTGCAAGATTAGATTTCCGACCGTGTCCATGTCCGTGATGATTGTTTTGAGAAGGTGATAAAGGTGGGGTAGCGAGACCGTCATAAATGATGGGTAATATGGTAGGATCAGAGAGTGACATGATGAAGTGTTATTGATGGGTTAATGACTGGATCAGCGACAAGTCAAACAGAACAAAAGGGTCAAAGGGAACGAGTCAGGGTATCGATGGGTCTGTCAATGTTTGAAAACCGACACAAAGATATCTTATGGATGATAGATGTTAGGTGTTGGTTGGAAGAGTTAAAACGATAGGGGAAAATTGATAAATTGTCAAACGGATAAAAGTAAATGACAAGAGGGGTGGGGGTGGGGGGTTTATGACGATATGGGTTTGGGGTAAGGAAAAAAAAGTCCAAAAAACACAAGACAATGCGTGATTGCGTGTACTGTATGTGTGAAGAATGACGTAGACAAATGCTCTTTTAAGCGGTAAGGGTCAAGGTGACAATGACGATGAATGAGATGTTTTCAAGAAGGCCAGTGGAGTCGGCTTGTACGGTCCGGTGAGATGAGACTTGAATTGAACTTTTTTTGGCACTTTCTCAGAGAAATCCCAAGAGTGAATGAGGTGGTAAAAAAGTCAAGAGTTGGAAGATTGGAAATGCGTATTTATAAGGAGAGACGAAAGTGAGAGAAAAAGAGAAATATCCAACAGAAGTAGTCGTAATATTTGACAAGAAAGAGAACCAAGTGAGCGGGGGAATTGTATCTCGTTGAATAGATTGACAGAGGTTGAAGGGGCGGCGCGAGGGGGAGCTGCGGGGAGGGGGTGTGGTGTGAGAGAGGTGTTAGGTGGAGGAAAGGAGAGGAGGATATAGGAAGGGGTAAAAGATGATAGGAGAGTAGTGAAAGAAACAACATGATCGGCCGATGAAACGACATACCGCTCTTTATAACATCTTCTCTTCTTTCCCTTTCCTTTATATCTTTTCTTTTCATCTTGTCATCTTGTATACAGCCCATAGCACTGCTTTCGGCCGATAATTTCCTTTGTGGTTTTTCATATGCATTGGGAGATTTGTGAATGTCGGAGTGTGATTTGGGTGTGTGTGAGGAGAAGTGTGAATATCGTCGGAGTGTGATTTTATATATGGATTAGGAGAAGTTTGAAAGTCGGGTTTTGAAGATATGGATGGCGTGATCATGTTGATATTTTGTATTTTTGTCTTATTCGCTTAGAGGAGTGAAGAGGAGTTGTGATGTGGTTGCTTGAGAAGACTATTGTAGAAGACTGGTAATGTCGTTACTTGGTTGCTTGGGTGCCAAGAATCATAGAAGAATCTGCGTACTTTTTAACAGCCAAGGAGATGCAGGAAGCGTCGTCGCTCGAGATACGTTTCAACAGTGAAAAGATCCTTTGTGAGGATTGGTGAAGGATTATACAAGAACCAAGTAAGATGGTGTGATATGTGAAGTGAAGTCGTAAGTCTCACTTCCGATGAGAACGGGTTTTGAGAGGTTGGTTCTTTGAATTATGTATATGTGGGAAAGAGAGATAGAGAGTGAGTCGGGTGATACGCCGTGTGTAACTTTTGTGAGAGAAGCGGTAGGTGGTCGGTGCTCGGTCAGTCGGAGTTTCGACCAGTCCGACCAGTGGATATCGATGGCGTGATCGTGAGATGTTTACTAGAGATGGTCCGTGTCACTCGGACATGTAGTGAGACGTAGAGTTGTTGCAGTTTTAGAGAAGACTTGGGTGATGGTGGGTGAATTTCCACTCACTCACCAATCTTGATTGATCATAACCGATTAGCCGGGTTTGGTGTCACTACTAACTACTACTGATCACCATCAGATATCGAGTGATGACAGGAGAGGTGTGAACAGGGAAACATGGTACAGGTACATACTCTACTTAGGAAAGAGGGAAACAGGTGATCAGGTGATTGGTGCTTAACGTATGAAACAAGAGAGCATGCAATGTATCATTTTTCAATCAAGTGGTTCAATTCTAATACTAACGACAACATTCTCAACTCTTCCTACCACACAGCCATCGTATACTCCGATACCAACAATATTCTACTCACAACCCGACTGTCCATACCATAGACCCACGTCAATACCGCACATACGATATTCCAACCCAACTCACGACCACATGTCCCACTGACCCTATCCAACCCAAATCAAGACCTTCCACGTCGGGCAGCTTTCAAACAATCTTCTTCCAATCCTACCACACGAACAACTTCTATACCTGCCGTCTCGAGGATCTTGACTCCTTCACATTGAACAAAATCAGGTGGTTCTTCCACCCCCTGATGGTCAGCAGTATTACGACACAAGTCATGGATATAAATATGGGTTTTGTAAACTCAACCGAGCAGCTGATTGTGCAGAGGAGAGAAGGAACGTGTACGAAGTGAGGGGTGAGAAGTGAAGAGATGAGAGAAGGTTCCGCGGTAAAAAAGATCTGAAAAGGGGATGGGGAAGGGGAGTAAGGGGGGGGAGTGAGAGGAGGAGTGAGGGGAGGGGTGAGGGGGGGAGTGAGGGTTAATGAATAGAGTTAAAAACAGACAAGGAAGAGCAGAACTCACCAAATACACACGACAAACTTTAGCACGTACTAATCCCAAAGCACCACTGGGTCCTCCAGAAGTCCTTATTGAACAAGGTTCCATAGTAGCATAACATTCCGTATCTTTTAAAACATCTTGTAATTTTGGGATAAAAGTTGATTCACCAGATTTACGTTTTTCTTCTTTAGTTCGAATCGTTTCCCCATTCGTTTGAGAAGTAGGAATTGTGATGTTTTTCCCTTCATCGACAATGGTCTTTTTGATGGTAGTTGGAACAGTCTTATCCATATCGACAACGCTCTTCTTTTTAGAAACTGAATTATTCGGGATGGTCGAGGACGTAGCTACAGGAGTGGAAGAGGGAACATTGGTTGATATTTTGCTCGAGAAAGCATTAACAGAAGTTGTCGTTGACGTAGATGAAACACTTCGAACAGTCGACAACCTCTTCTCAGCACGTATCTTCTCATAAGCAGATCTTAAATTAGTCAAAGCGTTGGCTTCTCCATGTGTGTTTCCTGGTATTTGTCTGGACCATCCTTCACCTAGTATCAAACCTTTTATTTGACCTTCAAGTTCGAAAGGTTTGAAGATGATGGGACGGGGTTGCTTGTCCGATTCGGAAGGTGTTGAAGGTTTGGAAAACCGAAGAAGAGAGGAAAAGTGAGGAGAGGAAGATGGTAAGAAGATTATGGATCCTACGTTGAACGCGGTAGGAGAAGGGACACATTTAGCCGCTAGGTCTAGACAGTGACGCATGAGCGCGATGTTGATAGGGTCTGGGGTTAGTAGACGTTGGGGGAGAGTCGAGTCCTGTATCCCGTGAAATGGTGTATACTAGAGAACGTGGTGCACGGTAGGCGCGGGGCGAGGTATTTGTGCAGGAAAAAGGGGGGTGTAGCTCAAAATGAGGGGGGAAGGGGTTTTGGATGGACAGGACGAGATGCAGGGACAGAACATGTTAAAGAGGAGTGAAGGGGAAAGGTGAACGAGACGTAGACAAAAGATGAAGAAATAAAAAACCTCAAACTCACCATCAGTAGTTCTCAAAGCTTTCCCTGTTTCCAATCCCTCGTCACCCCCATCCAATCCTTTCACAACGATAGGTACCGTAATCATCTCGTCTCTATTCTTTCTGTCGTATATCTTCAAACTTGCTTTGACGGTTTTATTTCTGATGAGGGGTTCCTTTTCTGTGATCTGTACGATATTTTCAGTAGAGGTTGTCTGTCCACTGCCACTACCACCATTTGCTTGATTCGTCGCTTGACTCTCCTTCCCACTACCACCAGATAAGTGATTCGTAGGTTGACCCTCCTTCCCACTACCACCAGATAATTGATTCGTAGGTTGACCCTCCTTTTCACTACTAACCCCGGTTTGCTGGTGAGTTGTTAACGTCCCTTGTTCACTCCCACTATCCCAAGCTATATGTTGAGTAGACTGATTTACACTTCCCACCGGTCGATCCGTTACCCCCTTTGGCACCACACCTGAGGACGAACTATCCACTTGCTCACCCTTCTTATATTGGACGACGGAAAGATGTACACAAATCTTTTTCTTCTGATTAGGTGTCAAAGTGACCAATAAACTTTTAACAGTTGGTGTCGAGGGTGTAGTCGAAGTATGATTCGTGATTGATGGTTTCGGGTTTTCGGTAAGAGGATGAAAGATAGTTGTGGCACCTTCCGATTCGTCCGTTATATGGATGATAGGTAACGGTGGACTTCCTTTAGGTGTATCATTCGATTGACCATATTGGGCGGACACAACTTGAGAGTGGGAAGGGTTCGATAAGACGGGAATTGCGGGTTGTTCCATCAAGGTGGAGGGATCGGAATGAGTGGTATGAGAGATGATGGGACCTGCAGCGGGTGTGAAAGAACTAGCTGGATTGGACGTTGCTGAAGAAGCAGCATTGGAAGCGACAAGATCTGGAGTAGGGATAGAAGATATGGGAATAGAAGGATTGAGATCTGAAAGAGCTGAAGTAGGAGCGACAGTAGGTAAAGGAATAGGTACAGAAGGGATAAGATCAAGAGAAGGTGAAGAAGTAATATCGACCTCTGAAATTGAAGTAGAAGGAACAATAGGAATTTCAATACCCAATTCTTTCAACCTATTTTCATATTTTCCAATTTTTTCACTTTTACCTTTCCTCTTTGCGATTTTCAACTTTTGTAATAATTTTTCAACTTCTTCTTCTTCCGATTGACTCAATACTATACCCACAAGAGAATCATCAAGACTTAATGAAATATCCACTTGTTGTATCTCATCTTCTTGTGTGTGATCTGAACAGTCAGACGATTGTGTTGAATTTGTTTGATCTGTCGTGTTTATCCTATCTGATACATTCACCTTTTCACCATTGTCCGAAAATGTTGGATTTGTAGTATTGTTCGATAGTGTTGAGATTGTGATATCGTTCGATAATGTTGAGTTTGTAGTAATAGTTTCTGTTGACACCATATTGTCCGAAGTTTTGTTGAAAGGGACGATGGTACTTGAAGAATCCGATCTATTCGTATTCTTCAACATCTCCATACGTTTCAAATCTTGAATATTCTCAACCTTATTCTCCTCCTCCATCTCTAACTCTACCAGAAAAGTCCTTTCGAACTTACTCACATTAGTCACCCAAACACCTCTCATACTCATATCTTTCGTACCCCATTCTAATTTATCAGGATCGACAATAAAACTAGGTTTTTTCCTAACGATAGCTTTAACGGATAAAACTTTATCATTCCAACCATCTTGTACATTTTCCAAAACTAACATTTCTTGAAATAAACCAACGATAGTAGGTGTGAAAGAGAATTTATCATATTCTCTTCTACCATATGCTGGTATAACACCATAATGACCTAAACCTAATTTTATATCACCAGATGCTATTGAACCGGAAGTACGAAATCTGAATATACCTGGTGTATCTGATTTGTTTTGAATGACGATTGTACGTGAACGTATTTCACCTTTTTCAGTTTGACCGAAATTGATGGATGTTTGTGAAACTTCTAAGATGGAACGAATACATGATGATTTGAGTAAAAGATCTCTGACTGGGATTTCAATATCTTCTAGGTTTTCGTAATGTTTGATGGGAAGGATGGTTTTGGAGACAGGTGGGTTTGAGGAGTGGGTGGAGATGGTCGTTGGGGTTGGAGTGATTTGTTCTGTGTCGATTTGTGTATGATTTGAAGGTTGTCCTTCAAGGGGGATAGTGCTGACATTTGACTGGGTTGAAAATGACGGGATATTTGAAGAGGAGGTCGGAATAGAGTTCGGAGTCGAAGAATCAACACTAGCCGAAGAATCGACTTTGGTGGGAGATACACTTGTCGATACAACTGTAGATCCCTTACTCGTACCCGGCGTCGAAGTCGGATCGGCAAGAACCAACATACTCTTATCAAACTCAACTAACTTGATATAAATCCTAGAATCCGCTCTTTTAGCTCTGAAAGTCACATGAGGTCGGGTAGATCCATTAGGAGTCATGATCAAAATAACCTCTCTCTTTTCCCCAGCAGGAATAGTCAACAATCTAGCAGGGACGATCTTCCCACTCGAAATCACATTTTCTAACTCTGTCTTCAACGAAATGATCTTTCTGACATAACCCTCTTCTTCTTCTTGAGAACGTTGAGAGATGGTGGTCTTCTTCAGATCGTGAGATTGAAAAGATTGAAGCAGAGTCTCGAGGGACATTTTAGAAGTATCACTAGTGAGATGAGAAGTGGATTGTTTGGTCTTCCCAGTAAGAGCAGGACTTTTGTCTTTAGTATTCTTCACAACAGGGGGTTTGGACGACGATCTAGGTTTATCAGTAACTTGATGCTGGACCGTTGACTTTGAATGGGGAACGGAAGTTGGATGATTATGAGGGGGCTTGGAAGTTGATCTAGGTTTATCGGTGATTTGATGTTGAGCCGTTGATTGGGAATGAGATACTGAGATGTGTTGCCCATGAGGGTGTTTGGACGATGATTTCTCATGAGGCGTTTGATGTTGAGAAGTTGACTTGGGATGGGATACTGTGATAGGTTGATCATGAGGTGTTTTCGACGATGTAGATTTCTGGTCGACTTGATGATGAGACGTTGCTTTCGTATGATGAGAAACGGAGGAATGAGAAGTATGAGAAGTGGTTGTATGTGTTGTTGCCTTGTGATGAGATGAGGTATGTGATGATTTAGGTTGAGGTGATTTTGACCGAGGGACAGAAGGAATAGAATTGTCATCCGATTTAGGTTTCAGTAATGGAGATCTTGCTTTTCTTTCTTTATCTTTGGAAGATCTATCTTTTGTAGATACGGTCCTAGATTTTGTCCTGTTCGAATTGATTCTTCTCAATCTCCACTTCACATCCTGTTCTATACTTTCCAACAAAGTATATTTTTTATTCCCCTGTTGTATCCTATGACCCGATATTGGTGGACCTGTAGCTAAATCTAAATACTCGTGATCCTCCAACAGACATTTATCTTTGAACATCATCGAACAACCATATCTAACCACTTGTCTTCCTTTTTGGTTTTTCCTCAAAGCATCAGCGACCATGATCCCTACGAAACGTCCATCCTCTTTGACTCTTGGTACCTCCTTTTTGGGTTTTCTCAAAGAAGGATCTTTATCTAATTGATGTAGAGATTCCATGAACCTTTCTTTCATTCCTCCACCATTCGACGAAGTTTTAGGTGATAATTGACCTTCATCTGCGTATTTACCTTTCCGAATAATCCTCGCCGGAGCATCTTCACATTTCACATATAATTCCACATCTTCCGGTTGACTAGCAGTCAACTCCAAGATGAGTTGAGCGGATGATAAGTTTTCAAATTGTACCGTTCTTACAGTTGGAGAATTGATCACGACCGAACCGAAATCTAAAAAGTTGGATCCGGATGGAGTGTAAATTTTGTAAAGATGAGAATGTAAAGTAACATTATGTCGATCAATATTTTTCGAACGAACTTGAATAATTTGATCATTGAATCTATTCAATAAATTTCTCACGACAATTTGTTTTTCGTAGGCATCGTTGATACGTCTCGGGAAGAAATCAAGTTTATCTTCTACTGTTTCGAATGGAGGGATGACGATGACATTTCGATTTGCGGAAAGAACTTTGGATATGGCAGCGATTTCAACTTTGGCGGACAGAGCGGATAAATTGGAAATATGTAGTAGAGTGGATTTATTGGCTCCTACAGTTACTTCACCGAAATCGATCTTCATCTCGGCCACACTTATGATAGAAGTACACGATTCGGAAGTACAATTTATCGTTCTCCTCGTTATCAAGTCTAGTTTGTGAGAAGGATTCGAGTCGAGAAAGACTTGGAAGTTTGTTTCTCTTAGAGCACCAGCAATCTCAGCAGCATTCGTGGTGTCTCTTGCGGGTCGATATATAACGGAGATACGATATTCCGTACCTGGTCGCATGATGATTTCCTCGATTTGATCAGGTATGTTCCTTTCTGAAAGAGAATCGGGCAAGTTTGGACCTCTAGCATGCGCATCGGATTCTTCTGTTGGTTGTAAAGAATCAGCTCCAAAGAATGGGGTTTCGTTATCTTCCTCGTCTGATTCCGCGGCATCAGTATGAAAGTGCACGCTGGAGGCTCGACTGGTAGCTCGGGATAATGGTCGGGAAGAAGGCTGAGATAAATCCCTAACACTAGATTTATCGCTAGATTCGGGGAAAGATCCAATTTGTGATTCTTCAGCTTCATATGCTTCTGACCGCACAGAGCTGATTGGGATTGATGACGTCCCAGAAGAGTGTTTGAGGATAGAAGTCGGTTGACTCCCACTGAATGAAGGGGAAGCAGCTCGTGTTATAGTGGGTCGGCCTCGAGAAGGATCCCGATAAGCAGAGGAGAACCTTTCAGAACTTCTTTGATCCAACCTGCTTGGTCGTTCCATGGGAGAATCCTCATCCAAATCTTCTCCAGCAATACCCGCCAATCGAAAGACAACTTCGTATCCCGGTGTTGCGGAAAAGTGTACGTCGAGAGATTTATCTCCAGCATTCTTGCAAGTTATTATTTTGCGGGCCCATAAACCATCACATATCTGACCAAAATCCAAGGTAGTCCCACTTAAGATCCGTAGTAAATCCGAATTGGCTGCACTACGACTAGATCCGATAACCTTGCAGGTGACAACATTACCGCTCTGATGAATGTTCGCAAGGACAAAGTCAAATTCGAACTCCGGGACCGGTGCTCTGACTCGGAGAGCCAATCGTAAGTGTCGAGATGAAAGTGCCGGCAGAGGGACAGGCTGAGATGAACGGTCAACTCCAAAGACATTCTCAGAATCCAAATCCCGTAGAGAAAGCCAAATGGCTTCTTTCTGACCACACGAGACAACGGCAGTGGTCCACACCAACTCAATTTCGGATCTATTGACAAGTAGAATGTCACGGTTGTATTCACCCCCTACCACTGGATCGGGCCCAAAGTCGATACATAGCTCACCCGAAGATTGCTGTTGGCCAGTGGTCAGACCGGTTTCAGGATCAATGAGGGCAGCTGTGAACAGCGATCGACAGACAGTGGCGAAGAATGGGACCGTGATAGACTGAGAGACACGGTCGTCGGCGATTGTAGGAACGAGGTTGGCACGAACGGAGATGGAACCATGCACCGGGAAGGCTTTGTGAACGGGTTCGAGCTTTCGAGCAGAGGGTGCTACACCACGGGAGACGGCGGTCAGATGGGAGGAGTACGAACTGCGGTCGGAGAGAGCCTTGTCCGATGGAAGAGAGGCAGCAGTGGATGACCTTTCAGAGGAACTCTTGCGCGAGAGAGCAGGTTTGAGACGGGGTGTGTATCCACCTTCGGATTCGGTGGGTGAGGTGGGTGGATCGAAGCCGTCGATATTAGCCTGAAATGACAGACACACGGTGAGAGATGCTCCAGCTGGAAGGGTGAAAACGAGACTCGTGGTACCAGAGGTGTTCGATAAGGAGGATGTTGACGAGGCAGAACTGCTCACTGAACGTCAGAAAGTGGTGATCATGAGTTGAGCATGAATTTCACATACCTTGTTCATCCTCACCAAGCCAGAACAAGACCTGTCCGTTGAGATCACTGCTGATTTCCACCTCGACATCCCTATCCGTACAGCTTCTCAAACCAAAACATCGAACTTTCTTCTGACTTCCTGTGTCATCCAGATATGTGGATTGTAAATGGATCCATCCTGAAGGGATGTCTGTGACTTGGATGAGACTGGCGGACGAAAAGGTTGATCGGGAGATGACGGAGGAATTAGCGGAAGAAGTTGTAGAAGATGTGGAAGATGTGACATGGGGTATAGGTACGGCAAAACTTTTCGTTTCGGTGAGAGAAGAGAGATGTGAGGGATCGAGGTTTATATCCCTAGCTGATATATATTCTTCCGCCAAATCCATCAGACCTTTGACCCCAGCTCCAACGAGTCCCCCAACACTGCTCACTAGACCGGGCATGATTCCTCTTTGGGATGACACGATTAAGAGAAAGGGAGTTTGCGGGATGTAAAGTAGGCGAGATGGGGGTGATGGTGTGGCGAGCCGACGAAGCACGAAGCGACGATCCTTGAGGTAGTTTGAGACCGAGAAGGCGATGAGAGGGCAGGAGTCGGGCCGACCTGCGGTCCGCCCAGACTATCGTTTGATCATATTGAGATGTAAAGTGGAGGGATGGGCGGCGCCAAGGAGGTGTCGCACAGAGCCGGAAGGGAGAGATGATATGAGAAGCGAGAGAGATGTGGTGGTGACAAGAGGGATTGATAATTACGAGGAATATGTGGGGTGTGGGGTGGCGTGATGGACGACGACGAGAGAGGTGTGATAGGGTCCTTTGAATAGTCACACGACCACGTAAGCTACTACTAAGTCAATCAGTCACTTTTCTACACGCGAAGTCATACAGTCTTGGGCAAGGGCAGGGAGAGTGAGAAGTAGGGGATGGGATATTCGTAGGTAGACTCACTCGGTAAGTAGGTGAGCAGTTCTGATGGGTTCCCACGAAGTTGGTGTGGGGTGGGACAAGGAAAGCTCAGACACGTGGGGGAACAAGTCGGTTCACACGGCGAAAGAGCGATCAAACGTCCAGATGGGATTTAGTACAGACGAGAGAGAGGGAGGGAAGGGAAGGTGGACAAGAAGAGGAAGAGGATACGAGGTTTTCTTGGCTGAAAAACATGCACACGACGCCTCGGGTCACAGCACAAATTTCGTCCCCTCCGGCCGAGGCAAGACTTTGTATATCCTTTTTACTAATCAAGAAGTAATATACAAATGTCGATTAGTATTCGATCGGAAGTGATATTACGTTTATGCATGGCGTTACTAAAATGGGAAAAGCAAATAAGGTGTGAAATTAGGCGCGGAGGACGCTCAGATCCCTCCTCTTCCGAGTGTCCTTCCATCGTCCAAGTCTCACCCTCCACAACAGCAGCAACCTCTATTCAATATTAATGCATGGATGCTCAAAACGCTACCAATGGTGAGGTGAAGTTACTTGCATACCATAATGGTCATCAAGCATATGATTAAAGTGCTCATAAACAACGGTGAGGCAACATGACGGCATGAAGTTAAGTATCATCTTTTGTCCACCCAAGTATCAAAAGAAATCTTTTGATGTCATCAAGTTTACTAGCTTACTTACCACTCTATCCTTTGCCCCTCCACCTCTCTCTCTCTCATACTCTTTCTCTCTGTATCAGACATGTCCTATGACCTCGTAGCTTGTCTCACCACTTCTGTACATTGTGTCGTCCCATCCTCCCTGTGTACCTTCCCATAACCTCATTCTAGCCTGCTCATGGTCGGACGGTGATCGGTGACAAAACCAGACACGTTGGGACCATAAGGAGTAAGCCAGTCGTCTCACTTTATTCATGACATACACATGCTAAGTGAACATTCCATTTTGGCCTTGCTTGAACCTCAACTTGACCTCAAACACTCCCCTCTGATCCTCTGACCTCTGACCTCACTATATGCTCTGTGCTCTACGACTGACCTCAACACCAGGTCTCAGCGCTGACCGCTTAGATGCCCTTCACACATCTCTCATCCACCATGCCCTCTACCTCAGCTTACCCCAGCACATCTCCTTCCCCTGATCGACCACCAGCACCAACACCGCCCATGGCTCCCATCTTACACCAACCTCTTCCTCATCGTCCCCACAGTCATCGACCTCCGACCCTCACCACCTATCCTCCCTGGGACTCTCACCAATCGTTCGGGGCCACTTCGTTCAATCATCCTCAGCAAAATCTACCAGTCCCACAACTGGACCTACCTCCTCAAATGTCCACCTCAAATCACGTCCGACAATCCTCCTTGGGTCTACACGATGAATCCTCCACCACTAACGAAAGTTCCTTTGACTGGGCCTCGGATCCCGTTCATGTGCAAAGTGTCCCATATCATTCTTCAGCGTCGTACGGACCTAACCTCCTACCTTCGAGACCATCAGGAAGTCATCCTCACGCAATGAGAAGTTGGACATTGGATTCTCCATCTCGTTCTTCCCTTTCTGCCTCACCTCAGGCGCTTTTGTCATTGCCCTTGACACGATCACCATTGCATCATCCTGTTCCCATCGCTGGCTCTCCCGCATTTTCATATTCGTCCAATCTAACCCATCGGTCTAACGATGCGGGAAGAAGGATCGTCTCTCTTTCTCCTCACGCTTTGTATCCCGCTTTACCATCTACAACATCTGAAAGATCGTGGACAGGGACATCCGGCTCTAGAAGATCAAGTGAACGTACAGGAGGACCACCTAAGGCGAAATTAGGTGGACCTGGTGGGAAGACTTACGAAGAGCTGCAAGCGGAGAAGATGACCAGGTCGACTTCTAGTAATGGAGATGGATCACCGGTCAAGTTGGCGACCACGCCCATTGCGGTTAATCGGTTTCTTGACGGTCAGTCACCTCAAGCTGGTGATATGTCACCAGGAGGAGAAGACGCTTTAGGGAATGGAAGGGAGGAAGTGGCGAAATGGAGATCCAAACCAGTCTTGGTCCGACTGCCTCCAAGGGATTATGATCCGGAAGAAGTCATTCCTGATCCTGCAGACCCAGAGGCTCCGTCTAAAAAACGAGGGGAATTGTTTCCTTGGCCAAAAAGACCGGTCGAACCGCGTACTGTGCCGTTGCCTGATAGTCCAACAGATGCTACTTCTGAGAACGTGTCAGAGGAGGTTGCCGCCCATACTACCCGACACAACCTCAGGCCTGACCGGATGATGCAAGCAGAGGAGCCAACTCCCGAGTCGCTTATACTAGGAGAAGAAGGTAGACATCCAAATAGTAGAGGATCCACGGAAGTAAACGCTCCTGGAGGTGGGTTGTGGAAAGGAAAAGCAGTGGTGGTCAAACCGCCCAATCTAGTATGTCTCTCCTACTATCTTACTCTGATCCCACACTCAATGACGATATCCCTTTTCTCTTTGGTCTCGTGTGAGAGATCCCTGCTAGCTTTCGCCATATTATACATCGTCATAGATGCTGACCATGGCAGTCAGGTTGGAAGACATTAAACGACGAAAAAGGTATGATTCTCCCTTGACTCATTGGCGTAGCTGATCATTAGCGGCCAAAATGGCGCTACTGAGCGAAGAGACAGCCACTCACGTACGCCATTCGGCCCTCTACGCCTCGACCTCCCAACCCACCTTGGCCGGCCTGCACTCACCCACCTCAAATCGCATGCAAATGAACGAAGGGTCACCTGACAAAGTGTTCCCTACTCCTCCAAAGTCTATGCAATGGAACGAAGATTCTCCCGACAAAACCCTTTCCTCAATACACTTGGAAGATTCCCCTGAGAAGACCCTCTCTTCGATACAACTTGACCCGGAATCTTCGGACAAGACTTTCCCCTCCACACAATACTCTCCGGATAAAACTCTCCTCTCTATACAGTCCGACCAAGACTCCCCAATTAAGGTATTCTCGGCCATACCCCCAAACTATCCTACCAACCACTCAAAGTCAGAGGTCCCTACACCATTTCAATCAACACGGGGCTTTCCCAGTGATTATATTCTACCGACTTCTCCTCATTCAACGCAGCAACACCATGGATCTCCCGGGAGACGTAGTGTCCCACTTTTCGGATTGAACCTACCAGATCAGTCACCCGTTTCGCAGAGACGAACGGACATCATCGTTAAAGAACCTCTTGCTGGTCGAAAGTATGGAGACGTCATCTTAGACGATGCGGACCATGTCCGACATCAGAATAGAGTCTCAAGTAGGGGAGGACTGGGTAATGAGGCGTTTTTAAAAAGACAACTGGGGGCTTTGTTTAAGGGTCCCGCGGAGAGGAAACTCAGTGGTCATAGAAAATCTCTGGAGATGTCGGTGGAACACGTGGACAAGAACGTCAAAACTGTTGGAGAGAAAGTGGAGAAACGACAGGGAGTATTCAAAGAAGACGAATTCGAAGACGTCCCTTTGACCGCTAATGAAGATCTCCACCCTTCATCACACCGACTAGAAACTCAAGGGGATTTCAGTGATAAAATGACCGATGAAGAAGACATAATCACCCCCAGCCCCTTGAAACGGTCAAGAGCGGAACTCGTCTCACCAGAACAACGCACGAATGGAGAAAGTGAACGCCTGGCGAAAGTAAATCCAAGCGGACAGGCCCTAGGGAAGAAAGAGGAAGAAGACGTTTTCTCAGCTTCTATCATCTCTCCGACCAAGTCAAGGTTCAACAATTATCTCTCACGTCAATTAGGTAGTTTGCTCAAGACTGAGGTACCAAGGGCCAAAAGACGGACGAGTAGCGTGAATCTGGATCTTCAGAATGCTCAAGTTCTCGAATCATTGGTAATGGCGTCAAATGAGGATGAACCGGAAGCTGCGGGTATTTTCGACGGAAGTGAGGGGCTGAACGCAAAAACGAACAATGAGGGAATAAATCCGAAGGATCGTCCGAGGATAGAACCAAAGCGGAACAAAAATGAGGAGGTCAATCGGGGGGGACTGAAGGAGAGAGAAGAGAAGAATATGGAACGAGAAGATCAAGTAGAAGAATTACAGAGTGAAGAGTCGGACGATGAAATAGATGGTTATCAGGTCAAGACATTGTATTCGGAGCAGGCTGGACAGGTCCCTAATAGTCCAGCTTCGGCGATACATAAACTCCTAAGAGGACGAGAACAATCCGAACTGATCAATTCTTCAATCCTTCAGTCTCCACAGTTCAAGCATCTTTCAAGTGATGATGATAATGGGGCTCCCACCTCGCCCTTTGCTAGTCAACTGGATCGAGCTAAATATACCAAAATAGGGGTCCTTCTCGTAAACGAAGGGTTCGATAACGCGCCGACACAGGAGATTAAGGACGGAGATCTTAGCGCGTCATTGAAAGAAATTCCGCTTAACAGGAAACAATCGGCCCAATTAATCAACATGTCTTCTTCACAATTGGTCAAAGAGGCTGAACCGATTTCGAAGGTCGACTTCACGGGGACGACTCCCCTAATGAACTCAACGACAGGAACCCACCAGCCGACAGTGTCCCAAGATTCAGATCTTAGAACTATGGGGAAAAACACAAAGAAGAATGGTGAATCCGAAAAATTAAAACATCATCGTACCCTATCCGCCTCTGCTAAACCTTTCAACCCTCTCAAGAGGATGCGTCCAACAGCAGCAGTTTTCGTACCTCGTTCCATAGGAGGAAGTGGGACGCAATCGAGAACTTCATCTGTGGATCTTTCTAGAGAAATGTCGGTTCGTTCTTCCGTGGATATACCGAACGATTGCACTGTGTATAACCCCACACCCACAAACATAGTGGGGACTCAATGGTCTCGGTCTGTTTTGGTGGGAGATGAAGCTGATGGCTCAACGTTTACACATGGGACTATTTCGCTCGAGAATCACGAGACTCACAGCCTGAAGCATCTTGGGATGCAAGCGCCGGATCCTGAATTCGGGAAGGATACGGATAGAATTGTAGGAACGCTCAGAGCTACTGCACCAGTTTTCGAACCCATTCGTCATGACGGATCGACCTCCCACGCTAGGCAGATCTCACTATATCGTGTGGTACCGGAGCACTCGACCATGCTGGAGAACAATATCATGCCGACAAGAGGGATTTCTGAGGAGTTGCAGGGTATGCAATCGGAGATCGATGAACCACCGGCAGATTGGAATGAAGGAAAAGGGGCGGAATCCGACAGTATGGATAATCATTCACATTCACTTCCAATCATGGTTACTGGCATACCTCCTCCGGAAGGACCGCAAACTGCTAGAGATCAACAGATCGGGTCTTTGATGGGTACATCGAAAGTCCCAGCACATGAACTCATATGGAGTACTCTAGAAGCTGGCGGACCCACCGCGGATTCTCCCTTCGAAGATGTACCAAATAAATCGGTGATTGACATGACCAACCCCGACTTCGAAAATTCGGGTGGAGTATCACATTCTAGTTATGGTACATCCAGCCTGAATGCCGGGGTGCGGTCTGGAGACATGATACTCAATCCGGCTTCGATGAACATCCAGGACAACGGTTCGAGAGAGATGGTAACCCCTAATGAAGAAGAATGGCAATCAGAATACATGGAAACACTCATGAAGCCGGATGAAGATGACGATATAGATGAAGGAATGGAAGAATTGTTTTATGCTACTCCTCTTCCTTCTGATGAAGATTCAGTAGGATCGGGATTGGTACCATTACCTATCAGAGGGTCAGCTTCACCTAGAGTCAGTATCACGGGAATGGGTGTTGTGGTTGATGTGGAAGGTGTAAGTTTATTATTCTATTCGTACCCCTTCTTCCCTCCGGATCCCTGTGATGTTTATCACCCTACCACCTACTTTCTCTGCACTCCATCGTGGTGGTAGATTGTTATTCCCCTATATACTCCATCATCCTAGCGAATTGCTCTCCCCCCCCCCCCCCCCCCCCACCAAACATCTTGATGACCCTTTGGCTGCCCCTATCTAATCCGTCGTGATAACAATTGTCATTACCCATCCCCGTTCCGTGATAAATTTCACGCCCATGCCGTCAGTATGACTGGCACACCGACTCCCCAACAATCCTCTCATGACACCGCCTGTCTTTCCCGGTGTAATAAGCTTCCGAGAGGAACAACGCGCATACAGGCAACTGCTGATGTCTAGATATCAGACCTTTCCCCAGCTCCAGCAGATGATATACGTTCACCTCGACATGAACGTCCGCCAGCATCCCGAAAACCTTTCAATTCCCATTTATCCAAAGATGTGCTCGAAGCCACCCTCCCTCCAGAACCACCGGCAGATGGAATGGGGATGGCCATTTCGTCTTTCCCTCTTGAACATCAGTCAGGTGGAATGGACATCAACATCCTTCCATCTCAACCGCTCCCTTCGCGTCATACTACCACTTTACCCCAATCTCGAACAGTAGAAGTGCTGAAACCCGACGTACCAGTTTCGGCAAGTACACACGCAACTTCGAATTCTTTGGTATCTGCCTCGGCCGGACTTGACATCCACTTAAAACCAGAAGAGGAGACAAGATCCTTGAGGAATCTATTGGACCCGCAAAGTAAACCATTTACCAACTTCCATGTCGGCCAGACCTCAGGCCTACCAAATGTGGATTCTCAGAAACCCAGCGAAAGCGATGAAGACCATCAAAGACGGATGTTCAGTCTAAAACGTTCAACCCCTCCAAGACCCAGTGATCAGAGACAGACTTCAACTCAACAACTTAACCCTCATAGCTCTACCTTCAATCCCACAAGCAAAGGGAAAGGGGTTCTAAGACCAAATGCGGCTCCATTCATTTTTGGATCTCCACCATCTGTGGAAAGACAAGAATTTCATCCTGATCTTCCGAAATTATCTGTTTTAGCTCAGCCTTTCATGCCCAGGAAATTGGATGTCGCTGAACCTGGATCTCCTAAGTTATCTGTTTTCGCCCCTGTTTTCATGCCCAAGGATTCAAACGTGTCTGAACCTGGATCTCCCAGATTATCCGTGTCCGCCCCTCCTTTCCTGCCCCAGGATCTAAATGCGCCCAAGGTTGGACCTCCGGCTTTGTCTGTATTCGCACCGCCGTTTGTTCCCGACCATCCAAAAGTCACGGAATCTTCACAATCGAACAGGAGTGATCTTGTCGTACCTCAAATTCCCGACCCATCCATAACGACGTCCTCGCCTCGCCTGGATCATAAACAATCATCTACCAATGCACACAAATCCTCACATGTTCTTTCCGGAAATGGTCCACCTTTACAATTACATGACTCGCCACAACCCATGTCTCGATCTCGTTCTCCAACCTATCTTCATAACACTCCACCACACAAGACCAAACAAAGACCTACCGATGATGATTGGCCATCACCATCTGAATCAGCAGCATTCGATCCTGAATATCTTGACATTCCCGCTTCTGGTTCTGTCTTCATTACCGAGCCAGAATCCGATCATATCCATCGAGACTCTTCCACACCTCATATACGAGTATCAGCCGATGATGATAATCGATTTCGATCTTGGGTTTATCCTGTCCATGCATCTCATCCATCAATCTCACGAAGACATACAATGTCGGGGGAACAAGCAGAAGTACCGGAACCTGTTGCTGGAGCTGGAGTAGCATCGACAAAAACCACGACGCTAGCTTCACGTGTCCAAGATCTCCGGACCTTTTTGCAAGTTCATGGTCGTTTACCCATCCCAACGTCTGAAGGTGGTATCGCGTCAACTTCTAGTGATCAAGTCACAGGTGAAGCGAATGTGGTGCAAGAACAAGAGAGTAATGAAAGAGAAGATGGATTGTTAAATGTCAATGGAACAAATCTCAGTAGACCCACTGCGAGTGCTCAGAGTAGTGCGGAATTCCCAATGAGAGATGGAGCTGGTAAAGCTCAAGAGAGAGTTGTGTCTCATACACCATCTCCGGGTGAAGGAAGTAAAGAGATGATGGATGCTATTGCTGGTCTTGTTTCAAGTTTGAGGAGTCATGAGGCGAATATGAGAGATTACGCGGAGAAGAGAGAAGGAGAGGCAAAAGTGTTCAGTGAAGAGGTGAAGGATGCTTTAGTTGGTTTGACTAATTCTGTCCAAGGTGAGTTGAGTGAGCTCTTCAGAGGTTTCAATTCCTTTCCACTGCATTTCATACTTCTGTCCCTTCCTCCATTTAGTTGTCTTCTCATATTCATGATCTCTTTTTGCTTGTCGCTGCAACAACATTGTTCATTTGTGCCCTGCGAAGATTGTGAACACGAGCATCGAAGGTATATGCTCGTCCGCCTACAAGATTTTAGTCATGACATTAATGACATCTCACTGACAACTAGATATACTCTCTTCACCTGCTCCTAAATCTCCAAACCCCTTATTACACCATATTTCCGATATGTTGGAAAATCATTCCCACATTCTAGAAAGTTTACAAGAAATGCAAGATCGTCTTGCCCCTCCTCCTATTTCTGCATTTTCAGACTCTTTATCTCCCTCTCCTCAACCTGAACTCTCAACTCGACCAAACCTTTCTGCCCAATCACCCGAGTCAGGTTCTTCAACAAACGAAGTAGGACCCCAGAGCGGATCAAACGAATCGGTTACAGGACATGAAAGAGCACAAGAAATGTTTGGTGCACTCTTAACTGGTCAACATGCTCTTCTAGATAAGATCACTGAACTCTCCGATCGACACGATATCTCCCATACTGTATCCTCAGAAGTAGACCGACGTGATGTTGAAATTACCGACTTGACTCGTTTGGTGAGAGAATCGCAAGAAAAGGTGAAGAGTACAGAAGATACATTGATTATCGTCAAGAGACAAAGGGATGCGGTGAGGGATGAAATGAATGGGATGGAAAGTAGTATCAAGAAGATGGAAGAGAAACAGAAAGAGATGATAGGAGAGATGGACGCTTGTGTGGCTGCAAGACTTGCTGCGGAGTTGGAAAGGGATCATGTCAAGAAGGAAATGAGTGAGATGAAGTTGGTAGTTGCTAGAAGGGATGTAGAGTTGTCAAAAGCGAATAAGATGGTGAGTCTAATCTTTCTGGGTTTCTTCATTTCGTACACAGTCTATCATTTGTGATATTCGTGGGTCTCTGCAAACAGTCGCATATATCTCGAAAATAGGGACTGAGAGGATACACTAACACCTCAGCTCGAAGCAGAACGTAACAAACCTCCCCTTCCTTCCGTTTCCACTCCTGAACTCACCTTACCCCTCCAACAACTCCTTCAAGATGAAGTCATCTCCCGTCTCTCTCGACTGGACGAAGCAATGCACGAAACCATGTCTTCTCGAGTAAAAGAGTATGCTCAAGTTTTGGACAGAAACAAACATCTCGAAACTGATCTCGACTCACTTCGTAAACGTCTTGATACCATAACTGAAGAAAACCTTCAACTTCAACTTGTTCAAACATCAAATTCCGAAATCCATAAATCTTCCATTTCGTCACTTCAACAATCTCTCCAAAAAGCTATCTCAGCTAATGAAACCTCCACCTCGGAAGTTGAATCAATACGTGAACAACTCGTACGTTCTCAATACACCTTGGACGAGAATCGGATTTCACATCAAAGAGAAATCGAAGGTTTACTCTTATCGAAACAAGAAGATATGAGAAATTCAGAAAAAGAGAGAAACAAACTTCTGGAAGAAGTCAAATTCAAAGACCAAGAGTTGAAAGACATGAAAGAAGAGTCGAACAAAATGAAAGAAGAAAGAGATAATTGGAAGATGATTGCCAGAGAGAGAGAAGCTAAAACGAAATTACAAGAAATGAGAATAAATGGATTAACACAAGAATCTTGGGCTTGGAAGAATTACGCTTTGGAAATTGATAGAAAACAATTCAAGTCGTTTATCAAACGAAACCCTGATCTGGCAAAAGGACAAGAGAAAGATGAAGGGAGAGAAAGAGCTGATTCGGACGTGACGATTAAAGGGAAAGAGAAGGGGACTTGGTGGGATTTGGGATCTGATAAAGTGGGAAATGTTTCTGTGGGATTATGATGGTTTTGATAATCAACGTCTTTCCATTCTATTCTAGTTGATTTCGAAAGAATGGTCCTCTCTAAAAACTCTATCGAAGACTTGATCGTCTATCCAAATCCGATTAGATGTCCCTCCTATTGGCTTCAAGGACTCGACGTAACGAGTTTTCAAATTCAAATTTCGGGAAATTCCACCTGAAGAATTTTTGGTTTAATTGAATATGGCGGCATGGAATTTCCACGGGATACTTTATCTGTTTTCCAATATGACGAAATGGATTTTCGGACTGAAGATTCGTATGACCTGCCTCGTTATGACGAAACGAGGATTGAAAACAATGGTGGAAGGGTTGGAGGGTGTGACGTCGGTTATGATTGACTGTATGAGTTGTACGAGAGGAAGAGAGGAGTGAAAGGTGAGATTACCTTGACGATTGGAAGAAGACGCACAACTCATGATTCACGAATTTACGATTTACGATTAACGACTTACGACTTGCGAGTTATGGTCCTAAATGGAATCCCTGCTTCTTGTCTGATGATGATAACGATTAATTAGGCATAATTAGTAGAATTAAAATTGTAGATAAAAGCATTGCATCCTGTTTCTATTTTCCCACTTATGTTTGACTGATCTAAAAAATCCTTCACTGACCCCTGATATATTCGATGATTTTCCCTCCAACCTTTTTACCCTTCCATAATACCTCACTAATATTCGGTATGTTACCCCCTTAGTGTTCCCCAAACGAAAAAACACCACTTTTTAACCCTTGATCAATCCCTCGATATTAACACTTTTCCCACCACTTTGTAAACAAGCTTCTACCCAAGCTAAATCCCAAAGACAATCCCTAGGATCAGCCCAATTAGGTTCTTCCAATTCTTTACCCTCTTTAACAGCTTCTATAGCTCTTGCATACATTCCAATCTCAACTTTAACACCACTTTGTTTTTCTTCTTTTTCTTCATTCACAACTCCACTTCCATTCGCAGCAGTAATCACAGCTTTCATATTTTTATCAGGCCAAGAAATACTGACGACACCATGAAGACAAACGATTTCCAAAGCGTTCATACCTGCCGGAGCTGAATCCGGTAAATCGGGTTGCGCCCAAGTCATCAAGATTGTACCGAAAGGTGCACTAGTACCGATTTCCGCAGGTATATCTTCGACTTTATGAGGTAAATCTTTATTCAAATCGGATGAAACTTTTTCGTATCCATGAGCAGGAGTATGAGAAGAAATTGGTGGTGCTGCGATAGCTACGAAAGTGTCATGAGGTGGTAAATGAGCTCTATGAAGAGTAGCATGTGATAATATTGTTGAAGGTGGGATTGGTAAAACGATACGAAGTAATGCACCTTGATGTACACCACCATCAAGAATGAAACCACCTTGATAATCTGGTATAGTACGCCAAGAAGTTGCGTGCCAATGAGAACCTGGTTTAACAACGTTTGAAAGACCGAGTTGCCAATAAAGTACAGGACCTAAAGATGGTTCACGAAGTTTAGATGCTGCCCAATGAAGTACTGGTTCATGCGCCCAATCTTACAACGTTAACTTCGACTCATGAGACTCATCTATCCATGTGTTCTGATAAATACAGAGTCCATATTGAAAATTGCGAGATCATGTGACATTCCAACTTGCGATTTATAGAGATGTCTTTTGGGGTGAAGGAACAGAATCCGTAAAAACTATATGGGATAAGGATGTCGGGAAAGGGGAAGAACAAGATGACATGAGAGAGTCTAAATGTGAAGCAAGAGGGAGGTTTATAAATCAGAGAGTGGAATAAAAGAGTTTCTCGAAAGAAAGGGAATGTGAAAAACATAAGAATGTAGAGGGACATATCTACTTACTTTCGGCAGTACGGAAAATCAATCCTTTTGGTTTAAACCTTTTTTCATATTCTTCTACCAATTCTTTAGCATGTTTAACATCTTTATGTAAAGGTTTTTCACATAAAACATGTTTACCAGCTTCTAAACATTTGATAACCAAAGGTGGTTGAGCGGTGATAGGTAAAACTAACATCACCCCATCGATAGATTTATCTTTGAGTAAGATGTTTAAACCGGTATCACCGAATTGGATGGTTGGTAGTGGAGAAATACCGAGTTCTTTACATTTTTCGAGTAAAGATTCGGCAGATGATTGAGAACGTGACCAGACTGTATGGAGGATTACATCTTTGGAATTACCGAAAATGGCTGGGAGATAAGCTATGGAAGCGAAGAGACCTGAACCGAGGAGGGCGAGGGAGACTGGCATTTTTGGTGTATACTGCTTTTGTGAAAGTGAATTTGAATGGTTGTGGTTGAGAGATGAGATGATGTAGAGAGAGAGACGGATGAGAGAAAGAAAGAAGAAGAAAAGAGAAGATGCTGGAGAGGGGGGAAACCTTGGCGGCTTGGTGGCTTTGAACGGAGAAGATCCGGACAAACCGGTCCGGAGCATGGAATGGGAGAAAATTAAGAAAAATGGGGAATATTTCACTTTTGCCGAAATCTCCCCGAGCTGCTATCTTGACTTTTGACCGTCGTCCATCTTTGTATCTTCTTGTTGAACAAGTCAAGCACTGAAACATCAGAGTAGCGGCCAGAATTACTGCTGGTGAGATGATGCGCTGTGACAAGCTCAGCTAAAGTGGTCACGTTTGTGCCAGTGTGAACCCCCACCGCTGACGATATAGAACTGTACAGTACTCGTATCGATCTTCACCTATGACGCTGACCGTTCTCTCGATCGATCGTGACCTCATCTTTCTGCGTTGGTACCCAAATTCAGTATTATTCCCTCTAGTCACTTCCCACCCCTACTGAGCTACTAAGTACTGATCAAATCCACCTCCCACCTTCCACCTCGCTCATGCTCAAAAGCTCCATAGTCAGAATGTCACGTCCCTACACTTTCATCCATCTCCACACACTCGATCTCCGCACACACGACCTTCCTTCTTTACATCTATCCCATTCCCCTCGTTCCTCCATTTCCAAACGAGTCACTCACTTTCTCCCTGTATATATCATCGATTCCCGTCAACTTGATATCTTCCATTTACCCCACGCTCTTCCCTCTCTTCCTCCACGCCTACCCAACGCTAACTCTCCGGCAGAGGACGGTTCCGGTGATGGTGAGCAAGATAAGGGTGTCAACAACACTCGACCATCCCCTCGATCTCGAGTAGCAAACTTTCATCGAACTTCTCCTTACCGTCTTCGATTCTTACTAGAATCAATTTTCTATCTCCGGGATACTTACCGACGTTCCGGTGGAGATCTCCTGATAGGCTACGGTAGACCAGATCGACTTCTTCCGGTCCTCATTGAGAAACTGAAAGAAACGTCAGAGATCGAGGGAGTATGGGCACAAGACGAAGTAACTGTAGAAGAGAAAGATATGCTTGACAATCTCGAAGTCGCCTTACAGAAGATAGGAGTCAAAATGAACAAAGTGGATAGTAAAACCCTGGTAGCAATCAAAGATTTACCTTTCGATCGACGACAAACGCCTGATGTTTACACGGCATTCAGGAAGAATTGCGAAGGATTAGGTTTATCTCTTGGAGGAATGTTGAAACAACCACTTCGAACATCTCATTTGAGCCAAGGAAATATCAAGATTGATATAGATGGACAACGATTGAAACCGGCCCCTCAAATGGAATTCTCTACCCTTCCAGAAGGATGTGGTGTCTTGGGGAAAGACACAAGTGTGGTAGAAATATATACGAAACTTGTCAAACCTCTCCTCGATACCCCGCCAGTGGGGGGATGGTCTCAAGCTGCAAAGGACAACAATGCTCTGCCAGTGTTCCATCCTAGCTCGGCTGTTCCATTTGAAGGAGGTGAGAAGGCGGCTTTGGAAAGGTTGGACGATTATGTGGGTCACGAAGATGGAAAGGGGTGGACTGGTGGGGGCAAAGCGAAACAGTATAAAGCCACGAGAAATGGAATGATAGGTGAAGGGTTCAGTACCAAGTTTTCCTGCTGGTTGAGTTTGGGTTGTTTGAGTGCTAGAGAGATAGGATGGAGAGTTGGAGGATTATTGGAAAAGGTGGATAGAAAAGATAAGGATACTTACAATAATGTGTATTGTGAGTTGGCACTGTCCCTTCGTCTTTCCACTCATCTCACAATCTCCTATACTTTTCCTTATCTTCCGCTCCATCAAGCTGCCCATATCCCGATTTCCCCGCGATTGTGAAAAATTATACGTCAAGAATGAACCTAAGTCAACACTCTCCCCATCTCTCAATGGATCTTGAATGGGGATTGGCATTACACACCTGCATCAAAATCCTTATCCCGGCAGATCCCCTAGTACCACCCGTTCCCAAAGAGCAGTAGTGTAATCGGCTAAAGAAAATGAGAGAAGAGTGTAGGGTGATGACAACCACCTCAGCCATTATTGACCCCAGGGATCATCTTCGAACTTCTCTGGAGAGACTTCTTTCAGTCTACAGTTTACAAATATTTTTTTTCTTCGAAATCTTCACTCTTTCTGCCCAAAGGTTTCAGCGAACAGATCAATACTTATCCAAGATCTCAACGTCCAAATCCACAAGAATGGCATTATCCAAATTGGGAAAACGAGGATGATCCCGCTCGACGATGGTGTGAAGGAAGGACAGGTGTACCTTTTGTAGATGCGAACTTGCGTGAATTGAGGGAGACTGGGTGGATGAGTAATAGAGGTAGACAGAATGTAGCTAGTTTTTTAGTGAAGGATTTGTAAGTCTTCCCCTAGACTTTCCTTCTTCTCCTTGTGCACCTCAATCTCCCCCTTCACTCTCTGTCGTCAACCTTATCATCGTGAATTTGTCATGTGACGGCGCCTCACAATCGTCGCCCTCTAGTGACCTGATCATGTGACTGCCTTTCGCAGATCAATGTCAGTGATCAGTGGCCATCCTCATGACTGGACGTCGTGCGATGAATACCATGGACAAAGCTCATGAGTAGATATGTAGATTGGCGAGTTGGTGCTGAATTTTTCGAAATGCATTTAGTAGATTATGATACTTGTTCCAAGTGAGTTCCCTTTCTGATCCTCTTTTCATACGTCCAACTTTTCCTCCTTCCTCTTCACAATCTACCAATTCAGACTACTTTATCCTCCCTTTTTTCTCAAGAAACTCTGGCTGCAGGTCTCTGCCTTGTTAGATCTGGAACTACCACCAGACCAAGCTCATGCTTACTTTTAGTTGGGGGAATTGGCAATATCAAGGTCAGTTCTATCTTTTCCCTTCTTCCTCTCTCCTTCTTCCTTTTCCCTCTCCCCATAGTCATCATTCAAATCCTCCTAACCCCCACAAACACTTTTATCCTGAAACGATACAAATTTCAAGAAGTTGTGTGTGTCCGAAATAACTCTCAGCTGGAGTAGGTAACGATCCACGTTCATCCCGACAATTCAATCCTCTCAAACAAGCAAAAGATTATGATCCTAAAAATGATTATACAAAATTATGGTTGTCCGAACTCAAAGTGTTACCCCCTACGTTTGTTCAAACTCCATGGTGTGAGTCTCTTTCTTATCTTACTTTCCTCTGTACTCTCTTCATTCGTCGCTTTCTTATCAACCTACAATACCATTCTTCATTCTGCACCAAACATGGAATAATGGAACCATCTGGGTTCGCTAAAGTTTTGATTACACTTGCATCCAACATGGGGCTCGAGATGGTACCTTCGGATAGTGATCAAGTTTCATCCCGCATTTCAAGGTTCTTGAACCCATTGGTCAATCACCTTGTTGAGAGCCATTCACATGAGAGTAGATGGTGATTACACCTATGCCTCGTTAAGTATCTCGACATTGAAGAGTAGACAGTGGAGTAATGTGAAAGAAAATGTAGGATGGCTGATTTCAAGTACTTGACGATAATCAAAAACCTAAAGGTTACCCAGTCAAACCAGTGGTGGAACAACAAACTTGGCATAAGTTTTATCCTCGTGGATCTCATACTTCCACACATAGACACGGGGAGAATACGGGTCAACACGATCGAGGTGGTGGTCATGGGCATGTTCGGAAGGAAGGCAGGAACGGACGTGATGGTCATGAGGATAAACGTGCACATGGGAGGTCAGATCAGGGCTTGTAAGATCAGAGGGAATAATGAAGTCTTCTCCTTTTTAAGTCGATCAACGCCATGTATCAAGAAGTAAGGAGAATGAATGGTACATGGATAGTGAATCGATTGAAATTGGTTGGTACTTTCAAGACTACGAGCAGAATACTCATTATGAGTAATGAGTAGATCATCTAGGGCAGGATAACGAAAAAGACATACAACATGCATATTTTTATGATACATGATTGAAATGATGAATTGATGATTATGAATGATCACGAAGGATATACCTGAGGATGGTCGATGTGTCAAAATGACTTGGGTAAAAGGTGAGTTGTGGAGAATGAATCAATGAGCTCGTTGTGTGAGCCAGGAAATTACGATATCAAGATTATGTTTCGTCTTGTTGCTTGTGGAGTAACACTAAAGGGTTTAGCGGTTCATAGTCTGATAATTGTGATTCTTCCCTTAACTTTCATTGGGTAATTTCAAAAGAACGATACAAAACGTTTGTGGTAGATGAACTCCAAATGTGTATTTTGAATGTTAAGAGGTCAAAAAATACTCACAGAAACTACCCTCCCTCTTATCTCACCTAATCTCATTAATCTTATCAAATCATCTACACCTATAGCATCGGCAAGATCATTCTTATTTGCTAAAACTAATAATGGGACGTTTGAGAGTGCCGGCAAGGAGAGAAGGGAATGAAGTTCTGATGTTGCTGTTGGAAGTGATTTTGGCTAATTGTGTCAATATCAATTTATTCTTTTCTTTTTGGAAAAACAGAAAGAAGAGTAGACTCACATCTGCTGCATCTACTACGTATCTGATCATCAGCATTTAGTCAATACTCCAACCAAGGCAACATGCAGCAAACTCATAATCGAAGTGGGCTGAGGGGGGGAATAAAGTAGAGAAAAAAAAGCAAGATCACCCACATGATAGCATCAGCACCACGACAATACCTATCCCACATACCTCTGAATTTCGGTTGTCCAGCCACATCCCAAACTTTCATAGTGACGTTTCCTTTTCTTACTTGACGAAGGTTGAACGCGACTGTAGGTACTACATCTTCTGACCATTGATCTGATCCTAAGACGTTTACGAGACTGTATGTTAATCAATTATCGCAAGTCTCCTCGTGGTCCTAATGACGAAGGAGATCTTCAAAGGATATTTCCCCTGATTTCTCCTCTTGGAGGTAAGAATACCTTCGAGGGTATTTCTTTCATTGGGGGTCAATCTATGAGGAGTGTTTTATTCGATTCATTCGATTCATTCGAACGCAGGAGTATTCGAAGGGAGAGAGGGAAAATGGACTAACGAGGTTTTACCACTTGCCTAAAGAGTCAACTGAACGTTCACATTCACCTGAGCCCTACGCATCTACATATCTACACGGCGACACATCTATGTCACTAGGCCATGAAGCACAAGAGGTGACGATCGAGTACTGTATGCGTTGAGTTGATAAGATGATAGATAGAAACAAAGAGGAAAAGACTCACTTGTAAACCTACTATTGTCACTTCGAGATGTTTAGCAAAGAATAAAGATCGGAGCCAATTGAGGATAGAAGAGAAGAAGGCCATATTGGGATGTGAAGTGGAAGTAGTAATGTCACAGATTCAGTCGTAAGCTATTCAGACAGTATCCCAGTTGAGCAGTCGGTATTCAAGATACTTTCTGAAATAGTATCTAATGATATGATCTGTCTCCCTATGACTGTTGTCGTGACTGCGTATGGTAATGGGTAGTAGAGAGACAAAGTGTATTCGGTATACTACTTGTAAAGGGAACTCCGATGGTCACGATGACGATTTTGGATAAAACATCAGAAATATCACGTAAAATATAATCAAGTTGACCAGATTGAGGAATGTCACACCAGAGAACAAAAGTGCGAAAATCAGATTGGACTCAAGTACATATATCCTTTCCTTTCCCTTCTTTTCCCCAGTCCCATCATCATCCTCCATCCTTCAACGACACAAAGGTCCAACCAAACAGCTGCCCAACGTTCTAACGAGTCAAAGATGGACGACTGGGGTATGTCATCTTTCAAAGTTGAGAAAGTTGTAAGGGCTCACAACCAGACACAGACGATTTACCTTCCACTTCCAACCTCGTCTACATCCCACCTCCTGTTTCCAGACGGTTTGATGATGAAGAAAGTCCAGCTGAACTGGTACGTTTACCCTTACCCTTCCTCTTTTGTTCATTGCGACTTCTCTCCCTTCCATCATCATGATCTACACTGTCGCCACCGTACATGAACATATGTACTTCTTTACAACCACAATCGCCAGTGGAAGTGCTCATGAGGGAGAAATAAAATACGAAACGTGGCTGACGGCAGGACGATTGGGATGTTTCAGATGATGATAAAGCCAAAGCTCCCACTCCAGCTCCAGCTGCTGCGCCAAAGAAAAAGAAGATGACCCTCAAGCAGAAATTGGCGGAGAAAGAGAAATTGGCCGCTGAAGCTGTACGTTTTATCTCGTATCTACTCAATGAAAGGCATTCACTCCATCTTTTCAAAGGCTACATGAGGGTAGAGGGATGATACCAAAGAGGTAGATAGCGATTAACGCCGAGAAACGGGAATGGTAACAAGAAAGAAGAGATACTTGGAAGAGGAGAAAGGGGGAGAGACGATAATGATAAAGAGATATAATGAAATACTGACAATAAAGCGAGCAAATGGTTCGGGGGAAGACGAATTGATCGACCTTACCACTGAACAAGATAAAAGACGACAAGCAAGGGAAAGAGAGTTAGAAGCTGATTTAGCCGCTGCATCGGATTTGATGGGAGCTACGAATTTAGATACTGGTGAGTTGTTCCGTATTCTTTCTCATCTTCCTCTTTATACATTTGGATTTTTACACTTTTGCCATTGTTCCACCCATCGCCTTACTTCCCTCTTCAGCCAACTAAACCCTTCAACAGACCTACTTTTCTAACTTCGTCTAAAATGATACACACTCTATATATCTTCACATCGCATCAGTCCACTCCCCACCTATATTTAAAGCCAATTCTTACATTCTCTTCAAGCCAAATCTCATACGATAGTGCCAAAATTGGGTACATAAACTAAACCTTTTAGCCGACGCTCTCAAAGCTGTCTTATCAGCAGAACCAAAAACCAAATCCGATTTCATTCTTCTTTCTCAAAACTTAAACGCAGCTCTACTTTCACGACACATATCAAACCCACTTTATCCGATTTTCGTAGAATCTCTAGCTAAAGATATATGTGAACCTCTGACCGCTGTTCAAACTAGGAAAGTATCGAGTACTTTGACAGTGTTGGGAAATACGAAACAACAGGAAGAAAGGGATAAAGCGAATGGGAAAAAGAAAACGACTGTGAAGAAAGGTGCCGTCGTCGTTGGTGGTGCTAAATCTGGTGGAAAGATTGATACGGAAGTTTATGATGATGTTTTGGATGATGAAGATTTCATGTGATTGAAAGGTTTTTTCTCGTCTTTTCATCTTAAGTGAGATCTTAACATGATCTCTTGATTGGTCATATGGGTGGATGGATGCGCTGGATGAGGGCACTGTTCAGGATGAAGATGGTTGAATGATGGATGGAGGGTTAGGGGTGATGAGAATGGAACATGTGTTGGAAGTTAGGATAGATTGTGTTTGATATGAATGGAGGTTTGAGAAAGGGACGTAGTACGTTAAGACTGAGGAGTGTGGGTCGAATGTGAACAGATTGGGAAGAGTTTGGATGACGACGTGATCATGGAGAAGGACCACTGCGAATGAGTGGTAGTGCATTAATGTGAAGACAAGATACCAGGTAGATGCTACATGCATGTTATCCAGCATTTGTGACAATAAACGGCGAAGAGAAGAGTTCGATGATACAATGGGCAGTCTACAACTGATGGAGGGTGAAGCATTGTGGGAACCCACAAAAGCTAGTGCGAGAATAGTGAGACAAGCACAAAAGTAAACTTCAAATCCACTACAACTTCGCATCTCTCCCTTTTGGACCAGTCCCAGCGAAGGGACAACCCCCACCGGCCATTTTCACCTTATCCAAAGGTTTCCCCTCTTCTGCAGCTTTCTTTACAAGTTTAGCGAAACCAGTATCATCTCGATCAACACCGAGTTCTATCATCAGCATAGCTCTTTCCCTTCTTCCACAATCACATCATTGAAACATTGGTAAGGGAAATAAAGTCTCAGGTCAAAATGGAGTGGTGAATGTTTAGAGTAAAGGCTGGTTAAGAAGATCTCATGGATCAACTCACCGAGCAACTTTCCAAATGCCAAAGCGAAATCTTTGAAAAACAAATCTTGATCCTTTGCGTATTTCTCAACCCATGGACGAAACTTTTCATCTTCTATCAAAGCCATCTAATCTCAGTTCGATCGACCTCTCAGAATTAGGCCAAGAGTTGATGAAGATCAGAATTGAATAACTCACATCGGTAGGAAGCATCATCAGTTTGGTACCCGCCACGGTAGTTTCGTATCTATCATCAATGTCAATTCACAAACCCAGGAGCATTGAGGACAGATGACAAGTGAAGGTGAGATGATAATCTTGCGGGCTCAATCGCAAGATGGTAGAGCAGGGTGTCTAGCGAAGACCACGAGGGTACAAGGAGAAGTCAAAGAGAGGAAAGAGAGAAAAGAACATGGGTGACTCACTGGAATGGCCCGTCCCACTGTCTCGGTACCCATTTCCGAGTTAACAAGAGCTTGTAATATTGATTCGAGAACCGAGTGGGGTTGACGACCCATGGACTATTTCTCAGCTTGCCTTGATATATCGTGATGCGACGACTGACCCATCAAACCCCGATCTATCGGGATGACATCTCCCCAAGGCGTGAGCGCCTGATAAAGCGACGATTTCCTACATATCAGTCATCTCCTATACAGTGCTCCTCGCTAAAGCGCGTCATCGTCCTCCTCCATGTACATCTTGGAGTCCCCTTCACTATGATAAACAAAAAGACACATACTCGTCCTTTGCTTTGACGGCTTGAGACAGGAAATCGAGATGCTCCTCATGACAACGCTCAGCAGCATCTCGTCAATAGGCAACGCACTGTCCTATCCGGGACATGAATGCCGTAGGAGAAGTACGAGTAAATTTGACAACAAACGTTAAATTCACCCACCTGATCTGTGAATCCCATTCTACTAAACACTTCTCTAATATGATCCGCTCCCTTCGCCCCGTCCGGCAACCGATCCCCCACTTGCCCTCGATGCTCCTCGGCAGCAGCGGCAGAAGTGTAATCCGTCCGACCTGGTTGCCAGGGTACTCGAGGTCCACCGGCAGCTTCGACGGCTGTGATACCTGCCAGTGCTGGGATCAGGGACGGACTCCAGAGGAGAAATAGTGTGGAAAAGGGGGGGGGATAACAGACTCACTCCATAAATCCGAATGTGATATCCATGGGTTGGCAGCTTGTATAGGCATCAAGAAATCGATAGCATGAGTTAATCCAGCATTGGCAGGATCAGTCGACTTGATCCATCAGCATGTTTCTAATTGCTTCATCTTGAAAATCAATCGAGTATAAGTGAGAAGAATAATGAGATTAACCTACTTCAGGAGCAAATCTCATTCCCGCTCTTACAAATCAGCTCATTTCCTCAATCAAGTGTGAAACCAACCCGTTAGATCCACCATTATGCTTACCCATCAGCCTCACCTCGGTCCAGAAAGGGTACTTACCTCCACTAAGCTGAAATTTCCAGATGCGTGCCAAGCAAGTCTGAGCGTCAGAGTTGTTTCATTATGATACTATGGTCTAGTAAGTGAATACAAAGTGGTCGTGGTAAGTGTTCCAATCCGTCATCACCGTGCAGTATAGGGGCACAAAGTACTGCTGAAATACTCCAACCTGTATGATATAGACATGGACAAAGTAGAGATAAGTTGTGTGATCTACCACCACGACGTGCATAAGGCTAGCTCAAAAATGAGTGATATTCGCTAGGTATACATGAGATCGGAGATATGAATCGAAGAAGTGTAAAATGAAGAATGTGACATACCTCACAAAGACAGGTCCTGCAGAACCATCATCATACTGAGGTTGTTTAAGTACTTTACGTATTTCACCTCTGATACCTGAATATCAATATCATCCCCGGTCGAAGTTCCGATCTCAAGGTTGTCAATGTACAGACCTAGTGCGTTGGACCCAAGAGGGAGTTATAGGGCCATGGGGATTGCGGAGAGGTAGATAGTTATGACTGACCTTCGTAGTCACCTTCTTTGATGGATTGTATAGACATTGTGAGTCGTGCTTTGGACGCTGTTCGTTGTGTGATGGGGTGGGGAGAGGGTAAGGGCTGGACGGGGTTCAATGGGGAAAAAGGAAAAGTCAAGATGGAAAGTGAGAAAGGGTTCAAGTGCAAGTGAATTGTTGGTGAAATGGTTGGTCCGGCTAAGCGATAACCGACCACATCCATCCTTCACTAACCCACTCTTACTTGAACTCCTGTACCCTACTCATATCACTCTATCTACTCGTGAGAAGTACCCTACTATACGGCTAGAGTACTAGTACTCTAATGAAGTACGAGGGGATAATACTCCAAGTACTTTACTCTGATCGGTTTTGTAAGTGTCAAAGATTACAGAGACGATTATCTCAATTACCATCATACCTTTTAGCTCAGTAAACTGTCATCAAGACCTCACCTTTAAGAAGCAGCATAATAATAAGATGAAAAACATTGCATGACCCCATTCATACTCACGGTATTATCCCCACCTTACCACTCACATGCGACTCATCCATTTTTGACCTTACTCACAGATGCAATTTGAACAAACCTTCCGAAATGTATCCAGCACGAAGAGATCTACCTCCGAAGAATCGCCCGTGCAATCCTTTGACAGCACGTTCAGAAGCTCCCGTACCTTCGAATTCGACGTATACGTCGCCCTGCTTGTCAGTGACAGTCAGGATGACCTTGATCATATGGGCACATTGGGGTGACATCGATCACGTGGGACGATTGAAGACCAGGCTGATGGTGCTGAACGATGTGGAGCAGAGTGAATGGGGTGAATCAAGACCAGAGGTAAAATGAGAAATGAATAATCGCGGACAGATGGGGGTCGTAACTCACAGCAGACATTTTGTCCACCTTGATCCGTTTTACTCTCCCATACTTTGATTCTATCTCACCTTTGACATCTTCCGCTAGATCCAGATCCCAATTCCTCTCCGTTTCCCTATCTTGTCAGCTCGGCATGAATAGGGAAAACGGAAGAGCTCACTCTTCAGGGTTGAACATGTTGTTCACTAGTATGAATGGAGTAGGAGCTACAGGAGCGTTGTTGGTACTGTTGTCAATTATGTGCATTTTATGACAGGAAAACTGTAAGGGTGAATTATGACTCACGGAGGTGGCCTTGGAGCAGGCGACGCAGAACCAGGCCCATCGTTCCTCGCCAATTTCTGCATGAGCGACATCCTGGTGGAATTATCCATTTTGCGTCCTTGAGAATATCCGGCATCTTCGAGGGTTTCACTGATGTGAGCTCTTTCTTGTATGGTTTGTACACGGACTGAAGGTCAGCTCCTGAGATCACATCTGAAACGAGTAGTAACGGGGACGATTACTCACTCGGCCGACCAGCAATCTCAAAGCCGTTCATAGCGTCCAAAGCTGTTTGAGCAGATTTTAGGTCATGGAACTGTACGTAGGCGGTACCTTTACTCTGACCAGTCTGAGGTATCAGTCATCATTCACTTTCATTGGCCAATCGACATCGTCCTCCCCACAGCAACAGGGCCTCCCAATTCACTAGCTATGATATGGGAGCACTGTTTATTTTCTCTTCGCTGCATGATGTTCGCCTCTGGAACAACTCGGATGCAGCACATTCTGTGAGATTCAAGCAGGTCATACTGAAACATGTAATGAATAGACTATACTGAGGATGTAGGGAGGTTGGAAACTCACCACATCATGATGTAAATCCACAAAGTCAATCTGCCCGAACGGATCAAACACCTGCTTGATATCATCCGCCGCGAGACTGTACGCCAGTCCGCTGACGAACAGTCGATGATAAGGCACCGAAGCATCGCGATTTGCATCTACGTCAACCCCTGGTGGTATGTAAAGTCCATTGGACAAGGGTGGGAAACGGGTCTGGTAAGTGACTTGAGGACGAGCTTTGGATGCTGAGAGTCTGTAGAAATCAGTTCTGACCGACAACCACTTAGCTGACGAGAGACTATCGATATGACGTTCTGATAGATGGGGTCAAGAAGGATAAGAATACTCGGAGATCGAGGTCAAGTGGAGGAGACGGATGCTAGACCCACTTGGCTATAGTCGCAGCTAGATCCATACCCTCGCGATTCCTCTCTGATTCTGTGAGCGTCACTTGAATTGGCATGCCCATTACGATTGTCCCGGATAGCTATTCGTCAGCTTGACTCGAAGTAACAAAGACGACAATAGCTCACCGCCAGAGCCCTGTTGACCAATGCTACTGCGTCAAGTTCGACGTACCCAATACTGCAGATTAGCCCTGTTCAAAGCGAGACAACGGCCACGTGTTAACGATCTCATGGCGGATGATGACAATCAACGATTGCTTGAAAGGCAGGATACCTTCCAAATGTGAATCCGAAGCAAGATAGAGCGACAGCGATCGTTTGTCGATGAAGTGGAGCAAGAGGCTGAGTCGAGCGAGGGGTTCAGTGAGTATGGAAGTGGAAGAGGGGAGATCTGTACTGACCCCTTGGACCTCTTCGACCCTCGATCAGTCACCACCCTAGCATCCCTCACTGCACCTCTACCAAGCTTGTCCTCAAAGAACAGACCTAGATCACTGGACGTCATCCTTGATGATATCTGTGAGACGAAAACCGAGCGGGCTTCAGAATCTACCTCTTCTAAGAGTTCGCTAACGGGATCTTTCTCTTTAGTGGGAGGAGGGGAATCACGAGGACGAGGTATTTCGTATGTGGGAGAGGGACGACGTCGACGAGGTGAGAAATCTCTTTCTCTCGTACGACGTTCACGCTCGCGTTCTCTGTCCATCTGGATGTCAGCAGTGTCTCGAGAAATCCAGGTGACATGACGCCTTGGCAACTTTGAATGAGATAGAGAAAAAGGGAGGTCAACTCTGAAGACTCAGGAGGAAACGAGTGGACATAAATGTTGAAGAATGAAGGAAAACGCACCTGCGCAAATCTCTCTTCTTTCAACCTAGCAGCTTCTCTCTTCTCTTCTGCCATCTCCCTATCCCTTTTCTCCCTCTCTGCTTCCTTCTCCTCTCTGGTCATTTCTCTCAAATCTCGAGATCTATGAGACCTATAACTTTCCCTAGACCTATCTCTAGACCTGTATCTATCATCTCTTATCTCTCTACTCTCTCTCCTATCACGTCCTTCACTCTCAGGTCCACGAGAATGTCCATTACCATTACGATATCGTTCTCTGTCTCTGTACCTAATACGATCATCCTCTCTTTCACTTGGGATTTCTTTCTCACGTTGAAAGTCTCTCTCACGTTCAAGAGGTTTCTCTGGTAAAAGTTCCCTTTCTCTATGATTATTATCTTTTTCACGTTCTAAATCTTTCTCACGACGACGACGATGTCTTTCAGCTCTTTCTTCTTCAGTTTCTTCTTCACGTTCTCTCCTACGACGTTCATGTCTTTCTTTACGTTCTTCTTCAGTTTCGTTATCTCTTTCACGGTGACGACGATGACGACGTTCTCGATCTTCTTCTTCTGGTCGATCTCGATCTCGTTCTCGTTCGCGTTCTTCGCGATGCCTATGGCGACGGGACCTGTCACGGTCATCTTCGTCATGATGTCTTGCCTCACGTTTTCTGTTGGTCAGTGGGGAGAGTCGTCTCAATTGCAATACGATTGCTTCGTCACGAAACATATACTACAGCACAAAGAGATAACAAGACACCCAAAACTTGACTACGGTAGATCATGCAGGAGTATAGATGTTGTGAAGGTGGTGGGAAAATGGAAGCGAATCTGGTGGTCAAGGAGGTTACCCAACTCACGATGTGATCTCCGGAGTGAGGTTTCTCTCACTGCGTAAAACATCCAACGGTGGAGTCTCCGACATGATCACTCACTCAACGACGTACGACGAGAGCCGTACAGTGTACAGTGTACTCCTGGTCGGAACGTGACGGTGATGGAGTGACAAGAGGAAGAGAAACAATTGTCGACGAACGGAAAGGGGTGAAATTGGTCCAACCAGAGCTTGGGATAAATTGGTAATAGATATACCAGAATATTCCTCTGTCCCTTCCATCCATGTTCAAGTGCAATAGGAGATTGTCCTAAGGGGCGCGCCTAACTTTTGCACAGTGGTTTCCAACTATCCACTTGTCCCCAATGTCGAAAAATCTCTGACATCTCAGACCAACCCTACTCGTACTTGGCTACCATTTGACGACGTATCATTCTACTCTTATATGATCATCAGACAAAGAGAGGAGATATGCCACCCACCCCTCATCCCCTCGCGACTCTCTCTCAAATCCTTCACAACCCCTCTTGCTCCGATGGACTCCCAAAAGAGATAGAATCAGACCTTCGTACAGCAGCATGTATGTTAATTCAAGAAGCCGGTATAATGCTAGATCTGTATGTTGACCTCTCCTCTGACTGTAACCTCGAAGCTTATGACTAACATCAAGCCCACAAAGCACAATAGCTACTGCTCAAGTGCTATTGCATCGGTTTTACTACGTCAGTTCCATGCTTTCCTTCGGGATTACCGTGAGTTGGACTCGTAATACTTGACCAAGATGACTAAGAGTAGGACATATCTATCACCTCACTTTATCTCTCTTCAAAGTTATGTGAAACTCCGATCCGTTTGAGAGACTTGATCAACGCATACATGTTTTTGTTGGCTAGGATCAAACATTTGTTGGCTCTTCCTGCTGATCAACCTTTGGTCCAATCGGCATCGATCTACGGGGACATGTTTGGGAGATCTGGGGGAGTTTCTGGTAAAGGGAAAGAGAAAGAGAATATGAAGATTTGGGAGGGATTCTCTTTTGAACCTCCTGGATTTCACGATGAGGTGTTTTGGGATTGTAAGTCCTCCTCAACTCTCCATCACCTACGTCCCATCCTTGACTTGACAAGGCCTCGCATCTACGTAACTCTGTTGGTCGCTCTGTATATACTCCTCCTCAATTGTCTCATCGGTTCTTCTCCCATCTTCAGTAGGCTGCTTGTCGCTACTGCTCATCAAGGGCGATATGATGAAAATTGAAGGAATACTAAGTATAAGGGAAAGATATCATCGTTAGTTCTGAGATGCAAATTCTCAAACGATTGGGATTCAACATGCAAGTTCGTCATTTTTCCCCTTGTTCCATCGTGCATTTTTAATCATCAGGTTGATTTACCTTATTCTCACGTAATCAACTATTGTCGGATCCTCGATCTTGTGTTTGAAAAAGACGTAGCACAATCATGTTGGTCAATTTTGAACGATGCGTGAGTTCTCTTCTACGCATCTACTTTCCTCATATTCTTGACCCTTGTGACTAGACCTACTGTTCTAACTTGTCCTATGAGGAAATGCATCAAGCTGACGAATAGTCTCCTCACACCTTCATACGTATATCATCCCCCTCACACCCTCGCTTGCGCTAGTATACTCCTAACCACCCGTCTTCTTCGTATACCCCTGCCTGACAATTGGTGGGTACTCTTCGACGCGAATCACGAAGACATCTGGCAATGTTGCGGGACGATAGCGAATTTATGGCGAGAATGGGGAATGGAACCTCATACTGGATTGATTCATGGTGAGCGAAGAGATAGACGGAAGGTAGAGGATAAATGGAGGAGGACTTGGGTTTTGTTAGAGTCTAAGAAGGCGGTGAGGAGATGGGTGGAAGAGAATGATCAGAATACTTGAATATATGCAACGAAAAGTACTGTATCACCCGACAAGCCAAGGTTTGAAGACTTTGCAGTAACTTACGGGAACGATGACTCTAATCATGTCAGTGGTCTGTGGAACAATTCAGACCAGGCGTGCGGGGAAAGTAAGGTAATCGATCGTTCATGGTACACTAAAGAAGGTGCCATTAGAAACGATTAACTCGGGATTACCGGCAATATATATTCTGATTAACCGCCACTTAGTTATTGCAAATTTTAACCTTCGGATTGTTTACTTTTTTCCTAATCCCTCCTTAAATTTTTGGGTTGACATTGTTAATCCCATTTCTTCCTTTTCCTTACGTTGCGTTGCACACCTCCAGTAATCGTAGTAATCCTACTACTCAGGTGAAACAAATTTGGTCATTTCCACTTTTCCGTTGTCAAGGTAAGTTTTTTTTTTCAATACACCTTGAACTGAGCAAGTCTTCGCTTTCATACCCCTCTCTATCTCTCTATTCGATCTTCCCAAAGTCAGAGGGGGAATCCATACAACAATGTGGAATTTGTCGCTCACTCCCACAGCTATCACCATGTCGAATGCTTCTTGGCAGGAGATGGAAGCTAAGCGACAAGAGGTAAGTTTCGTTCCCCGTTCCCTCTGCTCTGCTCTCTGCTCATTCTCTCCCTTCCACTCTATCCTCCTGTGTGCTTTCTTTATCTTTCCTCACTAAGCAAAATGTCTGTATATAATTAAGACGATTGAAATTGCGGAACGGTGAAATTGCCGTTCCGCAATCTTTGAAGAAACCAAAATTTCGTCGCGTCAGCCACGCCAAATGATTCTCATCTCATATCCAAAAAAGAACCGGAATGTAAGAAAAAAAAGTCAGATATGCTAAGTTCCAGATGATCGCATCTTTCAAAGATCTCGCAGCTGTCATGTCACGTTGCGTTACCATAATCGAAGATTATGCTAGATTAACTCCTTCAAACATATCTCTCCCCATGCCAAATTTACAACACGTTCAAAGTTTACCGAATTTCCTACCGAATGCCGCGGAATTAGCTTCGTTCCAAGCTTTGATGGCTCAAGCTCAAGCTCAACATAATCAGATGCAACAACTTCAAGGAGGTTCAAGACCTTCTCTTGGAAACAGTTCGTCTATAGGAGGTGTTGGACAAGGAGTAGGTGTTGGATCTCCTATGGAAATGGCAAAGAAAGAAAAAAAGAAAAGAGAAAGGAAACCTAGAGATCCGAATGCACCTAAACGTCCACCTAGCGCTTATATCATGTTTCAGAATGAAGTGAGGGATCAGATGAGGAAGACGAATCCTGAAATTGCGTATAAAGAGGTTTTGGGGATGATTTCTCAGAAATGGAAGGATTTAAGTGATGAGCAGAAGAGGGTGAGTGTCTCGTTGTATTCCGTCGTACCCTATTCGCATTCTTGGCGGCTTTGTCACCTTGCAGCTGGGAGAGGTTGAATCTGTCTCAAAGCAGGCGCTTCCTGGGAAGATAGCGTATACCCGAACGCCCAAAATGAAGTAGAAGTTACGCGGACGGTCGTGGGACTAACGGTTTTCGCGAGTCGTAGACATACTTAGGTGGGAAAGGATAGGAGAGGGATTTGACTTGAAGGATATCGAAGCAAGTACTGACTAGCAGGTTTACGAAACCGAATATGCCAAACAGGTCAACGGATACAACACATCGGCAGAACTTTATAAACGATCCAATGAACCGAGTGTTGGTCCAATTGTATGTTTATCTTACTTATTCCTTGTCTGTCGTGTACATCCTATCCTTGAAGTTATTATCCACGCGTCTGATATGGGATTATCTTCCAGTCGACTTTGGGTTCACATCACTTCGACATACCATCTAACTCTAATTGGTGGAGATTGAGAACTATCTCTAATTGATGGAGACTGAGTCAAGGGAATCAGTCACAGGTGCCATAGACTGACATACAGACCGCCCCTGTCCGAGTTGCACAAGCGGAATCAGACTCTTCGGATTCGGATAGTGACACTTCGTCTTCTGATGATGAGGTGGGTGTTCGTTTCCCCAATGATCTTGACTTCTGTCCTGTCTTTCCTCATCGACAATAATTCCATCAAACTTGTCCACTCTCGTCATCAGCCCTGGCAACCGGGAATACCGATTCTCTAGTGACAATGTTCAATCACCGACCCCTGCTGACTCCAGCCTCCTCCCAAGCCCAAACCCGTCCCGATCTCCGCTCCAGTCCTAACCACCCCGATCCACGCACCCATCTCGATATCTACTCCCGCTACGTTCAAGAAAGAGAAGAAACGGAAAAGTAAGATGGAGGAAGGTGTGGTGGCCAATATGCTCGAAGCGAGCGTGGAGAAGAAGGTGAGCCAGCTTTCTTATATGCTTCTGTGACAAAGCTGACGAGTGAAGAAAAAGAAGAAGAAAGATCATGCTTGAGAGCAAGGTAAAATCTGGATATTTGGATTTAGTATGGATTAGACTATACCCCGGTGTATAAGAGATTACCAGTAGTTACCTGATGAATGACTTATGCTACATGTCAGCTATCAAATCCTTACTTTTCACCTGAGAGCAAGGTTTATTTGGTCCAAGTGAAAGTGGTTGCTAGGAATACTATACTTGCCCCATCGGGAAATTCTTTTTACTGGTTGCACACCGCTTCCACACCGCCTCTCAACTCGGCTCGCCACACAATCACAATCAACAGCTGATCTAAGTGACCTCTGTACTCGTGCTCATAACGCGTCATTCCATCATACAACATCAGATCTTACATTCATACATATCAGACCAAGAGAAACACACTGGAGGAAATAGGAGGGATTAAGTGAAAGGATCTTTGTACTTTTCGCGTCGCGTCTTTCATTCTCGCTTTCTCTTTCTCTCCATCCCCCCCAACACTCGCTGTTGGCTCGTATTCGACTTTCATCAACTCCGAGACTTCTTTGGTATCCGGTGTCAGGCATCTAGACGCTGGTCGTCATTCCGACCACTCAAGTACTACACCAGCCTCGAAGTCTAGGTACTTAGTTGTCACAGGCTGTAGGTGGTGTGGATGTGGAAAAGGACAAAGTGAAACAAGTTGGTCAACGCAGCGCACAGACAAACCTGGTATCCCATTTCCCATTTGCTTGTCCAATTGTCAAGGAAAGTCAAGAGCACTCGAACATATCTCAGTATACAGTATACAGTGTAAATTGCAACTTGGAATACGATAAACCATTCTTTTACACTTCGACCCTATGATTACCTCACACTGGTAAATGATCAACTATCCCCAACCACGAAAAAACATTTCATCCAGTGTTTCAAAAAACCAAGATCAAGATCAAGATTCACAGATTTTCACTCACTCACTCACTCAAGTCTAACATCCCTCGACGTTTTACCCTCTTCAGACAATACTTCTTCTTTCATCTGGATCAAGTCAATCAATTCGTCTACTCATCCCTTCTAGAGATAAATCAACTTGGCTAGAGGTTGGAAATATATAACACAATTCACCCTTACCAAAGAATCATTCAACAAGTTGTCATACTTAAAGAAGATCCTCACAATATGGCAATCAGATATAGGTCAGCTACTCCAGGTACACTCCTCTCATTATCAGCTACGATCTTATTAGCTATCGTATCGTTTAATACACCTTTATTGAAAAGTTTATTTTTCCTTAAAGCTACTTATAGTTCTGGGCAAGATGCTGGGACTTTGACTTTGGGTACTTTAGGATATTGTTTGACTACTGGTACGCAGGTTTGTGTGGGACCAAGAGTCGGTTATGAGTTTGGTGAGTTGTTCTTCATTCTTCATTCTTCATTCTTCATTCTTCATTCTTCATTCTTCATTCTTCATTCTTCATTCTTCATTCTTCATTCTTCATTCTTCATTCTTCATTCTTCAATCCTCACCCTGGATGCTAGTTCATGAGACTTGACCGTCTATCCTTGTCTAGTATAGACATGAGACATTCTGGTGTTTGTGTTCTTCATCAAAATGTTTCTCCTACCTATCATCTATTCTGGACTTTGTCGCTGGAATACTTGGAGAACATTGTTCTAGAGCTCGGTCATCTGTCCTGCGAGCAGCGAATCCCTTCTGATGATGTGGAGGGTTATGTTGTCGAACTAGCTTGTGGTGGGTTCGGCGCGTTGTGTTACCTGAATCAGAGCTGTAGCCCTGTGATTTGAGAAATTTAGAGGGCCTGAGGCGGTTCATTTATTCCCCCCGTCACTTCTTCTCATGGGTCAATGAGATGGAATGCATCTCGCAGAGCAGGTCATCCCATATTTTGTTTTCGAATGTCAAGGCCGTGTGGATTGACAATGAATATACCATGCCTATACTAACACACCAGATCCCAACGCTCTCCTCGGAATCACCCTTTTCAACATTCCCGAAACCATCACTCATTACCTCACATACACCTTGATCCTACACATCATCGCCTTGGCTTTCTCCGTCCTCTCCACCATCTTCGGTCTTCTCTCTCATATCTCATCCCTATCTTTATTATGTTTCCCAACATGTTTCGCCTCTCTCACCTCTACATTCTCCCTCCTAGCACTTATATTCGACCTCGTCATATTTTACATCGCCAAAGCGCGTATAGACGACGTATCCGGAGCCTCGGCCTCTATAGGTATATGTGTCTGGCTCACTCTCGCCGCTTGGCTTCTCGCAGGATTTGCAGGCTGCGCATATGGTATTGGAAGATGTTGCGTAGGATCAAGAAATAGATCAAGAAGTGAAAGTGATAGTTATAAACCAAGTTATCAACCTGCCAATGGACCTGACGAAATGAGATTAAAAGCTATTAGGGATGAACAATTAAGAAAGAAAGAACAAGATTTACCTTCTTTCTCTAATCCTGATAGATCAGAAACTATACCTCTTACCGCTAAAGATGATTCGGATGATAAATATTTATATGAAGATCAACCTATTCCTGGTGGATATGGAAGAGGTTTGAATAGAGATGGATCTGTCGTTCCTGGTGTTGGAACGGGATATGGAAGAAGGAATAAAACTCCTGGACCAAATAATGGGAATGGGATGGGACAAGAACAAACTCATGTTTTAGGTTATGGATGGAATAGACCTAGTTCACCAAGTGCAATGACTAGTGCAGGTGAATTTGTTGGTGTTGGTGCAGGTGGTGCGGGTGTTGAAAGACCTGAACCTGCTTATGGGATTTATAGAGGTCAAACTCCTGGTGGTGAACATCAATGTGAGTGACCTTTCTTCCTTCCCAACTCCCCTCTAACTTTTCATCTACTCCTGCATTATGTTCCATGATCATGATTGCTCTACCACTTCTTGATCGTCATTTCGAATTTAAGATTCCGGGGAAAAGACTGATGATAAGATTATGAACAACCTTATCAAGAACCATATCAAACTTATCCACCATATCAACCTAATCAATACCCCACATCAGAATCACAACCCAACCCTTACTCTCAATCCAATATAAATTACCCTCCTAACGTCATGCCACAACCCGTTCCTACTCCGGGAAGAAACTATGAATATTCTTCTGATCCAAGACCGAATTCAGATCCTTATGGGGGTTACGAAGGAGTAGGAGTTGCTGCAATGCAACATGATAGAGAATATACAGGATCAACGTTCGGACATGGAATCACTCCTCCTATTCCATCTATCAGTCCTAATCCTAATCCAAATCAACATCCTGGGTATAACAACAACAACGCATATGGAGGAGGAGGAGGTTATACGAATGATCAAATACAATCTCAGATCGCAGTACATCAACCTATTCCACAACATTTGGTCAATAGAGATAATACGACATTACTTCGTTCACCTCTTTCTCCTCAGGATAGAGCAAGGGAAGATGTAGTTGGATTACCAAATCCTCATTTGGGGTATGGTAATAATCCTTCGGTTGGTAATGAGAATAATATCGGTGCGAATGGGACCAATGGGTATGATCCGACTCAAGGAGGTAATAATCCTCATCAATATTCTCAGTATGACGAAAGGAGACAAGAAGATTATGATGATGAACATGATAATGGTAGACCACCAAGTTATGGTGCGGTAGCTGCTAGTTCTAATTATCGACCACCTACGAATGAGAAATATAGGTGAGGGGGGTAGGATGTGGGTTGTGGTGGGGTGAATGGGTGTAGAGTAATTGTAGAAGGTTAAGATGCATTTGTATTTCTTCTATTGTTGATTTCACAAATCCATTTCACACAAGTGATTTTGTTCCCTCTGTTCTGTCTTAATGTCTTTTCATTCGTGTTTTCTTCGTTTCTCTATCCATTATATGGGGGTACAAACTCTAACAAACGTCGTCCGATTTCGTCGTCTCCGCCAGACCCTCCCCTCCATCACTGACAAAATACTGTACTTGACCTAGATGAACAATCCCTTCTTTCACAATCGGTATATCCTTCAGATCAATCCCCTCCAAGCTGTCCCCACCATATCGCCTCTTCAATGTCATTGCACAATGCACCAAGCACCCTCAACCTCTCGGCTTTTGTGGTCCATTACGGCGGCCGTACTGTTCACCGTCGATGCGGACGATCGGGGCCGGCGGCGACTTCCGATGGCCGATGGCAATCTAATCAAATCAGCTGACCAACTTTTCCCTCGTCTACTTCACTAACATACCAAACTACCAAACCACGATATCTCAACATGTCAATATAAGTACATACATTCCCTCCTCAATTCCTTACTCTCGATTTCTGCTGTTGATCGTTTTTCTACTAGACGTCATTCTGGTTAATTTTGTCAATACGTTCAAACTTTCTCTATCAACTTGGAGACCGTTGTTTTCCACTCGGAACCTCCGATTTGGATCTGGAGTTGGAAGTGTACTCGGGACTATAGCAAGTGGTCAGAGTGGAGTGAGAACCATCTCCGAGGGAAAGGTGTGGAAAGATAAGAGCTCAAGGATGTCTACTCCTGGAAAAGAGGTAAAGAATGATGGGATGAACGGTGAGGATGATATCATTGGGGGACAAGTAAGAGGAGAGGGACAGAATATACGTAAAGAGATGAAGGTAAGAGGGATGGAGGAGAATCTGGATTGTGGGTTAACACCTGAATTAGAGAAAGAATGGGATTCGTCAGTCTTTTCTTCCCTTCCTTTCCTCACAAACAACTTGCTATGGTATCGTCGGGTCTCCACCCTTTTCCTGAAGAGAGAAAGACGAGTGCGAAAATTTGGTTGGAGTTCTTGTTATTAGCAAGAGTGTCATACGACTAAGAAATTGATTTTCGTCGGAATAACAATCTTCCTGGTTGGAACGTGTTGAAAGTTGTTAGAGCGAAACCTTGATTCTTCAGGGAGCGGAATCAGCGAATCAACGGGAGAGTGGACGATGGAAGATGAAAGTATGTTGTTAAGTTACTCGTACTGATATGTTAGGATGGCAGTTCGAATGGATGCTTTTCATTCTTATTTCCGTGAAGAATTCTCTTATATATACATTGTAAGCTTCCCTCATCTTTCTTCACTTTTGAATCCTATCTTCGACTTCGTCTTCACTCTCTCAAAGTTATCTTGTCAGAAAGGCTTTCCCCCCCCCCCCTTTTCATTCACGTACTATTCCCAGATCATCGAAATCGAAGCCCTCTCTCTCTCTCTCTCTCTCTCTCTATATATATATATATATATATATATACAATTCCACACCTGAAGATCATCAGTTGCACCTTAACCTTTCTTGACAACGATGATTATCACCATCCATCACAAATTAATCCTATCAAGTATGACCAAGCAATATGTAATTTATCAATAACGAATCGAAACTAGACGATTCTTATCAATGTGGTAGTGAAGAAACAAAGTCTGACATGACAGAATGCAGACGGTAGATTCCACACTCAAGGTCTTTCTTTATCTTCTTTCCTACGTAAAGCTCAAGGATTATCACATCATCTCGATATGCATCACAAGATTGAAGAAATACATATCTTTCCTATTTTAGCAAAGAAAATGCCACAGTTCAAAGTTGGTGTTAGTGAGAGTGGTGAACATTTGAAATCTCATAAATTGATACATGAAGGTGAGCACGGCTATCCCTTCTTCTCCTTCTGTCTCCTCAATCATATCAATGCTCATCCTTCTCAATTCGAACCACTATTTCCATAAAGCCATGGATGTTTTAACTTTTCTCCACATCTTATACCTCCAAAATCAAACAACATCCCCGATCTCGAATCAATCTGGCTTCTCTTCTTTCTCTAGCTTTTCGTCAGGTGTATCACCCTCAAACTCGTTCTCAACCAGATAATCATCATCCTCTTCTCAAAACTGATCTCTTTGTGGATAAATGACGTTCTCATCTTTCAATCAGATCTATCTCCTCAATTTGTTCATTGATAATTAAGGATTGAGAAAATCGAAAAACCACTAATATGTCAGGTTTAGAAAATTACGATTCATTCTTATCTACTTCATTACGAAATCCATCATCATACAACCCAACTGCTCTTAGAGCCATAATGGATAGTTTCAAAGATGTTTTATTCAAACATTTAGATGAAGAGGTGAAAGATTTAAGAGGAGAAAGTATGAGAGCTGCAGGATGGACTTTGGAAGAATTTAGAAGGATAGTTATTTAATGAGGAGGACCCTTTAGTCTTGGAATTTTCGATTACATCACAAGGGATGTTTGATGAGAGGGAAATGACCTATTTCATATTTAGTTGTACTGTATAATCTTAAACTCTTTGCTCTGATTTATTGAGTCTGGTAGCTGCCCTTCTTCCGCATCATCTACTCGAAACTGTAATTTCTTCTTTATCCGGTGAATCTATCTTGTAGCGTGTGTGCATCTTTTCTCCACCCTTATGCATGAACCACACTTCGAATTCGCTGCTTCGCTCACACTCAATTCAAACACGCACCCAGCTGAAGTCAGACGTCAAGTGAGTTACGGGAGAAAGCGTAATATCGATGTAACGTTCAGTCGGCAACGAGTCGTCCTGACGTCGAGGAAACGAAAAGTAGCATTCCATCACTCGTCGGAGATGATATACATCAATCACAAATGAGCCTATCTATCGATCGGTCAAAGCATGATTATGGGATCCTATGAACAATTGGGTGTCTCAAAAATGGTTCAAGTAGAATAATCGTCATGTTCAAACCTAATCCAAATACTCCACACATAAATTCACCACCCACCCACCATCTACCTCTGAGCTCCCTAAGATGACCCACTACGCCCACCAATGTTCCCTCCTCTCACCCCCACTGCTCACTCTTGACCCGAGGTAACGTTTACTACATGTCAGTATCAAGTATTTGATTTTAAACCACTAAACCCACCTCATCATCATCATCCTCCAGATCAATTTCTTCATCAAGATCAAAATCATCCTCATCTTCAAAGTCCGTTTCATACTGCAACGCTTTACCGGTAAAGTAATCCACAGCACGTGGGATGATCTTCTCTTTGAAATCCTCTCCAAACTGATAATCAATCTCCAACTTTGCATTGAGTTCTTCCATCTCGTCATCATCCACATCATCAGCTTCCAAAGTTTCTTCGTTCGGAGGTTGAGGAGGAGAGAAGAAGTTGAAGAATGAATGTGTAGGTACGGATTTGCGAATAACTCGAGTACGACCGGTAGCTTTGTTACGTTGTTTCCTGATTTCAATCTTTTTGGTGAGATCTTTGCCTTCTTTCCATGCGATAGGGTGGCCGATGGCTTTATCGTAAACGAAGTCTCCGCCGTAGCCTACTTGTTCCTGTAAAGTCAGCCTTCGCGTTGTTTGTGGACACTCTCCAAGTGCAGTAAGCTCCGCAGGGTGTGAGTGTACAGTAGAGATGTGGAACGACATGGTGCAGGTGATATAGAGGCAAAGCCACGCACTTGGTAGTAATAAGTCTTTGTCAATTCCTTTTCCTCGAAAAAGTCGTTAGGAGCGAAGGTGAAGTGAAGGCGGAAACCGGGCGGCTTGCCCTCGGGGTAAGTGAGTTGGATGTCGATGAGGTGTTTGAGTACCTGGAAATTAGCATACATGCACGTATCTCCAACCACACTTTGGGCAGCAGATGCCCATCACGGATGACCTAGATCGCCGGCATCGGGGAAAAGATGACGCGACATGGGCAAGCACAACTTCTCACCTCCTCATCTTGATCCGCAATGGTCTCCGCAATGGGAGCATGGTTCTTGAGCGCCGTGAGCCAAAACTCTGGCACACCGACCAATTCCTCTCCGCCTTCTTTGATCTCTTCAACTTTGGCCCCTTCTTCCTCTTCTTCGCTCTCATCCTCCTCCGCGGCCTTTTTGCCAGCTTCGACTTCCTCATCAGTAGGTTCGGCTTTCCCAGTGATAATCTCTACTCTGCGTTCGTAAAGAGGTTTGAATTTCTCGAGGAACTAATCATGAGCAACATTCTTTACTTGATCAATCAAAACCGGTTCTCAAGCGAGATTCAACAGAAGCTACTGGACGCAGATCCGCTTCCCACGCATGACATATGAACCATCACATGGCAGCCGTCGTACATCAATAAGTGACGAGAGAAGAAGGGAGGGGGGGGGATTTCAATTGGCTGACGAACCTTCTTTTCAAGATCCAAAATGGCCATTTGAAATTCTCCTTCAATGACGGAATGTTTTTGCTGCACTCCAACGAGTCCATCGATACGACGTCTTACTGCCGGAGGGAGACTTTCAAGATAACCCGATGGTCGGCCTACGAGGGCCTCGAATTTTGATTGAGCGAGAGCCAATAGTGCGGGGTTCTGAGAATTAACATTCTTCCTTTACACTCTCATATAAAGCTTTTCGCATTCCATCTGAAATGTTGAGGAAATTCGATATCATGCAAGAAGAATTGAGAATCGACACGTGTGCATCAAAAGTGACGCACGGTCATTACGAAAATTTCTTCTTTCTCAAGGTCGCCAACCAGTACGGTAGAGGTGGGAAGTAAATCATGAGAAATCAACTGACCTGAGCAAGAAAGCTAGCAGGGTTCATACCTGCCTCTTCATCCTCAACACCTTCATCGCCTTCACCTTCGCCGATCTCCTCCATGGTGGTCTTACCTGCCACGGCGGGTCGGTTAGCCAATACGGCAGTGTCTAGTGGTGTGTTCTGGGGTGTGGGGGCGACATTGAGAGAAGCTTCGAGACGAGGGGCAATGTTCTGGGATTGAGACATGATTGCTCGGGGGATGAAAGTCAAATGTTTAGAAGTGAAGAGAGAAGGTGAATGATTGAGTGAGTTAGTTAGTGAGTGGGTGGCGGATGCGCGTGATAGTCTAGAATTGTAGAAATCTTCGCGTCGTGGGGGAGAATACATAACGCCGTATTGCCGAGGGTAAATGTGGCGATCTACTGGGAGACAGGTGGAGGAGGTCCACCCCTCTCAAACTCCCGACTGTCTCTTCACTTTACTCACCTGAACCCTACCTCTACGAATGTTTAAGGTATATGGCGCCAGAAATTGACCTTTCACTCTGACTTGAGGTACAGATGAGACGATGACAATTGAACAAGAAGTTCAAGATCCGGTGGATATCTTCGATACCTCCATCTCCACTCTATTCGACATCCCTCCTATCGCTTTCTCTCCAAGTTCATCCGACAAACTCATCCCTTATTCCCCATCTCCCATTCCACAACGCCCATCCTCCCATAGTCCATATACCACCTCTTTCCATCCAATTCCCTCCCAATCACCCATAACTATTTCAACCCCTCCTCAAGCTCCACCATCAGAAGCAAAGTCAATAACATTCCCTATCCAACTACAACTCCCTCAACCACCCGCGGAACTCTTCACTACCCTTCAAGCACAAAATTTATGGCTCTCCTCCATCTACCTAGCTGATCTCTTATGTTCTCCCACATCCCCTTTATCTTCTTTCTCCTTCTCTGACTTACCTCCATACGACTCTCCTTCACGCTCGTCTCACCACACCTCAATAAAACCGGAGCTTAGGGTAGCAGAACTGGGCGCAGGGAGTGGTTTACCAGGGATCATCGCTTGTCTTCAAGGTCATCGTGTTGTATCTACCGATTGGGGTGTGAGTGAAGTACTCGATGTGATCCGAGGGAATTTTCAAAGAGCTTGTGGGGATTCTCATGGAAGATGGGAAGTGGTGGGACATCAATGGGGTGATAATCCTAATCCCGTCTTGAAAGCTTTACCTTCCCCCTCACCATCGGAAACTGTCATAAACTATACCTCGATCGACTGTTCAACAAATATACCATCGTTGTCGAATAGACACCCACCGAGAAATTCTCTGATGAACAAGAACCATGCCACAGATCTCCTAAACCCACAAGAGGTCAACAATAAAGAGGAGGAACGACTTGATCAGGATGTCCCAAGGATGGGACCGGACAAGATTGGGGGGTCAGAAGAAAAGTTTGACGTCCTTCTACTCGCTGACCTTATTTGGATCTCCGATTCTCATCATTTTCTCCTTGATAGCATATTTTCTCTTCTCAGACCTGGAGGAGAAGCATATATCACAGCGGGTTTACATACAGGTCGAGGACCCGTGGAGAGGTTTTGTCAATCTGCGGCGCAAAGAGGTGGGGTTATTGTTAAGTTTCCTGATGTTCGATGGAGCCCACAGGGATGGAAAGGATATTCCAAAGAAGAAGGAGGGTTGGAAGAGGAAAGAGGTGTGGTGGTTAGTATGATATTAAAGATACCATGAGGTATCACAATTCTCCCCGCGGTCGGTTTTTGCTATCATTCGACTCACGACTTGAACCCCTTTCTATCCCGAGGGTACTTGAGTACACGATAAGGTGCAACTCAGGTCCTTCTTTCACCAAAATCTCAGCCATGAAGTGCGACCCGAATTGTATCTTCGTGCAAATAATCTTTGATTATTTTTGCGACATTTACCATGAACATCGACGTGAAACAAAATGATTAGACGACATAATGACCCAATTCATCCAGCTTCATCATACTTCATTTCAAACAAACTATCGTCCTTCTCTCCACCCACCATCACTCACACTTCTCATACTATCTCCTCTTACCACACTTCTCATACTATTCCCTCTTACCACACTCCTCATACTCTCCCCTCTCACCAACTCTTCAACCCCTGGCGACTCACTATCCCGTCTTACCATCCCCCGTTCCCTCACACTTCCAGGTGTCATCTCAGACCCCATCCATGGACTCTCATCTTTCTCATCGATGACCTCAAACCCTCCGACTCTTTTCTGATGTTCGACATACCGACTCGGTGCCGATATATCTCTTCGTCGGGTAGAATTTCGATGGAGGGGGAGAACGGTACGAGTGTATCGATCTTCTTGAGGTTCGGAAGGACGACCTGTTATCGCTGAGAAAAGAGTTTGACGGAGGTTAGAAGCCCATGTGGATGCTCGAGTAGGATGGTCCGTTATTGATGCGGGAGGGGAAGAGAAGGGAGGTTGTAAAGGGTCGGGATCGGGATCGGGGTTGTGTAGTGCGGCTAGGTAAGGATTATGAGTTGGTTCGAGAGGTTTACCCCAAGGAGTATCTAATCCCCCGTCTGAGTGTTAGCATCATGACCACTTAAAGTATTCCATTTCCTTCTTTCCTCATCAGTCCCAATCTCACTTAACGCATGGATACTAGCTACACATTTCTGACTCTTCGACAGATCTAATCACCGTACATCTGATTTCTGATGCTGGCAATTACGCCTCCTCCAGCCCACCGACACGACACTGAAAAATCACCCTGAAGTATTTTTTATGAGCATGGAAGTGGTATGAGATTTTGGTACAGCAGTTGTATCAAGAGTGGAATACTGAGCAGTGAGGAATATCGGTAAAATAACGAAGAGAAAAGAGATTACTAACCTTCTAACCCCATGAACCTAGGTGTAGAACCCGGTACAGATTCACGTGGTGTTCCAAATTCCCCAGATCTTTTGAATTCTCCAGATTGTCTATACTGTCCTACCATCTCTTCAGGTATTCCATTCCTCACTTCCAACTTTCCCATCCCATCCATCTCATGACCTAATTGTTCAACTCCCATACTTTCTTCTTCATGTTCTTCATCATATCCTTCAAACGCCGTACCGGAATGTAAAAAAGGACTTTGACCTGTGACAGAAGCGAAAGCGCTTGCTCTTCTTTGTAAAGAGCTTGCGGGATTATCGAAAGTTGATCTGTTAGATCTCATAGATCTTATAGAAGAAGTTCTTGAAGGTGAATGAGTGAAAGAATTCACAATGTCCGATAAGCCATCTTCGTGATCTGGTTCAGAACGACATTGTCGACTTAAGAAAGAAACCAGAGTTGCTAAGGCTCCGATAAGGATAAGACCTAGTAATACCATTAACATTATGAACCCTACTGAATGAGTGAAGCCGGATGTCGAAGAGGAAGAGGGAGGGATGGTGGCATTGGTGTTGGAACTGGTTGGGGAAGAGATGGAGAGAGAGGTTGATATGACTGCAGCCAGAGTAGGGAGGGTGGTATGTGATAATGAAGTTGGATTAATAGATGAGACCCTAGTGTTGGGGGACGAAGAAAGGGTGGAGGAGGAGGTAGGGGTCGACGTGTCTGTATTTTCTGTCGTGATGGATGAGGAAGTTTGAGTTGGGATGGTTGTTGAGGTTTCTACACTGGAGACGGAAGGATTAGAAATTGATGATGGAGTTTGTGTACTACTTGGGACAACTAAAGAACTTGGGGAAACCTCAAATGGTACACCTTGTTGACCAATCCCTGAGTTTGAAGGTGTTGGTGAATCGGTTGATAAACCAGCTAAACTTTGTAATCCCGGAATCTCCAATTGTCCTGTACCATCATCCACTCCATTAGGCGATGAAGTATCGGAAGAAGTAGGAGGGGTTAGGGGACTTGGAGAAAGTAAAACAGCTTGTGAATGTCCCATGACAGCTTGACCACCTGGACCGAAACCTATAGGTTCGTTTACGTTCGGTATCGATATCAAAGCTGCCGCTTGTAGGAAAGATGCAGGAGGGTTAAGGACGATCCTTTTGACTAAACCCCCTCTTCCATCTTCCATCACTTCCAATTCCCTCGCTCCTTCCCCTACGCTCTCAGGTTGATCGTCATGATCACGATGCGTTTCTCCGATTTCTTCAGGATGATGGTATCGGGATAACATATGTGGTGGAGGTTGAGAAGGAAATTGAGGATGATGATATCTTTTAAAATCGTGCATTGCTTCAAGCGCTGCATCTTCTTCAAAAGTAGGATCAATCTTGACCAGTAATATTTCTTGAGGATTAACAATTCCTAATTCTTGCAAAGACTCTATCGGATTGACTTGTCTACCTGAAATCCGAGCTACAACGGAAGACATGATGTCCCATTCCAAGTCTATCTCTCTTGATTGCAGATCAAAATCAAAGTCGAGGTCAGAAAGATCATCATCGTCGTCGGAGTCACAGTCTGGAATGAGGGACATCCGGGTGGAATGAGATTTACTGAAATGATTGGAAGGTACGTTTTGAGATGAAAATGTATCTGTATCTTCTTCATCGTTCTGATTCTGATTTTCTGCCTCGTTTTCACTTTGGGTCTCGTCCTCATCTCGACGGAAAGAGTCAGGGGGTCTGACTTGAGGATTGATAGGGTTGATCATTATGATTTGAGGTTGATTATTCGTGTTATGTTAGACTGTCGCTCACAGAGAGATGGGCCGAGATAAAGAGGAAATGTGATGAAAGATGATGTGAGTATTGAGAAGGTATGACCGAAGGTGACGGGACAAGGGTATGACTAGCTAGAACCTGTCAAGCAGAGTGGAATGAAGATTAAAGATTGAAGTGTGAAACGCGCCAGGCGAGGGACGAAAAAGAGTGTGATAGAAAGAAAGTGAGTTAGCCGACCAGCGGGAGAAGGACAAGTGTCAGTAAAAGGGAAGAGACGAGTAAGTAACATGAGACTAAGTGTATATCTCATAATGAGACGAAAAATTCAGATGGAGTGACTTCGGAAGCGGAGTCGATTTTGGTTCATCCGGAGAAGTGTAACGATTGCAGAGGGGTCGATGGACGAAGATGAGCTCTGACTTGCTAGTTGACACGTCGCATGCGTCAGCTGTGTGGTATTGTAGTTGAAATTGAGAAGATTTTGCTGCATTTGGGTAAGTAAATGCTTGAGGTAATTACCGATTGCAGAAGTTATGAAATGAGGATTGACGGAAGAGGTAAGTCGTGTAGATCGGTAATGGTACATACAGCAGACATACTTTTCTTCTTTCCAAATCCCAAAGCCTCGAGTTTTTCCCAGGATGAGACGAGGGTGCCAGTAAAGAAGGATTACGATTCAACTTCGTTAAGCTCATGTGCCCTTTTGACGACGTTGTTCTATATGTCAGTAAACAAAGTTGTCGTCCCTGATCGATTCATCGACTTGACAAGATAAATTGTATTCTCAGGCAGAGCCAATACTTGACGCTGCACTCCTTGGAGACTGACCATGGAGGAAGGGCCGATCATACACAACGCAGAACAGAACAGACCATCATCTGCTAAAGGGATTGGAGAATCCACATTGCCCACGTATGAAGATGTGTGGAATAATTCCCATCTATCCCTATGCGATGAGCCGGAAAATGGGGGATGGGAGATGGGGGAACGAGGAAGTGAGATAAGCTTGAAGTAAACTGAAGAATGACTCACCCCACTACGTTCGATAACTACCGCAGGATCTTCTTTGGTGCCATTCTTAGAAATAGTATTTCCCTTATTAGAAGTCACCTCGGCTCTTCCTTCTTTGACTTCTGCTACTTTACCAGCTATGTCTCAGCTTCTATTCGTATTCCCCATTTCGAGACACCCAAAATTGACAAGTACTCAACATGAGATAGCTAAAAAGGGATGAGTTATCGGAAATGCATTGTACTCTAGATCTCTTTCCCAACAAATCGTAAAGGTCCTCTGTCGAAGAGACACACAGGAGACGAGGAGGTGATTATATCCGCTCCAAAAGAAGATTGAAAGTAAGATGGCATGTTCAGAGAGAACTGCCCAACGAGCCAAACGAGATAGCAGGGAGAGAAAACTCACAAGGTTGCCCACTACCCCAGTTCCAAGATACTTCATCGCCTTTCTTTACTTGATCAGCCATCGTATTGGTTGTTCGAGGTTAATTTTCCTGTTTAATGATTGATGAACCTCTCAGTGATGTTCAACTTGGGAAGCAGAAGTCTATTCGGAGGCTTGATATACCTTGCATGGCAATAACTTGCATACTGCTAGGTGATTGGTCAAGAGTGGCTGGTTAGGTGATGATGTCAATGTTGAAATCTCAAGTGGTGGAGATCGATCGAGATTTCGAGTGACACATATCAAATTCGTCTTACTTGTCTTGCATGTTCTGGCTCCATGGCTCTCCTCCCCTTCGAGTTTCGTCCAGAGCGCGCATTATGTACTTGCAAGTGCGAGCATGAGCCGTGGGGTTGACCTGGTCAAGTGTGCCATCTCAAATCTATATGCACAATGCATGCTCTACCTTGTCTACCTGTGATGACCTAGATATACACATTACGAGTATCCCTCAAACATGTAAAAACCCTTTTCCTGCGGACATGAATCCCATCTATACAGCTCTTGAAACTGTGATGTATCATCGAAACACCGCTTACTGAGCTACGGCGAAAGCTACCACCGAAGTGTCAGAATGACTGAGAGACACTTTGATCTTCTTTCCCCCCGCAGCCGTCTCTGCTTCTCCGGACAACTTGACTTCCGGGCCAGATTCCGTATTCACAATCTCAATCTCTTTCATCGATGCTCCAGCGCCTTTGGATGGTACGGAGAGAGCTTTGAAGATGGCTTCTTTCGCCGCCCACCTTCCTGCGAAAGACGCAATAGGGTCAGGAGCAGAGGAACAATAGTCGATCTCGGACTGGGTAAAGTTACGTTGACGGAAAGTTTCTGAAGTGGGGACGGCGGTGATGAGTTCTGTATCGACGCTATACGTCAGCAGAGACCTCACAATGCGACAAGACTAGGCATGGGAGACAAGAAAGAGTCGGTTGTCAGGAAGGGAGGGTCGTTGGAAATGTCAGATGATTGTGACTCACCCAACCCCGGCTATATCGCCAGCTTGAGAGAACAATGTTTGAAGAGTCTTGGCGTTGGCCCCGTTGAGAGGTACAGAGCTAGGTAGTTTACCTTGAAAAGCATAAGAATTCTTGCTTGGGCCCGCACGTGCCAAAGGGTTGAGAAGGACTTTCGACTCGAGCTCCGCGGAATAAGGAGGAGCGTCTTTGATCTGTACCAGATTATTACGTACCATCGAACTGGACATTCGAGAGTAAGTGTCCAATTCCCTGTTCCTGCGTTTGGCTTGATACTCCGCCAAGACACTAGGTTCTAAAGCAGCGTAGAGATATCGTGGATGAACGATGAGAGCTTCACCTCCAACTTGACCGAAACCGAAGGAAGTGAGAATACCGCATTCGAGACGGACGTGTTGAATCGGTTTCGAGGGGTAGAAAAGATGGGGGTATTGTCGAAGCTCTTCTGAAATGTTGTCGGCGTTGTGATTCCCCGGAACGAGGGCAGAGTTTAAGGTCTGACACATACCGTTGAATTGCCAAGCGGCGGCACCACCCTTTGGATGACCTGTGAGGGACTTTTGAGCAATGACAGGTACGGCATTTCCCGGAGATCGACCAAGATGCTGGAATTGTTGGTTGTACACCCCCGATTCGTTCTTGTCATTCGCTTTAGTCGAGGTACCGTGACAGGAGATTACTCCAACAGAGTCCGCATTCAATCCCCAGACAGCAAGAGCCCGACGAAGAGGCGCGATGGCAGGGTTCGAGCCTTTGAGCATCCCAAAGGTCGAGAGCGCGTCCTTATCCTGTCGCTGTGCTTCACTGTCGATGAAAGCAACACGCGACTTCAACCACTCGTCCGTTTCACTCCCCGATGTTCTGGCTTCCAGCTCCGTCTCCAACAATTCGTGTTCGCTCTCCAACCACTGGGAGATCTGTCGTCGACGGAACGCCAGTTGTCTAGCGCGGTACTTTATGTCGAGCAATGGGAGAGGTTCTTTAGGGGTGATCTCACGCGCGGCAGTGAGGACACCCTGCCCAGGTGCGGGAATCGACCGACCGGCTTTGTCCATATGGGTGGAAGTGTAAGCGACGATACCTTGGATACTTGCACCAATCTCGATGGCCGTCTTTGCACTCATCAAAATGTGCACACCGCAACCTTGCGACTCCATAAATCCGGCACGGGTGCTGGTCATGGGACGAGAGAATTCGTTGGGCTCACGTCCCATGGCAAACTCGGTCTCGGTGTTGCTGGTCGCTTTCATGTTGGCAAACTCGAATGAACCTTCCTCTGAGAAATCATCAAATCCACCGGCGATCATGACTTTGGCTTTTTTGGACAGAATGGAGTCACAGCCGATCTCAATGGACTGAAGGGCAGTAGCACTGAATGTCAGCATCGAGTCATGTTCAGCGACGTAGAATCTTACCAGGCACCGACAGGGATCTTGACTGGACCGCTAGCCGATAGGAGCAAAAGGTTAACCCAACCAGCGACGGTGTTGATGAAGCTGTTTTGTCAGTCTGATACTTCGTGGCACAGTAACACTCACGTCTCCTGCAATACATCTTTCTGTACATCCTTCTCTTCTCTCCGATCTTTGAACATGGCGCTGAGCGAATGCATGCCACCCATACCGGAGCCCAAGGAAGTGCCAACTTCAGATGGGTGGATATACTTGTACAGCTCGTAAGGGTCCGTCACGCCGGACATGACCAGGGCTTCCATGGTGGCTGTCAACGCCCAAAGCGCAGTGCTGATAGTCAGCATTACACGTCAACGAACGACTGACTCACCGATCGACTTGAGCAATAATATCGTCGGGGATTCCATACCGCTTGGCATCCCAGCCGGTGGGGATTTGTCCAGCCACGAGACGGTCGAATTTTATCGATTTCGGCACATGAATCCTCGCGCCTTTCTTGAACTTGACCATGTACTCGCCAGAGGCTTGCGCCCAGATATCGCACTTGTCGCCTTGCTCGCGTTTGAAGCGAGCAGCGTCCTCGGCAGGTACCTCAATCGGTTCAAGATCATGGTTCAGCTCAATCTCTTGATGAAATACTTTCCTCTCTGGGTCGTAACCGTAAAAGAGGTCGGGCTCTGACGGATCAGCTCATGAATCTATCATCTGTGCTCAGACCAACCGATCAATCTGATGCCGGAATGCTTTATGATATCCTTTTCATACTTGGTCCTGACATCTTTGTCATCGACAGGCGCTCCCGATTTAGCGTCCACCCAGCCGACATACGCTGCCCCAGAAGCCAGCTTGCCGTCGAAGTGCTTGATCATACCCATCATCCATGCCATCTCTATGCAGCCCTCAATGGTGAACTCGCCACGGGCCTCCATCTCCCAACGTGTTCGAGAGCTGCCCCAGGGTCCAACTTCGGCGAAGCCTGTGCAAACAATGACTTCGTCGAGATCAATCAAGCCCCGCAGATGCTCGAGCTCGGCGAGCACGTCAGGACCTTCAATCACGGGGAATTCGTAGCGGAAGTTGGCACGAGGAGCGATGTTGACCTTTTGATGCAAGCGCTCGGCGCCATTACCATTGGTAACGAAGAAATCCTGCGCATTGTCCATAGCGATGGCTTTGCGTAGATCCGCTAGACGATTCATGTCGAGTCGGATGCTGGTGATTACTTCGTTTAGACCTGCCACGCGGTCCATGCCACCGTTGAGATCCGCCCATATGGGCTCAATCTGTGTAATGTCGAAAAGCAAGGGGTGCATGAGACCGAGGATGTTGAATGCCATCTCTTTGGCAGAGAATGTGCGCACGCCAAGCTTCTCCAGACCTTCAGCGATCGTGTTGGTGGCATTCATGAGACCAGTGCCTCGGGTCCAGCCGATGACTGCGCCTGCGATACACAGATATTCGCCCCAGGACTCTGCTCCCCAACGATTGAACAGAGTTTCTAGAGATATCTTAGACTCGGCGTACATGCCATCATTGCCGAAGGTTCCATGATTGGGGGAAAGGGGGAGAACGACTTGGGTGGGGCGTGTCACGAAGCGTCGGGCCGCCTTTTTCACTTTGACAGCACCGAGTAGGCGAAGGAGATTGGTCAACATCAGACGATGGGCGAGCTCTGATCGGTCGTCAAGTCCGTCGATTTCTCTTCCGTTCTCCGGAAGAGCCGCAAAGGGAATGATGTAATCAAGGTCGATCTGAAGGTTGGAGTATATATAATCTACTAGAGCTTCGACATCCTGTTTAGAGGCTGCAAGGTCAGTATATTGGTGCTGTCAACGTCCAAGACTAACCTCCATTGAACGGAACGACGATAAGCTTGGATCCCTTTGAGCCAATTTCGTGAAAGATGTTCTTGTAGTAATCGACTGTGGCTCTGCTGTAGCGGGATGTGGTCACGACGCAGATGGCACCTCCGGACAACAAGCCCTTGAGGATCTCCACACCGATACTGCCTTTGCCAACACCGGTAAGAAGAGCTGCTTTCTTGGCGAAGCTCACTCCCGAAGTCGCAATCTCGGTCAAGACATCAAGATCTTCGGGTCAGCCCATGACGGAAGTAAAGAAGGACTACTGACAGATATTTGTGAGCTTTTGGCTGTAAGCCCAGCTCGTCCCTGTTTTCCGCTTCAGATGCAAGAATGGCAAGTGTGTCTCCTCGACTTCGGTCGGATCATCGACGTTCGGGCGCAGGAATTGGGAGGAACTACGACGTTGACGTTGCCCTTTGACTCGACCGATGGCTTCAATACTCAGATCGGCAGATAGGGGATTTCCGAGTGATTTGACGACCTCGGAGTACATGGACTTGATGGCCGATTTCTGCGCCGGGGTGATGGACGGCTGAGAGTTGACCAGCTCCCACAATTTTTCTGACACATCGTCAGACAAAGTCCTCCGAAGGCGTGCAAGACTCACCAATGTCAGATTGTACCTTGTCGAGGTTTACTCTTGGCTCGACCGCACCTCCAGAAGCCATCTCTGCGATGTCATGATCCACCCTGAATGAACGCATCAAGAGGAGCTCACCTTTCACATAGCTCTCCAGTTTGCGCACGTTCTGACGAAGCACTTCACGGTAGACCACATCACCATTGGCGGTGATCTCGGTATGCGGCGCTGTCGGTAGAGCCACATCCCGGTATACCGGGGGTTTGTCGACCGCTTCCTGACCTTGGATATCAGCTGCTAGCCTATGATACCATGCCCTTGAACCACACTCACAGTTGTCAAGGAGAATCTGACCAAACTTCTTGGCCTTTTCGTATGTCGGACCTTTGGAGGCATTCACACTGTCAATGTGATACTTCATGTAGCTAAGGAGGTGAGCTGAGCTAATCGCCGGCCCCTTGAAATTGATACTCACTCAAGAAGGGTGGAATCCGCTCGATTCATCTGTCGGAATCAGTCAAGTCATGGGCGGAGGAGAAGAGCGACACGTACGATGGCAATACATCGTGAAGTGATCTCACGACGTACGATACTCTCAGAGTCCATTCCAGCTGCCATAATTTAGGATAGAGACGTGGATGAGGGAAGGAGGAATGTTAGGTGAGGTGGGGATGGAAGAAGGAGGGAGGAGAGATTCGAGGTGAATAGATGACGTGGACTTGGCAAGTTAGCTTGGTTGGGGATAAACCTGCGGCCTGCGGCTTGGGGCTAGCGGATGAGTTGGGGGAAGATTGGTAAGGATGAGAGGATACGAATGTAGAGTAGGTAATGTAAAACTGGGTGGAATGCCATGTCTTTCAGTTGGGGAATGGGGAATGGGGAATGGGCCATGGACGGTCCGAGCTCACGTGTGGATGGGGGGAACATTTTGGCTCCGGTTTTGTGGGGAAGATCCCTCCGCCACCCAAAGGTCAAAAGCCGAGTATAGCCGCTCACCCCAATTCACCACACCTCACTCTCCCCCAACCAAAAGTTGCCTCTCACATTCCATCTCATCCCTCTCTCTCTCTCTCTTATCATACCTCATCTTCCCCTTTCATCATCTCATCTCTCATATCATCTCATCTCGGACAGCAGCTCTCATCTTGTAGCTACTCTTCCGTCATGGCATCGTCTTCCACCTCGACCCCGACCCGTCCCCTTGTCCTTCACTCCCCTGCCGCAAGGATTTCTATCCTCGTCCCCGCCTCTCCTCTATCTGCCTGGGTAGAGTCTGAGGTCCTAGCTCAGGACTTTCATGACTCTCGACTCGGTCTAGACGATGCTGCCATCGTTAACGAACCAGATGACGAAGCCTTGAATTTGCCCGTCTCCAACGAACCCCAGGTCAAGCTCCTCGCTCGATTCCTCTCATTCGTCGCCGACAAGGTTTCTGGCGCCCATGGTTCCGAGACTTGCCAAGTCCTCCTTGCCTCTTACAACCGTTTCAATGAGCTCTTCCTCTCCACTATTAACATCCACTCTCTGGTCCAATCCTTCGAACCGGAGGCCCGTGCGGAGATCCTCACCGCCTACTTCAAGGCTTTTGACACGGCGAGATCGCTGCTTGGACCTCAGCAAGTGCGGCTCGCTCATCCCTCGGCCCTTCTTGAGGCTGCAAAGACTGGTAGTGCTGAGCTCTACGGTGTATTTGGAGGGCAAGGTGTTAACGAAGTGAGTACAAAGATCGTTTTATAGTCACAGCTGACATCGAGACCTACTTTCTCGAGCTTCAATACCTGTACAGCGTATACTCTCCCTTCGTGTCCGCGCTCGTGTCACGTATCACTAGCGAAGTGCTCTTGCCCCTCGGCGCCAAGGCCGAGTCTGATAACCACGCCTATTACACTGAAGGTCTTGATCTCGCAGCTTGGTTGAACGGCTCGAAACCCTCTCCCACCACTCCATACCTCGCTTCCATCCCCTTGTCCCTTCCTCTTATCGGCGTGGTACAGCTTTTGCAGTATGTCGTCTCCTGTCGTGTCACAGATCTTACTCCTGGCGAAATGCGAGACCTGTTCAAAGGCGCGACCGGTCATTCTCAAGGTATCGTCTCCGCTGTGGCCATTGCCGCATCTGCGACTTGGGCCGCGCTGGACGAGAACATCCTCAAGGCTGTGAAACTTTTATTCTACATCGGTCTTCGTGGTCAAGAAGGTTTCCCTCTCTTGTCGGTCGAACCTCAGATCGTCGCAGACTCCGTGGCGAATAACGAAGGGGTCCCGACTCCAATGCTCGCCGTGAACGGCCTGAGCCTGAAGGCACTGGAGGGACACTTGAAGAAGGTCAATGCTCATCTCCCCGATAACTCCAAAATCGGTGTTTCTTTACACAACGCCCCGACGATGTTTGTCGTTACCGGTCCGGCAAGGGCTCTGTACGGTTTGGCGACTGCCCTTCGTCGTGTCATGGCCCCTCCGGGCTTGGATCAAAGCAAGACGCCGTTCTCGAAGCGAAAAGCTGTTTTCAATATGCGCTTCCTCCCCATAAATGTTCCTTATCATAGCGCATACTTGCAAGGATGTACCAAGCTGGTAGTCGAGAATGATCTAGCGGGCGAAGAATTATGGTCTGGGAAGGATTTGGCTTTGACGATATATCACACCGAAGATGGTAAGCTCTCAACACTCGGAGCGACAGTTCTCTGACCTTTAGGATCTGATGTGCGTTCCTCTGCGACGATCACTGCCGCTCTCTGTGATCAGATTTTCACTCAGCACATTCATTGGGGTGTCGCTTGCAACTTTCCCCCCACTGCTACGCATTGTGTTGATTTTGGTCCAGGTGGCAATAGTGGTGTCGGGTACCTTGTTGCACGCGTCGTGGAAGGACGTGGTGTGCGCGTGGTGGTGGTCGGTGAGAAGGGCAAGGCCGCTGCTGAGCTGTATGATGCGATAAAGGTGAAGCGTGAACCGGTATGGGCACACGAGTGGAGTCCGAAACTGGTGCGCACTTTGTGAGTGCTCTGTCTACATCCTTCACGGACTATGCTGACTCACTAGGGATGGAAAGGTGCACATCGACACTGCATTTTCCCGTATGCTGGGCAAACCACCGATCATGGTAGCGGGTATGACACCCACCACCGTTGGTTCGAGTCTGGTTTCTGCGACCCTCAACGCCGGTTATCACATCGAGCTCGCTGGTGGTGGGCACTACAATCCGAATGCATTGCGCTCCAAAGTGGCCGAAATCCAAAAGCGAGTCAAGCCTGGAGTCGGTCTCACTCTCAACGCTCTGTACATCAACCAAAGGCAGTTTAGCTTTCAGTTTCCCCTCTGGCAGGAAATGCGTCGTGAAGGACTGCCCATCGAGGGGTTCTGTGTGGCTGCGGGTATCCCTAGTTCCGAGAAGGCTACAGAAATCATAACTGCTCTGAAAGCTGTCGGGATCAAACATATCGCTTTCAAGCCCGGCTCCGTCGAAGGCATCCGGCAAGTCATCAACATCGCGGCATCCAACCCAGATTATCCTATCATACTGCAATGGACGGGCGGCCGAGCTGGTGGGCATCATAGCTGTGAAGATTTTCACCAACCCATCATCGCCACCTACGCCAGCATCCGTCAACATCGAAACATATCTCTGGTTGCTGGATCAGGCTTTGGCGGAGCTGACGATGTGTGGCCATAGTGAGCACTCATGCTTGAGAAGGCTGAAATACGCTGACTTGTGTAGTATTTCAGGCGAATGGGCGGTGGAGATGTTCAACCTTCAACCAATGCCCTTCGACGGCGCGTTGTATGCCAGTCGTATGATGGTCGCCAAAGAAGCCGATACGAGTAGGTCCGTGAAGCAGCTTATCGTGGAGGCCCCTGGTGTAGACGACGCTGCATGGGAAGGTACCTACGACAAACCCACAGGCGGAATCCTCACTGTCCGTTCCGAACTCGGCGAGCCGATTCATAAAATCGCGACTCGTGGTGTCAAGCTCTGGCGCGAGTTCGATGATACTGTCTTTTCTCAGCCAAGGGAGAAGCGGGCTGCCTGGTTGGAGGTTAAGAAAGATTATGTCATCGAGCGGCTGAACAAGGATCATCAAAAGCCTTGGTTCGGTCAAAAGGCGGACGAAAGCGTCGTCTCCGACATCGGTCAAATGACTTACGAAGAGATCACTCGACGTATGCTTCGGCTTATGTATGTCACGAATCAGAACCGTTGGGTTGACGTCTCCCTCCGTAACCTCGTCGGCGACTGGTTGCGTCGTGTCGAGGAGCGATTTGCTGGAGTCGACGGAACACGAACCAAAGAGTCCCTAATCCAGTCCTTTGCTGCCCTCGATTCTCCCGCTCCCACCATCGACGCATTCTTCTCGACCTATCCCCGTGCTAGATCTCAACTGGTCGCTGCCGAGGACCATGCATTCTTCTTGACCATCTGTCAGCGTCCGTCGCAAAAGCCGGTACCATTCATTCCTATTCTTGACAACAACTTCGAGGTCTGGTTCAAGAAGGACTCCCTCTGGGCGTCTGAAGACATCGACGCCGTATTCGATCAAGACCCTCAGCGCGTATGCATCCTCCAGGGTCCCCTAGCGGCAAAGCATTCCACGGTGGTGGACGAGCCTGTGGCGGACATTCTTGGCAATATTGAAGCTCTGCTGGTACGAAAGGTTCTCGACAAGTACTACGGCGGGGACGAAAGCAAGGTCCCGAAGATCGATTACATCGGTGCCAAGCCTGTCAGGCAGAGTCAAATCACCGTCGAAGACAGATTGCAAGGAGATGCTCGCACTCTCACCATCGGCTCTATCGTTCCTTCGGTGGATGAGTGGCTGGAAACCGTCGCTGGTCCGGATGTCAGCTGGTTGCGTGCCGTCCTGACTACCGTCAATATTGTGCGAGGCACGAGTCATGTCAGCAATCCCTTCCGCCGTATCTTTACCCCTCGCGCCGGTCAGTCCGTCGAGATCAGAACAGCTGAAGGAGTAGTCCAATCGGTGACCTTGAGCGGCAGCGCACGATCCTCTGGCCCACACCCTGCCGACTTCAAGGCTGTGGAGATGTCGTATGATACCAAAACTCGCAAGATTTCGCTCGTCATGAACGAAGAGCGACGTGGCTACGCTGTTCCCCTGTATTTCGAATTCATTTACAAGCCCGAAATGGGTTATGCCCCTATTCACGAAGTCGTTGAAGGTAGGAACGACCGTATCAAGGACTTCTACTGGCGCCTGTGGTTCGGTGACGACCAGAAGCTTCCACAACTCAGCGTGAACTCGGTCTTCAGTGGCGAAGACATTGTCGTCGTACCTGAAATTGTACAACGTTTCTGCGATGTGATCGGTAATCAGGGAGAAAGCTTCAAGTCCGCTCGCAACGAGAAGATCATGGCACCTATGGACTTCGCCATTGTTCTGGGTTGGCAGGTAAGTGATCGATGAACGCCGAGTGGAGTATCGCTGAACTCTAGGCGATCATGAAAGCTACTTTCCCTCAGGACATCGACGGCGACTTGCTTAACCTCGTCCATCTCTCAAACGGCTTCCGAATGATGGACGGTGTGACCCCGCTGCGGGCTGGCGATCGATGTTCAGCCGAAGCTCGTGTAGCTGCGGTCATCATAAGTGATAGCGGCAAAACGGTCACCGTCAAGGGATATGTCCTCCGCGGAGGCGAGCCCGTTATCGAGGTCACTTCGTCTTTCTTATACCGTGGTCAGTTCAAAGACTTCGAAAACACTTTCCAGATCATCGACGAAACCGACCACGTGGTCACACTTGACCGAGCTACATCTATCGGTGTCCTACAGTCTAAACCCTGGTTCGAATGGGACGATGATTCGATTCCTCTTGATGTCGGTACAACTCTGACCTTCAAAACGAAATCGGAACTCCGCTACAAGGATAAGACTACTTTCAGCTCGATCAGGGTGACGGGAGCTGCATTCGTTCGAAGCAGCACAAAGAAGTTGGTGCAGGTCGCAACAGTCGAGTATGAAGCACACAACTTGCATGGTAACCCCGTCGTCGAATATCTCAAACGACATGGCAAGCCTGTCGGACTTCCGGTACCACTGGAAACTGGTGGATACTCGCTTATCACCGATGCGAGTTCTGCCAGGTACATCACGCCAGCGACCAATGAGCCTTACTCCAAGATCTCGGGCGACTTCAACCCCATTCACGTGAACCCCTATTTCTCCGACTTGGCTTCACTTCCCGGTACCATCACACACGGCATGTGGAATAGCGCTGCCACTCGAAAATATCTCGAAACTACCGTCGCAGACAACCACCCCGAACGAGTCGTATCATATGAAGTCGGCTTTGTCGGCATGGTACTCCCTGGTGATGAGATCAGCGTCAAGCTCACTCACATCGCCATGCGCGACGGGAACAAGGTCGTGAAGGTGGAAGCCTTCAATCAACACGGAGACAAGGTCCTTGACGGTCTTTCCGAGGTTCAGCAGCCTCCCGCAGCGTATGTTTTCACTGGTCAGGGGTCGCAGGAGGTTGGCATGGGTATGGAACTTTACAACACTTCACCTGTCGCTCGTGCTGTTTGGGACGCCGCGGACGCACACTTGACTTCGGTATATGGCTTCTCAATTGTCGACATTGTCAAAAACAACCCCAAGGAGATCACTATCCACTTCGGTGGTATAAAGGGGCAAGGTATCCGACAGCGATACATGGAGCTGATGTACGACACGATCGATGAGGAGGGCAAAATGCATTCACAACCTCTCTTCAGCGATATCGATCTGTACACCACGAGCTATACCTTCTCTCACCCCCAAGGGCTGTTATTCGCCACCCAATATACTCAGATCGCCCTCGTCGTCACTGAGAAAGCCGCCTTCGATGATATGAAATCGAAGGGATTAATCGATCATAATGCTTCCTTTGCTGGGCATTCCCTCGGCGAGTACTCTGCCCTTGCTGCGATTGCCGATGTCCTCCCCATCTCAAGTCTCGCCGACGTCGTCTTCTACCGCGGTATCACGATGCAGCGCGCTGTTCACCGTGACGCTAATGGGAAATCCAACTACGCCATGATGGCTTGCAATCCTTCTCGAGTTGGCAAGACCTTCAGCGAGGAAGCTTTACGTGAGATTGTGGACGCTATCAGCATTCAGAAGTCAATCCTTCTTCAAATCGTCAATCTCAATGTCGCCAATCAGCAATACGTCTGTGCCGGTGAACTTCGTGCTCTTGCGTGTCTCACGAATGTTCTTAACATGCTGAAGGCTCAGAAGATCGACTTGGAGAAGCTGTCGACCATGATGAGTGTGGACGAGCTGAAAGGCAAGCTTGCGGAGATCATTGATGGGTGCTGGGATCTAGTCATCGAGAAAGAAGGTAAAGACGGGCAAGTCATTTTGGAGCGTGGATTCGCTACCATTCCTCTGCCCGGGATCGATGTCCCTTTCCACTCTCGCTACCTCTGGGGCGGTGTCATGGCTTTCCGTAACTACCTAATGAAGAAGATCGATCCGAAACAATTGGACCCGGACCGACTGGTGGGCAAGTACATCCCCAATTTGCTGGCTGAACCTTTTGAAGTTAGCAAGCGATATGTCCAGACGATCTTCGACCAGACGAGTTCGCCGAGGATGGAAGTTATACTCAAGAGCTGGGAAGAGGACGGGTGGGATACTGCTGGCAAGCGTCAGCGCTTAGCTTATGATATCCTGACTGAATGTCTAGCTTACCAGTGAGTCGATCTGAAATGAAGCAGAAACTGAGCTGACCAGTTTAGGTTTGCTTCACCCGTCCGTTGGATCGAAACCCAGGATGTCCTTTTCTCTTTGGCCAAATTCGAGCGATTCATAGAAATCGGTCCCAGCCCGACATTGTCCGGTATGGCTTCTCGAACTCTCAAAGCCAAGTACGAAGCCCAAGATGGTGCAATCTCACTTAAGCGTGAGATTTACTGTCACGCCAAAAACCAGCGCGAGGTGTACTATCTTTTCGAGGATGCGCCGGAAGAAACTACTCCGTCCGAACCTTCTCCCAGTGCATCTGCTCCTATCGCCCCTGCTAATTCCGCTCCAGTGGCTGCTACCCCGGTCGTGGCCTCCTCTGCTGGACCCGCTGCCGCCGTCGAAGATGCCCCACCCAAAGCTGTCGATACGGTCCGAATAATCGTCGCTCAGAAACTCAAGAAAATGGCGTCGGAAATCCCGCTCAGCAAGTCTCTCAAGGAACTATCCGGTGGAAAGTCGACCTTGCAGAATGAAATCCTTGGTGATCTTCAAGTAGAATTCGCATCTGCTCCTGACAAAGCCGAAGACCTGCCACTGGACGAACTCGGTGCTGCACTCAACGTCGGATATTCTGTCCTCGGCAAGCACGCACAAGCGTTGACGAACCGCATGATCTCTTCCAAATTCCCTGGTGGCTTCAACATCTCTGTAGCGCGTGCCCATCTCAACAAACAATGGGGTCTGGGACCACTCCGTACGGACTCGGCGTTATTCTTTGGTATTCTTGCCGAACCACCAAAACGTATGGGCTCTGAAGCGGAAGCGAAAGCGTTTTTGGATTCTTTGGCTCAAAGCTATGCTTCGTACGCTGGTGTGTCTCTGTCAACTGGAGGAAGTGGTGGTGGTTCTGCCGGTGGTGGAGGTGGAGGAGCAGTGATGAATTCCGAGGAGTTTGACAAGTTTGTCCTCAAGCAGGAGGAGCATATGCAAAGGGAGATTGAGTTGTTGTCTCGTTACCTCGGAAAGGATGTGAGGGCGGGTGATAAACGTGCAGATGAAGAAAAGGTGAGTCGTCGAGTGTCTGTTCTTCCTCCCTTCGAAGCACTCTTTTTTCTCGATTTCACCTACTATCAGTGTCATCTGTCGTCTCTCACACTTGAAGCCTGTTTGAGCGAGCGACAAGTGTGATTATGGGATGCATGACTGACTGTCAGGTATCCGCGGAGAAGCTACAAGCTATGCTTGATGCAATCAAGATGGAACATGGTGACGCCTATATCGAAGGTATCACCCCTGTCTTCTCTGCTCTCAAAGCGCGTACGTTTGATAGTTCGTGGAATTGGGTCAGACAGTCGTCTATTCAATTGTTCTATGATATCATTCATGGTGATTTGGATCCGAGTATGGTGTTCAATGATGAGCCGTGAGTTGCGTCTTTCTGTGCTCTCCTTCTTCACTTGCTTTAACCACTCGACCATCTTCCCCCGCATTTGACTATGACTTTGAGATAGAAGCCAGGCTTACGATCAGACGTTACAGGCCCAATACCCGTTCATAGATATGTTTAGGTACAAGTAGATATCAAGAGGTTTAAAGTTTAGACAATGTACATATCAAATGGGGACATCATGCATTCTTTCTGACTATAGATGTGTTGCTTTTGGCATGAAGGCATGAGCAGGTATCATGTCGTAAAAGATGAGAAATCAATTTCATGAGGTGATTAATATGCAAAGGTGGATGTCATGACTATGCTATGATGCTGCGGAATATACAAGGAACCAACATGTTCGTCTAAACTACTTGTGTGATGATTATTTGTCTGACTTCTCTCTTTCGTACCCAATTCCCCGTTTGCTTCCTTTTCCTGTTCTTCTATCTCCCCGACCTATTCAGACTGTCATCCTAACGTTTCCGATCACATTGCTCAATAATGTTATAATATCTCACCCACGACTTAGAAGGCTCGTCCTACTCCGCATACGAAGTCCGTTCACCCCTTGACCCCCATAAATGCGGCCGATCGGTTGAAAGGTGAAGGGGAAAAGGAGAGATCATATGAGCGCATCACGAGATGTACCATCTTGTACCATCTTACCCCATTCCGTCCTCCAACTATCCATACGTTGTTTCAAACCTGGTTGATGTCTCATCTTCCGGATCCAACGCATGAGCACGTCATCGTCTTCCGCTACGAAGTATGAAGAGAGCAGGGAGAGGATTGATTCGAATGAAGCGTTTGGAGCTGAGAGGAGGTCTGAAGAGTGAGCTATAAGTTCTCATCAATCTCATAGCGAAATGTCATCTCCGTCTGTGAATATTCGCTTGGTAGATTGAATGACAGAGATTGTGATCAGGAAAGACGGAAGAAGGAAAGTATGTTCTTGACCCCAGAAAGCTGGGTGCTTGAGGAATTGAAGTGAAGATAACAGGTCGGGGGAATTGACAGGGACATAGATAAGGAGGGAGAGAAGATGGATAAAATGAAATATTTCTTGACCAACCTTTGAACGCCCACAATATAGCGAGACTCATCAGGACTATCACATCCCTTCCGTCTAACCATAATGCATCCCAAAGTCGAAGTTGTTGAGCAAAAGGGATCGTATTGACAAATAAAGTGATATACCATTTCGTACCCCAAGCGGATGAAGAGATCATATGTCGTCGCTTCGTGTCAGCGGCCTTTTCCCCGTAATGTCGCTGTTTGATAGCGGACAGAAAACCCATTCCCCATAGCTAAGATAGCCGACAGGAGAGGATATGCCGTTGAATGATTGATGATGAAAGGACAGGAACGGGAAGTGCTGATGTTTTCATTCGCAATTTGTCATGTATGAAAAGAATGGGTAGGACGAAGAGATACTAACGAAATTCTCATATACCTGCGGCATGAGATACTCCATCAGTCTCTCTTGAACGTAAAACGCCTCGAGCAGGCCGGGAAACCCGGGAGAGAAGATGGTGTGCATATCGTATACGTCATGAAGTCTGACCATAAGAGCGTGTGCTCGCTAAACGTCAACATTACATGTCCATTCCCAATTAACAAACCAAAAGCTTGTATGGTTATGTCCACTTGAGGGGAGAATCTCAGAATCTTTGTGTACCCATAGATCGAAGGGTCGAGAATGAGACGAAAGCGAAAGGAAGAAGATGAAAATAGAGAGAGAAGAGATACACTCACCTCAGGATCGAAATAACATAACAATGTAGCTGCTAATGGTCCCATACCCTGACAATACCCACATACATCGCAATTCAATGAAAATGCGTGTAAAACGTGAAACAACGACCGTTGACCAGAACCATAACGAGTGACGAACAAAGTATGTCCGGAGATCGTCCTAGGAACGTCTAGATCTATTTGGACGTCATGAGAGGAAGGAAGATCCAGTCGAGTCTGTCAATTCAGTCAAATCTTCTACAATCTCGGAGTATACTGACCAAGTAATCATTGGAGAGTTCCTCGATGGATTTATGTTTCTTTTGACCCTGTTGCTCTTGTGATCGGACGGTATCTTCTGATAAAGTCCACCAAGCTGCCATTCGCCATCGATCCGGAATACCTTTATACACTCTTGTGAGGAGCTTGTGGTCAGCTTCATACCATTGTAAACTCGAATAGCCCCGGGGAAGTGAGTCAGAAAAGGAGTAAGAGTACAGGGTTGTAACTGAGTAGACGAACCTTCGTCTCAGCTTCTCCTCTCCAACCCCATTCCACTGCATTCCCCCCTTCTCGTCGTTTCACGATCATCATCTTCATCCATTTCTCCACTCTCTCTTGTTCTTTCTTACGATGTCGTTCATCCTCTCCTGGTATACTCCTCGGTGTTTCAGGTGCACGAGGAGAGTCGGCTCCTCCACCCGACATGATGTCCATGTGGGTTTGAGAAGGTGGAGGTTTTCCTGCCAAGGGTGATATGAGAGGGAGTTTGGGTACACGGCGGAGTGGACCCGATGGGATGAGAGCGAGTCGAGTTTCTGATCGATTCCTTAATGGCTCGTTGATGAAACCGTATCTGTCAATTAGGCCCAACTTTGATATACGAGCCTAGCATCTGGCCTGTAGGAGAAGGAGAAGCTGCGAATGAGAATAACTCACCGGTCTAGAGAGGCCAAGAACTCTCGCTCATTCTCCCCTATATCCATTCCTTTAGTGGCGACGAACATTGTAGCTCTCTTCCCCGTCGATGGACCACCGCGAGTTCTTTCAACACCTGCATCCCAACCGTCTCCATGGACACCTTCCTTTTCCAGCCGTGCGTCTGACAGTTAGCTAGTCGTCGTGATTGCCAGCTCTTGATTTTCGCCTCGCAGTTTGACCCCTCCCACCCAAATATCCCCCGTCGGAAAGTACTTGTGTCATATGAGAAAGCAGACAGAGCATGACGAAAGAGTGTCGGATGAGATAAGAAGGACGATGAGAAAAGAGAGACAGGTGAGAGACGTTACTCACAAGTGGAACGTACATGAAAAGCATCAGCTTCCTCTCCTGGGTATTGGAAACTACGAGAGACGGATATTTGACTTTGACTTGGACTTCTACTCGGTGGTGTTGAATTACTGAGGACACTGGACGAGTTTGACATATTGGACATTCTTAGTTTTGCCGGTGACAAATGATGTGTACTCTTCTGCTTTGGAGTAGAGATGACATTCCCTAAGACGGGAGGTTGACTAGTTTCTCCATTGTGGATTCCTTCCACTCCAGGGGGGTCATCTTCTTCACCGAAAAGTTGATAATCACCTTGAGTCATTGATGTTACTGAAGAGTGATGTGCCGGTATGGGTACAGTTGGAAGATCTTTGTCTATCCTAGGAGAAGCCGGGGGAGGTGTAGAGGGAGAATGACCATCATCATGATTGGAAATAGCGATTGCTGGTGTTTCTGATATTCTTCTCTTGATCAATTCATCTGAAGCTGGTATTTGTGGAAGATCGGTGAGTTCGGATTGTGAAAGATCCAAAGCTCTTTGCCGAATCGAGACGGAAGGTGACAGACCGATAGGCCTAGGTGGTGAATTGATTTTAGGGGATTCTTGAAGTTCTTCCATCTTTTCAATTATATCATTCTCTTGAGTATGTGAACCATGACCGTTCTTCATTTCTGGTTGATTAAGATATTGATCAAGACTACCTCGAGAATCACCGTAGAGGGAATATATACCGGCGGCATCGTAAGCTGACTGGTAGGTTGAATCCCTCGCTGGAAGAGTGGTTTTGTTGTCGTGTACCACGGGTTGTATGGACATTGAGTGAATGATATCAGGAAGAGAATCAGACATGATGGTCTGATACCTATTATTCTGTTCCCTTAGCCCGATAAGGGCGAAGTAGAGGATATCTCAGGAGAGAAAGACGATAAAGATGATGTGTAGATGTCTGGAATCGATATCTCCTTTCCTTCTCCCCGCTTTCCCCACTTTACACTTTCCCCTTTCCCTCATTCCACAATATACTAGCAAAATAGTGTATGATGCCTCCTTCAAATCTACGGAAAACATATGAAAAGCTACTCGTCGATAATGTATCTACCGTATCATCTATCGAATCTTCTCTACGTACACTCACTTGGCTTTTACCAGGAAGGTTCGAAGATGCCGAGGTGGCTTCTGAAGGGCGTGAGTTATTCCACCTTTTCCACATATTCCACAGTGCTTCACTTCCATTCAAGTATGACTAGAGATGCCTAATACTGTCTGTGATTAAAGTGCTCATAGATAGTATACGCCTTACTGTCCCTTGTGACATCATACCACGATACTCTACTTCAACGTCGAATCGACCCTTCTCTTTCTCTACCTCCTCATCCTTTTCAACCGGAATCTACTCCACCCTCTGAACATGTCAATCCCGAGAGTACATCGGGAGATTCGACTATCCTACCAACCCCCAGTGAGCACGCGCGATATACACGATATTGGACCAAGAAGTCAGGTATCTACCGTCGTGCCAGTCGGGCATTGACGACTATTAGTTATGTTGAGCTGTTGGTGGAAATGGTAGCAAAGAAGAAAGGGGGAGATAAGATTAGATGGAGACTTGTAGTGTGGATGGAGAGTTTGAAGTGAGTCATATGTTCTTTCTTTGACATTCCTGATCATTGATACTCCATCGTGATCATCACCTTCCCTCCCTACCATGCCACTCCTTAACATAATCGAAGTTTGTCTTCATAAGCTTGACTCGAAGGGTGTCAATGACATGATCGGCCATCTTCAGTTATGTGCGGACAAAGGGCAAATTGTGGGGCATAGCTGAAGAAATAAGGACAATCCTTCGTCTTATCATATTAATCATCACCAAACGTCCTGTGCTCTCCCCTGCTACTCCTCAGAGGGAATACGATCCCTCTTCTCTTCCCCAATCCGCATTCTCCTCTTCATCCTCCCCCTCATCATCCACTTCATCTTCTATTCAAAACACATTTCCATCTTACGACTATCCTTCTCGTCCCATACGCCAGACTGAGATAATCGACCATCCAGCAGTGAAATCCGTTTCCACAGCCCCACTCCGAACACATCTTTACCCTCTCTCGTCGGCTCTCCCAGAAACTTACCTCCCTCACCCTACGACCTTATTGCCTGAGCTCGACTCTACGTCTGAGGTAATATCCGAGGTATTGAGTATCAGTTCAACCTTAGTGCATGTGATTCTTTTGTTACGGTCTGCGGTGAGCACCTCATCCGTCTTGTTGTCCAATACCCTCTCATCCCCTCTATATGACTAAGCAAGTCACCTCGTAACTCCCTCTGCTCTCTTCACCGACGTCATCGTACTCAGTAATTTGGGTCACAATATCCCTCATGAGCTGTCTGGCATGCAACATGACAAGTAAAATCTCCTCTGCTTCGATATAAAGAGGGAACAAAGAGACAATGAATAAATGGGAATGGAGGGAAAGCTAATTCTGCAGAAAAAACCACATGCATCAGTATACCGTCCATTCTCCCTCCCTACTCTTTCCAGGAATTTATCCCCTTTCCTCATCCCTATAATCCTTCAGCTCCTCTCCCGATCTCTTCGTTCTTCACGCAGTTCTATCCTTTTGGCCGACCACTACGCTCAGCAAGATCGTCAGTTAGCAAAGAGGTTCTTCCTCTCTGGTCCTATGTGGGTCGGATGGACCCGACCTAAGATATTGGGTGTGGTAAGGACCTTGGAGAGGATTCCGGTAGTTGGATTGGTGGGAGAGTTCGTAGAGGCTTATTTACCTTTGGTGGATGATTATTTGTATTGTAAGTTTATCCATCGTCTCCTCTTTCTCACTATCATTCCTTCTTGTGTAAGACTCGGTGGAGCATTGTAAAGTATCTGTTCTACCTCCTGTTCATTCTTTCAACTGTTACTTGTGTAGAACACATATACAACATATGGTGTGACTTCAGTGCTACAGTAGGGCAAGAGTGGGAGTACCGGAATGAAACAGAAATTGACATATAGATACATCATCATGAAATGCAATGTACTATAACAAGGGTTTAAGGGCATGAATCTCATTTTCGTTTCATAAGACCTTTCTGTAACCATCTATCTATCAACAAGGTCATTCTCGTAAATGACAAAAAACGACATACTTTGGTATTTTCTTACCTTCTCCTGAACCTGATCCTGAAGTATTGGATTTTGGAGCTGACTGTTCCTTCGGCGCTGCAGAAGGTAATGGGACCATCTTTTCTAATAAAGTTGATAATAGAGGTGCTTTGTAACCCGAAGCTTTGTGTAAGTTCCGATCATAGTTATTCCAGGAGTAGATGACAGTCAAACATGTTGTGTGGTGAAAGATCATACGATGAGGTATTTGATTATTGGGCGAGAGGTATTTTAGTGAGATTATGAGAAGTTTATTGGAATTATGGAAAGGTGAATAAACTCACCATTCATACTCTCATCTTCCCACTTGACATACAATACACTTTGTGGTACTAACCCAAGTTCGTTTAAACTTTCTTTCCCACCTGTTCCAGCTTGTAATCCAGGGACTGCGCTTCCACGTACGGGACCGTAATTGGCAGGAGGGATTATAGTTGTTCGTGATGTGGTCTTTTTGGGTGGTGCAGGTGTAGGATGTTCGGGATATTGAGTACGTGGGGGTTGCCCTCATATATCAATTTCATTCCATTTCATTTCAAGGGGGAGCCTCCAGTTATGCAGATGATACTTTTCACAGGGATACTCTGCCAGAAATGATGGAATGAAATAGGTAGGTTATATGAACATATACACTCTAGTGCGTGAGGGAGTAGGGAAAAGAGAGAAACATAGTGGGGCACTATGAATTTGGAGCGGGAAGAGGGGAGTAGTAAAAGATAGACAGACTTACATAAAATGAAAGATTTCGAAATAACTTCCGGTATTAAAGCCGATCTAACAAATTGATATACAGGTTGGATCCTACAACATCAATCAACTACCAAATGAAATATTGGTAGAGACGAAGGGACATACGGAGAAGAAGATGGAAATATATTTTGGATTTGAGTTCCATCTGAAAATTTGATACGTATCGTTGTCTAGTATAAGTAAATTCATCCTTTTGTCATTTTATCTCTTCACTTCAAAATATCATTGAACAGATTGACAAGAAATTATCCACACTGTTGCAATTCATACCGCATGCTACTTCTTTGCTTATATGACGACAACAAGAAAGGAAGAGAATGATAAGAAATGTAATGATGGAAGAAAAGTGTTTCCTTGCTTATATGAGACAACAAAAAAAGTAAGAGAAAGTAACTCAGGAGAGAATCATAAGAAATGTGATGATGGAAACAATAAAAGTGGTCAGAGGAAATTAAGAAAAACCACCCCTCAACTTACATTTGGCCATTTCTCAACTTTATTCTTCTCCCTCTTCATTCTCTCCTCTTCTCGATGTTTAAAAGTCAACAAAGGCGCTTCATTCAATTTTCTCGATCTGGCCAATACGGTAGAATGATATGCTTGAACGTCAGAGATGGAATGTTCGAAGAATTCCAAAGGTAATTCCTGTTCAGCTGTAAGTCAGTGATCAGTGAAGAGTTTTGATTCCCTCGGTTTGATCTGATAAAGCTGAGGTATTTCTTGTGGTCGAAACGAGTGCAGGTGAATCATTTCTCAATTTAGAGAAAGACAGGGAAATGAGAATAATTCGGATTCGGACGAAATGAAATATGAATGGATGATTTACGAAAGATCTGATTTGGGATTAAAGAGGATGATCCTACAAGGAAGGAAGTATAAAAATGAGAATAATCTCACAAGAAGTAGTAGCAGGTCCAAAAACTTTAATGGTATTTTCTTCTCCCCCAACTTCCGTCTTCATATCTTCTCCCTGTAGATCTTCCGTATCTTGTATAGAAACCATTCTTCCCTGATGATCTCCCGTCTCTGGCGTACGATGATTTCCTTCCTGTAGATCTTCTGTATTTTGCATAGGAACAATCGCTGATGTATCATCATGGACAATGGGTGAGGCAAGAGAAGATGATTCTTGGATTCCCAGTACAGGATTTCTCTGTTCGGCTTCACTCGAAAGCTCATGTTCTGCGGTCTGAGTTGGTAGTTCAGATATGGGAGGTTGAACGAGTTGTTCGTCTGTTTGAGGTTGCATGATAAAGTAAGAAGTAGGAGTGAATGTAAAAGACAGAGTTGAGTTTGAATGGTCGGAATGAGAACACGCGTCATCTTTTCTTGATTGCTCCTCCCCTTTCTGGAAACATATGGGTAAGTCACAATGGCCAATGACCAATAGATGACAATGAGTACCCAGTAGATATAGACAGGCATAGACAGACCAACCCAAACGTCTCAATAAAGATGCATGTGACGTCTTTGTCAAAAACAGGTAAAAGAAAACTTCGTTTCTCTCAGATGACTTAAGGCTCATGATTTACGACTATGACTAGAGCTACGGATTGTCCATGAATGAATAGAATAGAATCAAAAGGGTATGCAAGAGACCGGTGGGTAAATGTGACTGTTTCTTCGAGGGTGTGTGTGTGTGTTTATGATGATTTGATGATTTGGCAAAGTAAAGTGTTCGGTAAAAAAAAGTCTTCTTCCCCTTTCCCCTTCTTCCTTCTTCCCATTCCTCTTCTTCCAAGTGACTTCCTCTCTCCGTTCACAAGTATCGGTGATGCTCTTCCTAACATCTTCAAATGGATCGCTATCCGCCTTGAATATCCCCAATAACCGACCTCCATGATGGTGTTGGAAGAATCATTTGAATAGGACAAGTCGGACATTTGAAAAGTCGAAATCACCAAGATGAAGGAGCATGTTTCATTGCCCATTCCCTGGCAAACGTACTTGCTCGAAGGAATTTCTTGTTGGAATATTTCTTGTAAGCGTATACGCCTTCGAAGGATGGTTCGACGAGACGTTCACATAGGAGCATTGCGCCAGGGACCAGTTGAACTTCTGTGAAACCGGAGTAATACACGAAGGCGTCGTTCTGCTTGTCAGCTGATTGAATATCTACGACAGATGACCAATGAGCATAGAGACATAAGTGGAACAATGCACCAGATAGAAGAGCTGCCGATTTCATCCAGGATGGAAAGTGACACAATGCGGGAGTAAAAGTGTTGTGATTCGCTTTCGGATGTTAGGTACAAGGTGCGAGTGGAGGGGTCTTTGAAGACGGAGGATGTTGAGCCAAAAGCGCAAAGAAGAACAACCCACCCAATCCCCATTCAACATCCTCCGCGCCAAATACATACCAACAGCAGCTATCATACTCGGTCTGCATCTCAAAAACCGATGATCCAACAATGTGACCTCCATGAGGAACTTTGACAATGTTCTCGTTTGGATATCATAATCGTCCGCTTTGGAGATCCGTCTGACCCAGGAGTAAGGAGAGCAGTAAGAGGAGATGGTAAAGTCTAATGTTTGAAGGATGATGCGTTCACCTTTGAGGATTTCATCTTTGGTGTATCCACTTTCGGTCATGAATACGAATTCTTCGACACTGCAGATATCAGCATTAGGCAGGTGATTCAGGCTGTGACTTGGGGGACTTACGATGGGGCGAGAATTTCTTCGTACTTCGCAGCGATGAACATGGCTGTGACGCCTACCAGTTGGAGTTTGACGAGGGATACAACTCGGACGGAAAGGAAACGATCGACGAGATTGACGGCTATCCATAACGTTTCTGGAAGCATGTGGTAACGGAGGTGAACTTGGAGGAGCCAGTCGATCAGTGTTGATCGCATTGTCCTGAATTTCAGCACATGCCTGTTGTACTCTAATTGTATCCCGTCCCACTTGTTTGGAGTAGACATGTCAGACTTTACCTAGAAAGGAGTCATTGTTGGAGAAGGAAAAGCTTTGACAGCAGGTGAGAAAAGAAGAATTTGAACCCACCATTCGATCTCCGTCTGAAAGTCCATGTAACGAGGATTAGGCATGACACTTTGTTCCAAGTTCTCCATATGTTGAAAGATCTCATCGGCATATTCAGCCACCATGGTAGTGTCAAACATGTCCACATCATCTTTGAAAGAATTTCTAACCAAAGCTAACTCTTCTTCTACTTGAGCGGCAGCATCTTCTGGTAAACGTAACCAATCATCCTCATCTTCTTCATCATCTTCCTCTTCGTCCGAACCTACCAAAGAAGATTCATCTTCTTCTCTGGACAAAACTTCTGGCCGTCGGGTATCGACGTCCATCTCGGACAAGTCGTCCGATGGCATAGGGGCGTCCACATGGACAGAGGTAGGTTTGGCGCGATGAGGTACTGGAGCGATGACGCGTGAAGGGCCATTGGGGACGGTAGAAGGGACGTTGTTGTTTCGTGTTTGCAAAGGTTGGCGGGTTTCAGTGAGGATTGTTTTGGTTGTTGGTTTCACTGGTGATGAGCGTGGTGGTCACCAATGGTATGTTTTATTCTCCTCATGGCACTATCTCATTACATTTGCTACACGCTGGACGAGGCCAAAAGAGGGTAGGAGAGAGAGATGGGTACACATATAAGTGAAAGGACATCAACTCCAGTGATCTGACGCGATGTTTGACCAAAGTGTGGCTGACGTTGGTTGGGAGGGAAAAAAGGGATGAAGAATGAAGACGAAAACGCAGTGGTATTAAACGGCCTGTTCGATGCAATAAGTAACATCAACTCACAAGCTTTCTTTCCTTCTTCCACATCATCCTTAACACCATTACCTACCACACCACCCAAAACAGTCCTCTTCGCACCGACCTTCGCACCCACTTTCTTCCCTTGGTTCACAGTGACGCCAACCTTTTGCGCCGGACCTAATGAAGAAAGAGAAGGTTTTGATCTGAGAGTTTGAGAAGGAACGGCATTTTCGTCCGTACGAGTTCTACTTGCTGCCCTACGAGAATTTGCAGCCTGAAAATGAAAAGTCATATTGAATCAAAGGTGATATGATGTGAGGAATATGTTTTGAAATGATTGATTATTGATGGTTGTCCAGAGTAAAATCAAAAATGTCCCAACGTAAGAAAGTGTCGACGACGATAGGGATGAAGATTCAAGAATGTATGTATGTTATTCAAGAGAAAACAAGAAGTAGATGAGATGTAAGGAAGTGAAGGGGCGTTGAGGAAGGTTGAGACAGTGTAGAGTTGAATGAATTTGTCAATTTGTCGAACCGGCGACACAGGAAAATAGAATCGGAATAAACAAGTCGTGAAAATCGTCAAAAATGTGTGTGTCGATGGATAAAAGGATGAATGGTAAGGTAATGGAAAGTGATGAGAAGAAAGAAGGAAAGAAGGATATATAAGAACATGTGCCGAAATAGAAAAAAAAGAAAGAAGAAAATGTGAAAGTCAATAGGGAATTTTGTTTGTTAGCTTGAAAGAACGAAAAGATATCGTCACTCACCCTAGTGGTCATGTTTATATTTCTTGATTCTTCTTTCGTTCCTGTATCGAGATCGAATTCAAGTTTGGTAGTTATCAAGAGAAGTACTGTAAGAAAGATAAGGTAAGGTAGATGAAGATGAAGAAGGGGGTTGAAAGAGTTGGAAGGACCACAACAGGGTTTGTACTTTCAACTTCGGGTATTTACACACCAACGGGTAACGGTGATCTCACAAAGGGGTTGGTTGATAACGTTCGAGAGTTGAAACGTCTAGAAAGAGTGATAGACGTTTTAATGTAAAGATATACTATATGAAGATGAGAATGTAAAAGAGTAGTAATGAGGGATAGAAGGGAAGACGATGGGTTGAAAGTAGTCAAGAGGATCAGGGTAAAAAGAAGAAAAAACACAAATTGACCATGGGATTGAACCCCCTTTTTTTTGATGAAAACAGCCAGCCTTCTTAGGGGGGAACATACAGTAACATACTTTGTAACGTGTTGCATACATACACACAAACTCTTTCTTTCGCACATTCGTGCAGTGCACACTCACATCGCACAGTGAACATGATTATTCCCTTTGGTGCAAAAAAATACCCGCTTTCGACGTGTTTTTTATTTGACCATCACGGAAAGAGATGTCAAACGCATCCATCAATAACTTTGTGGAAAAACAAATCATACGCGTCTAACTAACCCCCAACCCAAGTACCCGACTCTCTCATCTCTTACTACTCATGTCACTTCTCTCTCAATCCTGTACATATAATCACTACTATCATCGGTCACTTGTTCACCCAACCTGCATTACTCATGTACCAGTACCATTGACCATGTAAAACACGTTCAATGACAGGTTCGCGTCGTAATGCACACAATGCAACAAGATCATATATAAGAGAGTCATTAAAGAAGCTACAACGCAATTTCCATCTCACCCAACGTCCGACTAACCTCTGCCATGGCCCGTAACAACTTTGCCTTCTTCAAAGCTTTACTCTCCCTTCGTTTCTGTTTCAAAGGTGATGATGATTCTCGGGGTCGTTTCGTGCCCATTCCCATCTGACCTATCATTGGTGAAGAGGATGAGAGAGGGAAGGATTGAGGAGGAGATGATGGTGCTGTCTTCCTCGGAATGTTTGGGTAAGTTGGGGAAGAAGTGAGTGAATGAGTCTCAAAAGAGGGGGATGGGTAACGTGATGGCGATGGTAAATGTTGAGATGAACTCGATCGTAAAGATTCGTCTGTGGGTCTTGACGATGACGAGGTCGAAGAGGTCAAAAGAGTTGCAGGGAATTGAGCGATATGGGAGATTACCTCATCCATGTAAGAGGCATACCGATTTGCCAAGGAGGAAAGTACCACTCGTTTATTGGGCATTTTGGTCGTGGGGATCATGATGAGAGGGGAAGTATCATCGTTTAATTCGGCAAAGACGACCAACGCAATGGCATGTAATAACTCGGGGACGGGTAATGCTGCTTTTTAGCGTCACACTTGATCATGACCCATACGCCGGGTCGAGGAGAGACTGATGGAAACACTGAATGGATGCGGAAAACTCTGAGGGGAAAAGCTGGGCCGAGTATGATTAAATGCAGCCGAGACTTACCTTGTCCACGTTGAGCAGCATGCCGAAGAGGAGGAACAAGAAGGTTAATCTCGTCTAATCCGTTGAACACCTCCTGAGAAACGTAGTCGGCTATATTCTCCACAGCAGATCTGCTCATCAGCATTCTTCATATTACTCCGGTCTGTCTTGTCCCTTTGTCTTTGGCGCAACAACCCCGGTACCTCATTCTCCAGAATCCAAGGCTTACCATGTGAATCTGATTCGTGGACCAGGGGCGAAGGGGAGGTAGTAGTGCGAGGGAGGTGAGGCAAAGAGTGATAACAGTCGGAGAAGGGTGGGCGCTTCAGGAAGAGAGGTGGGGCAAAGCCTGATAGTGGTTCGTGAAGGAATCATAGTAGCAGAGAAGAAGGGGAGGAGGCGGCGATAAGCAAAACAAAACTCACAAAACATCCTCTCCATCAGCTCGAAAAGACGGTAACTTGGTAATCTCCAAAGAAACCTTAGTCATCGAAGTCAGAATCTTTGATAACTCCATTAAAGCATTTACACCCAATCCGAAACTGTTCAAAATTAATCCCACGTCTATTTGTCAGTCAGCTGATGAAATCCACACTCAGGTCAGCTCACCCATCGGTCTGGTAGAAAGTAAAACTTGAACAGCTTGGAGAAACCTTTCCCAGGAAGGTAACATAGCGTTCACGGCTTCTATCTCGTCAGCGGATTGGATATGCATCATCAAGAAATCCATCTAGGAGAGATCCAACAAAGAGGTGAAACTCATAGATTGAGGTAGTTCGGTGAGTGGGGTGTTTTTTGGTTAGTGCGCCCTGATGTGAAGAGCATGATGACGAATGTATAGATGGGAGGAAGATGAAAGGGACATACCAGCATGACTCAACTCTATCTTTTCCCTTATAGTTACCGAAGGGAATAATCTGGTCAAACATTGTTGAAAGGAAATATCGACATTCTCTGCAGATTCCAAAGAGAGTATCTGTACATTTTGAAAAGATCTAACATCCTCACGTATGTCCAACTATCGATCAATATCTCAATTCAATCTTTTGAATAAAACTTACCCTGTCACAGACTTCATCCAAAGATTCAGTCTCCCATGTGACCAACAACAATGAAGGTATATATGCTCCTTGACCTCTATTAGCGAGATAGACTAGACCTGTCATTCTGTCTTGTGCATCTCCTACATTCCTATATATCAGTCATCTCGCATTCTCCAATAGATTTCCGAAACACACGTCAAGTTTCATACGGGATATCAATACAGTGCTGAAGAGACGGGACATTTCCGGTTTGATTGATGTTGGCTATAAGACAGAGAGAGCTGAAGGTATGTGTTGGGGATACAAACAATGAGGAGATATTGACTAACCCATCAATCTGTCCCTCGTCATTAGTCCGTAACGGGACTTCAAACACTACCAACCCTGTATATTCCCCCGACGGAGGGTCATATCGATCAACTTTGACAGCATCAAAGATGATTCCCTCATATTCGAATTCGTTACTCAATCTCGGGAGTAATTTACCGGCCAACCAACGCTCAGCTTCGTCTGGTGGTGGACTACCAGATTGTTTGGCTGACGATAAGATGGTACGCCATTGTGATAAGGGACGATCTGGTAGTTGTTGTTGAATCGTAAAAGCCGTCATGGTGGTAGGTGTTTTGGACGGGTTCAAAAGAGGAGCTACGTATCGAGCGATGGAATGGAAGAAAGTGGAGGGAGTGTAGAATTGATCTTTCGTCTTTTCCACCTGTTCGTCAATACCGACACAGAATACCGCACGAGTCGAGACCTCCATAAGCTGCGATTTAAAAGCAATATCTTCCGCGGTGAAGATGCTAATTAGGGACTTCCGTTCAGCTTTACAAGGTATTGTTGACCCTCGACGACATTGAGCATCCAGGGACTAATCGGTTTGGGAGTGAGTTGGATAAATTCTACTCACCTGATGCAAAGCCATATCAATTTCAAACTCGTCCTTTCTCTCACCTGGCAATTCCCCATTTTCAGTCAAAGGCGTCGCTAAACCATCGCTCCAACCAATCATCGACCCTGACGGTCCTACGCCCATAATGCTCAGTCTATCAAATGCCTCCTGTCTCTGCCTTTCCGCATCTTCTCTCAATAGTCTCTTACGTCTCGCCCACCTTTTCCAATGTCTCAAAGTCCTACGAAGCATCGCCCTCTTACCGATCTCAACTAAAATGGCTTGTTTGCATATATCATACACGATTTCCTCATGGATCATTGAAAAAATGTCCCGTGACCAGTCCTCGATTTTCTCCTTCCGGAGGTTTTTAGCTGTTGAATACTCTCGAGCTGCAAGTTCTTGCTTCAAGATCTTACGGAACATTGGACGAGAGTTATCGAGTAACCTATCGATGACCTCTGATATGAGATCGGAGGAGAGTGTAGGAGCTGTGTCAAGACGGCGTTGACGTTCTGTTGGTGAAAGACCGGACTTTCGACTGACCACACGAGTTGAAATGATTTGGGTATGAGTAGGAATGGGGTCAGATTTCACAGGAGGGGCTGCTGGTGGTTGTGATGTTGCCAAGAGGGATTTGGGAGGCGACCTTAGCGACGTTATGGTCGTTCCAGCGGATTGGGAAAGATTGGAAAATAAACCAGGTTGAGTGAAGAGGGGTGCTGGTGATGCTGAGGGAGGGGGGAGGGGAGTAGCCGGGGTGAATTTGAAATTGAATTGCGGTGCTTTATTCGAGGGTGCAATTGTCGGGGGTAGTTTGGCAGAAGTGGCTGAGGGAAGTAAAGGGAAAGAGGGTGCTTGAGAAGGTGTGGTAATTGATGGAGGAAGGGCGAGAGCGGTCGAGGCGGTGGAGAGAAAATTGAAAGTTGATTTCGGGGGACTTTTCTTGGGCGTTGTGATGGGGCCAAAATTGAAGTGGGTCACAACAGGAGGTTGGGTCCGTGTCGGAGGAACGACAATTGTTGGTAGAGAATGATAAGACCGTCCGCCCTCAACCTGTACTCCGGCAAGACCATTCACAATGTCCACATAGCTCGCAGAGGGATTCTTGGCAGTAATCAACTTCCATCTTTTCGTATAAGGAGCATCCTTATTATCTGGTCATTAGCTAATCGTTACCGACATGCTTTTTGAATCTCACCGTTGAAAGGAGCACCTGAATTTATCAGAGCTCCAATAGGTCCTTGCGGGCCGTTATACACCTCCAGACCAAATCTCTGCACTATCTCAACGACTTCCGTGCTAGGTTTACCATCACCTCTCTCCACATCATCCCAAGCGGAATCTTCACTTTCCTGTTCTTCACATCCTAATAACTGTTCCAAAGTACTTATCAAAACCATCTTTCTCTCCACAACCTCACCAGCTTCATTCACTCGTATAGGTTCCGTCCGTAATCTCGGATATGTCCTATTCAATGATCTCAAGGCACTTCGTCGCATTTCCCTCAAACGTATCTCCACCAGACAAGCCAAGAGGAACGGGACCCTTTTGTCCTTGAGCAAACGCACATATTGAGTGATGAGATTCGATCCTAACTCGGCATTGAGCTTGCTACCTTCTTTTTGTGAGTCGAAGTTTCTTTGAGCGGTATTTCGTATGTTCCAAGCGATCTTGACGAGGGGATGATCTAAGATCACTTGTGGTAATTCTGCAATGGGAATGGAGACGGATTTATGTGCGAGATCAAATATGAGCATATATGCACGGAATTCCGGTTCGTTTGGACAAGGCATTTCCAAACCTGTCTCTTCTCGTCGATCGTTATATTGTTGTCTGAGAGATGTGAAACCTATCATTGTCAGCAAACAGTTTAAGAACTGGCATAAAAAGCTAACATCTTCCTAATTCGGCTGAATCGATGTGCATATCGGTATTGGTTCCTGTCTCCTCTTGCAATTCTCGTAGACAAAGTATATGCCAACGAGCAATACGTTCATAACTGTTGATAGCTTCTTCATGACCCCACGAACTCTGCATGGCAAATTCTTTCCTGATAGCTCTTGTTCGGTCGCGGATGAATCCCGCAGAGTATCCAAGTGCTTTTCTTGCTCGAGAGTAAGACGAGGTCGCACCAGTCAATGGTGGTTGAATCAACATGACTTTGGAAAAAAGATAATCCAAAGTTTTCTGAAGATCAATCTCACTTTGAACTTTCCCAACAAAGAACCTACCACCAGAGTTTGAGGTGTACGAAGGTCTGATGGTAATATAGCTGAATCACCATGTCCAGCACCTGCGTCAGACCTCGAATACGCCGCTACGGCCTTTTGAGGGTCGATTCTCTTACTGGGACCCTATATATCAGCTCAGTACTCTGATGTCATGGAAGCTGACTTACAGCTTCGAAAGGGTGCACTTCACGGGTATATTCTCGGAATTCTCGTTCGTATTCCGAACACATGGTCTCACAAGTTCCACGCATGTCAACAGCATCTTCAAGTTCGATCTTTCCTGTTTTTATCTGACCAGACTGTTCGAATGCTTTACGTTGTTTGGCTCTCATTTCCTCGAGCTATGGGTGAGCTCAACATCTCTTGGGAGATCCCCTCTGAAAAACGGGTAAATCTAAGCCCTTATGACAGCTTCCAACTCAGTCTTTGTTGGATGCAAACCATTCTGGCAGTATGGGAATGTCATAGATTGGATCCTGATGGTAAAAGAAATGCCAAACCTACCTCTTTATACCTATTCCCTGGGAGCTTCTGACTGAACCTGGCGGCCCTAGCAGCCAGTCTACTAGCTTTTCTCGACTCATCATCGCTATCCGGGTTACCAGACTCGAGAGCGGTGAGGTTTGCCATGGTTCTACAGCCTCTCGACCGTATTATCGGTCCACAGACCTCTTACCCCGTCGCTTGAGATTGGTCTGAATAGTTCAACGATGCAATACAAAAGATCGATTTTCAAGTTGTACTTTGTATACACCGACCACGTGGCAAATGATGGATGCTAGAAAATAGGCTCGCGGGACCTTTTAGTAGGAAGCCTACTTCAATTGATATAAGACGGAATCAAGAATTTCCCTTCCAATTCCTACTTCTCCTGCCGAAGATGTCAATCTCTACCATGTCCCGCCCGATGAGAGCGTCTTACAGAGGTCAGCTGTTTACTGGGACTGTCCTGATCTAGCTGATAGTCTTTAGTTATCCAACCATGTCTTCCCGGTCCATCCTCCTTCTCAACTCTCCGATTTCGAGCACCCACAATCCAGCTGGAGCAAAGACGAACGTAAGTCTTTCAAGCTCAACCTGGTGATGAACCTGATTTACAGATTTCTGTCATTCGGACTTCCTTCTTGGTTGAAACGACCGACGAAGAAAGAAGATGAAGAGAATGGTGAGACGATGACTGAGGAATCTTCGACAGAGTCGCAGATGGAAAGGAAAACTACTGGGAACTTGTTCGATTCGCTAGATCTGAAAGAAGAGAGAAATAAACAGAGGAAGATGGTATCCGAGGTGAGTCATCCTACCACTTATCCTTTCCTCCTTAGGTCATAAAACTCCCTCCCATTATTTACCGACAAAGACTATCCGTCCCGACTTGCTTCTGTTGAAACTTATCGTATCACTACTCGCTCTTGCGAAGTTGGGGTTTGTGGGCTGATTTCGACCGAGGGGTGCCCTTGCGACCACAAGAATAGTAGAGCGATAAAAACTGATCTCAGGCAACATACAAAACTGCTCAACGTAAAATGTCCCCACGTAAACTAGCATTACTATCTCGTCAAGTCGCAGGATTACCTATTGATGAAGCTATTTTACAAATGGATTTCAGTGAGAAAAGAGCTAGTAAATGGATTCGAAGTATGTTAGCTTGGTCGAGGGATAGTGCTATAGAAAAAGGGATAAGGAGAAGTAGGATGGTTGTTGGTGAGTCGAAAAAAAACTTCTCTTTCCCTCAAGCTCTTCATCGGGGCTTTATGAAATGTTGCATACTCATGTGTGAGAGGGGTGGATGTTGTATGACATGTAAATGGGAGGTGTATGAAAAGTGAAGGTAGGAATGGAATTAAATAGGTCGATTGAGCTCAGATGGAAGATAGAGTACTCCTTGACTTCTAGTGGAGAAGAGGACGATGTAGAGAGATGAAGAACGATAAGAGGGGAAAATTGCGAGTAAAACTCACCCTACAGCCCAATCATGGGTCAGCAAAGGACCTAAAATCAGACGAATCGATATAAAAGGTCGAGCACGTATGGGTGTCAAACATCATCCCACCGCACGTCTTCATATCCTATTGAACGAAGGTCAGACGTATGATCAAGTCATGGCTCGGAAATGGGACAAGGAGTTGAATAAAGTACGTAGTGCTGGGATAGTTAGAGAAGATGGGAAATTGAGAAGGAAAGTTATCAGTGGTTGGACTTGGTGATGCATCCATCATGCAACTTTCCATCTATTCAAGTTTGTTCAAATTGAAACTTCCGTTCATCTTCCTCTTCCCACATCATCTCAGCCTTTCCATTTCTTCCACTCGAGCACGCCTTGCCCTCACTCTCTGTAAATAAAACTCGTCTCTACGTCACCATAGCCCTCATGATGGGGAATAGGAAATAAGGGAATGGGATGATACACAACGAAGGGGTTGGAAGAAGATGATAAAGTATGCATGAGGCGGTACATATCAAGCACTTTCCTTTACACGACAAATATCAATGAATTCCGGTTTGAGAGAAGCTCCTCCGACCAAAAACCCATCAATATCTTCCGCAGCAGCTAATTCTTTACTATTCTTCGCATTGACCGAACCACCATAAATGATTCTGGTCTGTTCTGCAACTTCTGACGAAACTCGTTTAGCGAGCCATTTACGCAAGTCCGCATGAACTTCTTGAGCTTGTTGGACGGTGGCAACTTTACCTGTCCCGATAGCCCAGACGGGTTCGTAAGCGACGACTATGTGTCTGGAGGTTAGTCGTATGACCCATTTCCCCATTACATTTCTCGAGTTATTCCATCATTTTGCAATCTATGGAACGCAGAAAATGTTTTTCTTCAAACCGTTACCGATGACCAGCTCTGTCACACAGACATGAGCAACCTACTGCCAGAGTTGAGCATATCAAATGAAAGACATGGAACCTGCAAGGGTAGGAAGAGGTGTCAAGGTATATGATGAGAAACCAGAGATGATAAAAATCATATGACTCACTTCCAATCTTCCGGTCCGACAGCTTGAGCAATAGCTTCCATTTGTCTCTCTACAACCTCATTAGTCACCCCTTTCTCCCTCTCTTCCAAGCTTTCACCAATACAGGCAATCACCCTTAATCCTGCTCCGATAGCAGCCTTGACTTTATCCGCCACCAACTTATCCGCTTCGCCGAACAACGCCCTACGTTCCGAATGACCAAGAATGACCCAGTGGACATTGGCATCTTTAAGTTGGTTGGGGCTGATCTCTCCTGTGAAAGCACCGGATGATTCATTGAAACAGTTTTGGGCCGATACTTCCACTGGAGGTGTAAGAGTGGATTGAACTTGGAGGAGGTAGAGGGCAGGAGGGGCGACTACGACTTCTGAAGGATTAGTGGTGTTTCAACTTTGGTTTTCTCGTCGTTCCCTGTCCTTCCTTTCACTTTCCCTTGTTTATCTGTAATCAAACTAAGGAGGAGAACATTCGCCGCGAAGAGTCTTGTACTAACAGTATGGGGTATGAAGGTTGTCAAGAGTGACATAAACGAGAACAAGGCATTCAGAGACGTCGCACACTTTGTTCATCTCGCAGAAATATGACACGACATCTAAGCGACGGGCTGATGCGTGGGTGAGGTGCGAGTGTACCAAAGTACCCTGGAAGCGGGAGGACCCGGAATTCACGCCCCAGGACGTATGAAAAGGGCACTTCCTTGCAGTCACCGAACCAGGGAGCCAGGAAGATAGGAATCTTATTGAATGACAAGTTGGAGGTTCGATTTGAAGGTAACGGAGACGCAGAGAAAAGGATAACCCACCAGTGGTTCCATCCAATTTCGCAGCGTTGAGAGAATCGATAATCTGGGTGATCATTTTGATCGAGCCATTCATCTTGAAGTTTCCTCTGGATGTTAATTTTCACTCTCTTACGTCTTTCCCTTCCTCGTAAGTAGCGTTCCAACGCCCACTGGCCCGCCTTTTATGGTTGTCTACAACGTTCGTGTGATGTCATCCACAATCTTCTCTTCCAGCCACACGCCACAGCAGAAGGAGAGTCGTGAGATCAACGATGAGAGGGGGGGGGGGGGGAATTTCTGTGCGACGAAGTAAAATGATACCATAAGATTTGTTCCCTGTCAGAGAAGGACAGGTAAGACATATCTCCTTCTGAAGAAGCGCCGTGGCGTACAGTGAGGAAGAAGAGATATGAGACACAGTACCACCAACACTCACCCAACGAAAAACTTGCGAGCTGCCATTTTGTTAAACCTTGATATGTTATTGAGATGATGAATACTTGAGAGTATATATGCGATTTGTGCGTGAAGAAGCGGAGAGAGAAAGAGAGGACAAGGGGAGGGATTGAAGGACATTTTTCGGATGTATGCGGTTTCTCATTCCGTCCTTGACGGGGCTCCACTTTTTGTACACCGTGGGAAACTTTCTTCTCTATGTCCCCCCCAAGAGATCATTCGAGGGCTGCTCAGAGGGATCAGAGGTGGTGAATGAGGGAAGGGAGTAGGTAAACGTTCAAAAAAGAGCATTCCTCCACTATGTACTAGAGGAAAATGAGAGTAGATATGAGACGGATGAGAACAAGTGTAACCCTTCAGAATTGGAAAGGGACTGAGTGGGGTATTGTCATGACCGGGTAGCGAGCCCGCGATCATAAACCGTCCTAAAAGGCTCAATATCAACTCTGCTAGTGAGAGTTGATCTCGCTATAAGTACTGGTCGTGACAGGTATATACTTTACACAACGAATGATGACCCTCTATAGAGTGATCAAAAACTGAAAAGAGGACAAGGAATATGCATGTAACTGTGTATATATCAAGATCACAAAAACGTACAAAAATCAACACCTCTCAAACACTCTGAACAAATCAGGTAAATTAGCTACCTGCTTTAGATCCTTTAATATATCTCTAGACCAATGAGTGTATCTTCTGAAAGATGGATACAAAACATGTTCGAGTTGCCAATCTTGATGTGTTATTTCTTCTGCGTTGATCATTCCGTTCTCTTCTTTCGATCCTGATGGAGATTGATAATGGTTGGAGAAAGGTCTAGGGGAATAGAAAAAGGATAATTCTTGTAGGAACGTGTGAAAACATTCGTTTTCTATCTCCCAATTGACCTGTCTTTAGCAATGGTCATCTCTTTATGAACGTATCGCTACCTCCAGATGAGTGTACCAATAACATGGTGAAGTAGCTCCGATGGCTGTGAGTCTGCGATTATGTGATTGGAATAGTAAGAATGGGTCTGCGATGATACGATTGGGATACTTGTCGAGAGGGGTAAACAGGATGAAAGAGGGGGGGGATTTGATGGTAGGTTCAAGGATATTGAAAGACTCACCCGAGTTCCAAGACATAATAAGAAATGAGGTAACCTATCTAAATTCGGTGTATACCCTTTGAGTATCATAGGTAAAGTTTCAACCTCTCCATCTTCAGAAATCCGTAAAGAAAAATATTCGTCAATCATCTCTCTTCTTTCCAAGAGTAATCTGCATATTTTCTGACTTGTCAGCTGGGATCCAAGAGTAGAGTAATGAATGATGACTGAGATCGCAAACCACCAAATCCGAGACGAGAGACAACAGCTCTTGATAACCCAGCAACGGGTTCCAGTTGAGTGAGATAGGGGATTTCAACGCGTAGAGGGATCATCACAAGCCAAGAAGGGACATGTTAAGTTGGTTCAAGTCAAACTATGAAGCTTCACTCACATCCACCACCACATCCGAATCCAGTCCCGCAGCCAAGATCCCAGGCTCGTCAGAAACGGCCAAACGGAGTAAATCACCCAGATCTGGAGGAGGATCAAGACGTAAACGATTGAAAGCGCCGAATTGACGCAATGATAGTTGGTAAAAGTGTTCGTCCCTCATTGATCAGCTCTGGCCCTGTAGTCCTTGTCAAACGTCCAAGGCTTCGTCCATTTTCTGGTGGTTGAAGAGAAGTAGATGTATGAAAAGGAGAAACATACGCTAAAGTGACATGATTGACAAGGTATAATTTAGTGCTATGTTGAAACAAGGATAAACACATTTGTCTATCGACTATCCCTACAAAAGCATGTTTGGACAACATCTCTGTGACTTCTGGTATATCAACAAGGCCCATCTTTCACCTTCCCTCATGTTCTCTTGAGCAATTATGGAAGAAGATGATAAGGGGATAAGGGATCATGCGCAGACATACCCGCGCTACCCTTCTTCCTTATACCTCTCCTCAATTCCTGAACACTCTCAAGCTCACATCCACTTTCCGGTATCACCTCCCCTCTACCTTTCTCCCTTGGCGCATCCCATGAACTCTCCCTCTCACCCACCCCTAATTGACCCTCTTCGTCACTCTCAACCTCTAGAGGATGCTCTCCGGTGCCGTTCTCTTCCATGACTCGACGCTTGTGTGGTCTCTCTCCTGTGTCCAATGACACAATCTCAGTGTATCTCCCGAGTTGAGACGGGTCGGAGATGGTGATCATCGAGTCGAGAGTCCTGTGAGAGGAGTCGACGCGAACTTTGTAGTTTGGCGCAGGTTTGCGCGCTTTGGACGGACCCGCTTCGGTTTCGCGGGGTCGGGAGGGTGGCTCGGGAGCGCCTGGGAGAAGGGTCTATCGTGAGTATCTGTCATACACGAATCATATGAATGCAGATCCAGTCCACCTATATATTACTGCAGATTTTGAGAATGTATAAACGTCATGATCAGGAAGGGGGCTCAGGGAGGAAGAAGCATGCACGGTACAATCCAGAGGACATGAGGGAATGTCAGATGAGATAAGGGAAACTCACCTGAACTGTAAAAGATCTCGAGACGTTGGCCCCAGCCAAAGCGGTTTGCACCACAGCCACGATGGCTTCAATCATCTCATCTTCATTCAAGAAGTGGACCTCGGATTTCGTAGGTGAAACATTCACGTCCACCTTCGAGGGATCAATTTCAAGGCTGTGGGTCAGTCTCCAATGCAGCAGGTTTGACTGGGAAGCTGACCTGAGATATACCCATGGAGAGGCGCCTTTGGGTAGAAAAGCGGTGTAGAGAGAATCTACGGCTTTTTTGATCCTGCTGGAATCTACCAATCGGTCTGTCTGTCAGCATGACTTCTACCTTCATCGGTCTCTCCAAGCATGTGTTCAAAGGGGGGAGCAAATACAAGTGTGCCTCAGCTGGCGAGGAAGACAAGTAGGTATATTTATCGGCCAAGGTGGAAAGTGTGATAAGAAGAAGAGGAGGGTATGTCAGTCGACTAAAGCAGAGAGAGAAATAACGTAGAGAGTGAGCATGTACTTACGGTTTATAAACAACAACCATCCACCTTTTCTGGCCCAATTAGAATTCGCATTACTCACCAAACCCTCACACCTCGCTCCTAGTCTTTCGATAGGATCAAGTGTAGTTTTGGGCAGTTCAAGCAGTTCGTTGGCTAGAGTCGCACCGTAAAGTAAAGAAATATTGGCTCGTGAGGTAGATGCGGCGGGTGTGGAAATATCAGGTAAAGCTGTTCCCGCCTATTTCACTCAGTTTGCCTTTCTCACTACTTCATATCACTAGCTATCAGTCAAGCGTAGGATGAACCCCAGAAGATAAAAGGGAATAATTTGACTTAGGGGATGAGCAATGTGAGCAGGAATTGGAGAAAATCAATCACCTTCTTACACACCCAGGCACAATGAGGATTATGTACCGCATATTTTGTGATCACATCGAGAATCCGATTATATTCCTCCGAAGGGGATTTGAAAGCTCGTTTTCTCAATGCATTGTTGTAGAACAAATCTTCCGCCTGTGAGATCAGCTTATGTCAGACATGGGAGATGCAGCTGACGGAGATGACCGTCCCATCGTTCGCTGCTGTAGGTCTGGGATCAGGTGTCAGACCTGGTTTGGAGGGCACGAGGACTCCATCTTGGTAATGTGCTCTGGTCGTCAGCTCATCGCTGAAAACACACCTTATTCCGTCCCAGCAACAGTTCAGGGGTCAAAGAGTGACTGGAATCTGCGAATATTCCCTTCAAGAGAAAAGATGATGAAGGCGAGCAAGACGATAGATTATAGATGGTATGAGGTTGAATACCAAACTCACTTCCACCCGCACCCGTCATCTCTCGTCTTGGTAACCACCTCCACATGACTGCAATAGCTCACACTAGCCAAAGCCTCTCCTCTAAACCCATACGTTTGCAGTCTCTCCAAATCTGAGAATTTTGACAATTTTGACGTCGCATAACGGGTACAGAGTAGAGGTAAGTCGGATTTGTTTATACCGTGACCATTATCAGCTATCTGGAGCAATTTGAGTCCACCTTCTTTGACTGTGATTTTGATAGAAGTTGAGCCTGCGTCGAGGGAATTCTCGAGCAGTTCTTTGATGGCGTTTGCAGGACGATGGATGATCTGAGGGATTAGCCACACCATCTCACTCGGCCAGTCGGGGTTTTCATATCCTTCTATCACCCACCTTCTCATATCTTTCCTATCGGTTGACTGAGGAGGGATGAGCTGATCGGGTGAAAGAAGAAGGAAGGACACTGAACCCACCTCTGCAGCAGCGATTTGGTTGATGACGTCCTTGGATAACTTTTTGATAGGTCTCGGTCCTTTGGGTTCGTGTTCTTCCCCATCGCTCATTCCAACGACAGTATGGGGTACGTCTCCTCCTACTCGAGGGTCCGTGATAGTGTCAGGGTCCATTCCGAGCGTTGTCTGCCATGTTCAATGTTCAACTGACATCTTTCCTTCTCTTTCTGTCGTCTCCGAATACCAGTACAAGCTGGGTCACGTGACCCATATTTTGCTGTTCTTTCAGCTCCATCTTAACGATCTCGTAGATCGTAGAGTAACTTCTCTTGACAGTAAATAGTTGAGGGGGAATGAGCGTAGCGGACCTTCTCCTACCGGGTCAACCCCTACCGGCCAATCTAACACAACCACCTGTACCTCAATGTGGTCCTGGATGTTACCAACACAACGGTAGGATATTGGCCAATATCATCGGTCGACCAAGGCGTGACGGAGCTGTAAATCTAATCTTCCCTTCCTCCTCCGTCCTTCTTTTTCCTGTTCTTTTCCTCCTTCACCCCTTGCAGATATATCACTAGGAACCAGCTGATGATAGATGATCAGTGTTGTGGGAAAACAAGATGCCGCTGTTCCTGATGTTGATGCTATCGTACGTTCATCATACTTACCTTTGCAAGACTCTGGTACTCTGGGCTGACTTGAACAGGTCATCGGAACGGTCAGTTTCGGAAGGAAGGTGAAAATGATTATCAGCTGAAAGACAGGTATCCCGAGTAACACCACAACAAGCTATCATCAATATCGATGTGGTCGATAATCGACCGGTGCCAGAGACGAGTGAAGCTTTCACTGGTGTGGTCCGATTGGCAGATATCAGGTTGACGGAGAGGGATAAGATAAGAATGGGAGAATGTTTCAGGTTAGGGGACGTGGTCAAAGCTAAAGTGGTAAGTCTTCTTTGGTCTTATCAGCTTTTACAAAAGCTGGACTTTCTATTTCACTCACTTTGAAATTTCCGCCATCTGCGATGAAACGGACACAGTGGAAGGGAATGAATTGAGGTGTTTCATAAGAGATTGGAATTTGGATCAGAAGCTGACTGGAAGCTGTCTTTAGGCGATGCGAGAAGTTATTATCTCTCCACTGCGGCCAATGAGCTTGGTGTGGTATATGCTACTTCTGAATCTGGTATGTCTACCGATCGTGGCTCTGAGAGAGAGAGCTGACGAAGAGGGAATGCGATGGTTCCAGTTTCCTATCAAGATATGGAAGATACGATCACGGGGAAGACTGAGAGAAGAAAGGTCGCTAAACCTGATGGGATATGATCTTCCCCAACTATACTCATCCTGGAGGATATTCCATTAAAAATTATGGTTGCTCATCGACGATTATCGAAGAAAGACATCCTCCATACCGAACACGAGTGGCGAATGGCGAGCCTTGCCAGCTTCCAAATGAAGGACTGTCCCTCGCATCTTCACTCATTAGGGTACACCAGTATCACCTGTACATGTACATGATCCACAGTTAGACATCCCATGATATCAAACACATGCATTGCATACATAAAACCTACTGTATGGTTTGTCCATGGACGATGAACCGATGACGCAATGCGCTCGCCGTCGATTGCTACAACTTCGGAACAGAAAGGATGTTAAAACCATTCACTCGTCTTTGTTGCATACATTCAATCTCGTCTCATCTGTACATCTACAATCTCTACAAGATGCCAATCAGGATTGCACCTGATGTCAAACCTAGACGATACAAGCATAGCATGCGTAAATCGCCATATCTCGTCTCGCTGATATTGCTATTAGCTGCTACAGCTTTAACTTTACTCAATATCTATGTGAGTCTGTAGCTATCACATAGTACCTCTTCCTTCAACAGATACTTCCCGTTCACTTCCCACACGAGAACGTAGATTCGATACCTCGTGGGATTGGCGACGAAGCAAGAAGACTGATCTTCAGGATCCCGATCTCGTTCATGTCATCGTTAGAAGTCCCGGACCGTTGGCTTTCGAAACCAAGTGAGTTCGACCTCCTTTCTACAGAACTGTCCCCCAGGCCATGTGAAGTCCTTTTCAGACGTGTATGAGTGCTCAATACGGATTTCACTGGGAGATTACATGGCTGACAAATAGGTATGGTCTATACAAACGGTCTGTTTCTCTCTTTTATGCTCATCAACCTCACTCGGTGACCACCAAATTGCCTTAATGCCTTAACTGATCAACGTGCTCGACCCACAAATCAGCTCTACTCGTTCCAGTGACTTCGACTGTGGAGCTGACGGGTCAGATGCACTCGGTCCATTCCCATCCCCAATTCCACCTTCTTAGCCCCGTCACATCCCCTTGGCTCTTCTTCCTCTATCGCTTCTTCGCAGGATCTATTAGACCTTCCTTCCCAGTCGTCTCTGCAACAACCATCAAATCTATCTCTCGACTACTCCCTGCAATCCCGATCAGCTTTCGGAGCAAACGACACGTACGGACAATGGCAATGCCAGCCTTTCCCCACAAGGTCAGCTCCCGAAGTCTTCTAGTTGCGCGACTTGAGCTGATTGACTAGATCTGAATGCGCTCAATTTGGTGAACAATTCTGCGTTTTGTGGAGTACAGCGGGATATGCTGCTCAATCTGCTTTGGTCCCTTGTCTCGTTGGGCTGTTCAGTTTGTTATTTATCTTCTTGCATCGAGGTGAGTTTCCTTTCCTCTCACTCTCAGTAGTGCCTACCACCCCTAGTGTTGTTTCGCGTTGATTTTTAATGAAGAAAATCATACTGGGCACACATCGATCCCAATTACTGTGAACTTCGGCTGCTTTTGAGAAGTAATCAATGACTAGTGATACCCCTCTGAGGGAAGTAGAGAAACAGACCGCGGCAAGGACGAAGCTTATTTTCCAGGTCAAAGGACAGCCAGAGCTCGTGCAAGACGTCAACAATGGAAATTAGTTTCCGTCACTATGCTAATTCACTGTATCCTCCAAATCATATCTTTCTCCCTGATACTCCACGTGTTCCGTACAGACGAAAGATTCGAGACTAAGGGGAGTCGTCTCGGTAAGTTTTCTCCTCTTCTTTCCAGTATGTGATGCTGAGAATTAGATCGAGGTTTTACATTCGGAGTTTGCTCGGCGGTCGTATCGGGTACGATAGCTTTGTTACTCACTTTTACTGGTCTTGCCGCTCGTGAGTTCACCATCCTACTCCATTTGTCCCCATTATGAGTACCACGTCATCGTTCCTCACCATCGCTCTCTTCACCTCCGCACCCTCATTCTCACTTTATCAAAACAACGTGTTGGCTGTAGGAACCGGATGGGTATACCGAGACTTGGGCATATGTCGATTACGGTATGTTATCTTGTATGGTAGAGCTGACCACAAGGTGCTGGAAAACCTTGGGCAGCGGGTAAATCAGCTCGGACTTCTCGTCGACATAAACGTACTCGTTCCGGTCGAGTCGTTCCTGTTCCCCTGGGTACCGACATCCCTCCCGAACAAACGGTCACGGTGGGTGAAGTGGAGGCTGCTCTTCCGAGTGCCGAACCGACAGAACGTACTGCGTTGTTGGCGGGACATGAAGGGATTGTTGCGGGGGGTGGAGAAGAACGGGCCACGGATCATGTGTGATCGTCAATAATTTGTCACGGTCAGACTATAATCCCCCCTACACTTTCATTTATGTTAGATTGCAATCTAGCTACCATTCGGGAACCAATGTAGATTTTTGCTCTTCTCAAGACGACGTCATGCGTGAAGTTGTCAAGATCAGCGAGCGGAAGTACAAGTAATGAGCACTCAGTTTTGAAGGGGGATATGTGCTATAAAGAGAAATGAATAGGAGGGTATGTACTGTAAAGAGGAATGAATAGGAAACGTTATTGTAGCAATGCATAATTGATAGGAAATAATTTTAACATGAACGATGCAGTGAATAATCTCTAGACTGAATTTGAATTCAGACTTTACTCATGAAATTACTCAATGACAATTCTGCGTATTCGTCATCAGGTGGTAGATCCTCAAGACTGAATTATTAGCTTCGTTCATCTTTGATGCTCTTCTCTTATTCCAACCGTCGGTGATTATTCAGACCCGATGAGCCGTTTGTGTTGATCGGGAAAGGAGAGAAGCAAAATGGAAACACAGGGAGGAAGGAAGACCAAGGGTGATAGTATTCGAGATGAGGGACGATAGGGCAAGGTAAACATTATTGACAAGCAAAATAGAGTAATTAGAGAAGGGAATTCGAAGAACAAAAAACAAAAAAACAAAAACATGATGCTCCGGAGAAAGGATGAAACAAATGATGAGGGCTTAATGGGAGCAAGAGAGCAAGGTGGTTAGTCACACAAAAACTCACCCTTCCAATACTTTACTCATACTGGTGGGACCATTCGAAATTTTTGTTTTGGATCCTCCTCCTTTTTCTTCCGTACTTAATTTGAATAAATCTAAAACTTCACCAGTGTTCATACTTCCCAATCCTGCGTTTTGCTGTGTGACGACAGAAGAAGCGATGTTTAGTTTAAATCTTTGTAGACTGTTTGTCAGTGTGAGTACTTATTCTTCTCCTGCTCTGGCCCTTTGCCCTCTTCCTCTTCGCCTTCCCCGCTATTTCTTTTTCTTCGTCCTTCCCCCCACGCTTGTCCTTCGTCCCTCGCCTGACACGCCCTCTGCTCCCCACTCTCTTCCTCTGTCAAGCTTGTATCTAAGACCAGTGAACAGTGAAGAGTTGGTATATCACAAAATCGTGTGGATCAGATAATAGGAACCACGGGACAGTGACGAGGGTTCACACGATGAGAAGAAGAAGAAAAAAAAGACTTACCCCATAATCTTCTCTTCCAAAGTACCTCTCGTTATCAACCTATAAACATTGACAACTTTCCTCTGTCCTAATCTATGCGCTCTATCCATAGCTTGTAAATCTTTCATAGGATTCCAATCATGATCCACGAAAATGACCGTATCCGCTCCTGTCAAATTCAAACCCAATCCTCCTACACTGGTGGTGAGTAACAAAACATCAATCCTTGGATCGGCGTTAAAAGTCTGTACTATAGCATGACGTTTACGTGGATCGGTAGTACCGTCTAATCTCATGTACGTTACGGAAGGCATGAGTTTACCGAAAAGATCATTGGCGATGAGATCTAACATTGGTCGAAGTTGACAGAAAATTAGAATACGATGAGAATCAATATCGTTTGATATTTTTTCTGAAGGTGGAAGACCTATACCGCAATCTAGAAGTAATTGCCTGGAATTCAGTCTGGAATCATGACTCACATTATAAGTGGAATAGCAGAACAAGGGGGAAGGAAGATATGAGAGCTTACCGAAGAGCTTCAAGTTTAGGAGAATGAGAGATATCGTGCATCGGAGCCAATTTACCCAACTTTCTTTCCAACTCGACAAATTTCTGAGGTTCATTCTCCAAGACCAAAGCTGGATGATTGCATAATTTTCGAAGATATTGTAAACTTTGAAAGACGTGTCCTTGACCTGGAGCGGCAGATTGAGATTGTACAGCTTCCCCAGCTTCTTCGGCGGCTTGAGATCGACCAAATTCGTCGTATAATGCTTGTTGGATGGGAGACAGTTCGACGTGATAATCTTGGATGATCTTGGGTGGGAGGTCGGATAATACGTCTTCTTTCAATCTTCGAAGGAGGAAAGGAAGGACTTGTTTGTGTAATGCTTCCAGAGCCGATGCAGCTTACAATCAGCAATGTACTTCGACTTTCCATTCATGGTGTGTCCAAGATCTCCAAGATACCTCTAAACACTCATGGCAACGACTGAAGAAGCAGATGGACGTGAGCTGTAATGGTGTTGGGAAGACATGGTCAAAACCGAAGGCTGGGAAATATCCGGAAAGATTAAAAATGTGACAAACTCACCCAGCTCTCGTTCTTTCGGAGTAGCCTTCCCCTCTCTATCCGCCAAAATAGGTTTCGAAAACCTATCATTAAATACTCTCTCACTCCCCAGAAAACCCGGCATGAGGAAATCAAACAGACTCCATAATTCCAATACGTTATTCTGTATCGGTGTACCGGAAAGTAACAATCTATGTTGCGCTTTGAGCTTTTTGACAGCTTCCGCTAACCGGGTTTTGGCATTTTTGATAATGTGTCCTTCGTCCAATACGCAATACAACCAATCTATCTTGCTCAAATCCGCAATATCCGCTCTTACACCCTCGTACGAGGCGATGATTATGTCGTGCGATTGGAAAGAAGAACGCAGGGATGAGCGTTGGATGGAGGTGCCGACATATTCCAGAGGACGGAGAGTGGGGACGAATTTGAGGATTTCGTGGTACCAATGTCCTGTCAAAGTAGGCGGACAAACTATGAGAGATGGCAAAGGGGTAGAATCGGTAGAATGGGATTGTGAGTGTTTGACAGTGCGTTCGTGGATTTTTGATGCGATGATGCAGATTGTTTGTATAGATTTTCCAAGACCCATATCTAAACATGTGTCAGTGTGGTGGACTGCAAGATTTCTTCATTGCAAAGAACTAAAGCACTGGGGATTCGTCCAGTTCAACCATGTCAAGTCAGGTAGGATGGCACAGCTGTGGTAACCAGGCAATTCACGTGAAAGGTATGAGGAGCTTTTATGAAGTGACGTGGGATACAGTGAGAGATGTACGGGAAGACATGGGACAAACAGATCAAAAACAGAACTTACCGTCACAGAGAATCCCATGTAATTGATACTTTGCCAAAAATGCCAACCAACTGACACCTTCCTTCTGATACCCTCTCAATTCCGCATTGACCTTCACAGGAATTTCGTACCCCTCAGCTTTACTACCATCCAACAACTGCATTAAAAATTTTCTCTCTTCGTCCCTTTTCGCCAATAGTTCAGGTGAGAAACCTGGAGGATCGGGAAGACCAGCTTCGAGAGGGACCATCTTGACCAAACTTGCAAAGGTAGTAGTTGACAACAGCCTGGTGGGGGGATCAGGATCGGACATACGTCCAAGAATCGGGACGATAAGGAAAAGTACATAGGGTAAAGCAACGATGTCAAGTTGTTTGATGATGTCTGTAATCAATATCAACCTTTTCCGGTCCGATAGATGATATGCGCAGCCAGGTTTATCTTTCAAGCGCCGTAGACATGTGTCATACGTTGTGTAACATCATAGTAAGAGATCAGTCAATGCCACTGAAGCGTAGAGTGATGATAGAGGAGAACCAGAGTAAGGACAGGAAGATAACTGGGGAAGAAAAGGAGAGTGTGATCGATGAAAGCGTTAGGAGGGATGGACGTCGCGGGACAACTCACGATGAACAGCCTCCACTGCACCTCTCCTGGCCGACTCCCTTTTTGCATCCCCGATCAAAGGTACGACCCTATCAACAACTTCTTTCATCGCTTTCTCCGTCATCACCTCACACATCGTCGCCAAACATTTCGCCGCTGAAAGTCTTACGACGGCATACGAGCTCTGTAATGCCAGAATGATAGATGGTAGTAGTCCTCCGACTTTGTCGTGCAGATTCGAATGCAACTCGGGGAGGATGAGACGGATACTTGTGAGTGCGTCGAGGACATCTTGACCAGCTTGAATACCTCCTTCCGCACTGAATACTTGGTCTATTGCTTCAGGAGCCGAGTCTGAAATTACCATGTGATCAGATGTACTATTTAAGACGTTGGACCATGCGAAATGGGAGATACGGAGATAGGACGCAGGCATGAAGCAGTATGAATACTGAATAATCACGAGTGAAGACAGGGCCAGCAAATGTGAAGGTAAAAAACGAAGGAGACAAGGGATATCAGAAATGAGAGACGTGTATACTTACCAGACGAGAAATACTTTTCCAATGCCCCATTCATACCTTCCCATAACTTCGGAACTTTGTCCAAAGCTTTCTCTCCAAACTTGCTGGCTAACGCACGGAAAGCCTCTAAAGCTCCTCTTCTGGTAATCCGCATCATCCTCTCTTGTTCTGTCTCCTCTTGTTCTTCTACTTTGACCTTCTTCCCTTCTTTCTTTTCTTCCTTCTCTTTCAACGACATTATCCCTTCTGTAGACAAAACGAAAACAGGCGTCACGGTTGTATCTTGACACAAAAACGTAAAAAGATTCTTTACTACCTTTTCACATGGATTAACCTTTCCCTTAAACTCTTCCGATCCGCAATATCCCACGAAATCCGCTACACTTCTCGCCGCCCTCTTCTGATGTAGATCAGATTCTTCTTTCCTCACTGCATCCATGAGAGCTTTGATGACTGGTCCTAACTTCTGCGGCATGATCTTGAGGGATACGATAGCCCCAGAGATAGAAGAGAAAACTTGGGTATCGTAGCGTTCTTTCATCACCGCGAAATAACCTATGGAACTGATTATTCTCCTCTGACGATCTTTCAGGCTTGGTAATACTGCCTTTTGAGAATGTTTCGATAAAAGTGAAACGAGGTTGTCAAATGTCGGTCCGACGACTTGTTGAGCTGTAAGAAGTGAAAAGGTGTTGGCCGTTGAGGTTGTAGATGTTGAAGACGGATCTATCTTTTTAGGTAAAGAGGGGATTTTCTCTTTGGATAATTTACCTTGGGTGGAGAAGGAGGAAAGAAGGTTGGTACATTCGGAATGAATTGATTGAAGAGTGGTGATCATTTCGCTGTATGTAGAAGGATAGCCTGCTTCCAGAAGGGATATCAATGATTGAGAGAGATATGATTTGACAGAATGATCACTGTCTGGAGAGTAATCATATACCTCGGATTGACTTGAGGCCCATTCTTGTATGATTATAGCAGCAAAAGCCATCTGATGTGCTGATCCTGATTGAAGATATCTTTTCAACATCTTCACATCCGTCACCTGATCATTAGTCGACACACATTCAGGATATCGATTGAAGGACGTACCTCCATAATAGACTCATCCCCTTCTTTCTCATCAACTTCCATGTCAGATCCATCCTCATCACCATCCGCTTCGATGTCGAATTGTCGAAGGAAGGCCAAAGCTTTTGCGGCTGTAACACGTCTTTCCAACATATCTTCAGTACTGATCAATCCTAAATCTCCTTCCATCATGGCCTTATCAACGTTATGTCCGCCATATACCATTTGCTCAGGCCAATGAAAGTAATTTGGATTAAGTGGTTGACCGACAGGAGTCATGACGAGTCCATACCATTCTGAAAGAAGACACATGCTATGATGTTCACCGCTATCTTCCGCGATTTCTCGCAATCCAACTTGGAATGATTCTGATGATAGCTGACGGATATCGGCACGTTCTTCCAGTACGAGGATCCCGAAAAGCATTTGGATGTAGTCTTCATACATCCACTCGGTACGGTCGAACTCAGGAAGTGTGGTGAATCTGTGAAGAATCTTGGCCACTGCGAGACGTACGGAAGAGATTGGGTGACGAACGTAGGAAAAGGTTCGTTCGATGAGTTCACGAGGGGAGACGGAAATCAGTTCAATGACAGGTGGATGAGTGACCATTGAGCCTGGGTGAATCAGTCTCGTTCTGACGTGGGACTGGCTCCATTCACGATTGAAGTGAATTCTATGGGACCGGACTGAGGGAATAATGGAAAACAGCCAAGCAGGAAACGAGGGAAATTGGATCAGAAGGCTGAGAGGGAAGAACGGAGATGAACTCACCAATCAGATCCATGACTGCTCCAGTCGATGAACCCAACTCATCACCATCTCCGTTCAAACAATCCCACAGAGTCGTCATGAGCATCTCTAGCTGTTTCTGTGTCAATTTATTGGCAAGAATGTCAGCTATAGGCAGTAAAGCAGTTGCTGCTACAGCTCGAACATCATCGTCGACATCTCTCAATCTACGACATCAGCTCGTTTCATGCACCTTGAGAGTTGATACTAACGCCAAAATAGCTGAATCGACGACGTCTTCCAGAAATCCACCTGTGCTCCCCTTTAAATCATTGTCGATCATCTTTTCTTCTTCAATGTTGACCTGTTTCTCTTCCGACTTGACTTTAACGTCTTCACGCTCGATTTCCGTCTTCACTCCACCAACCAACAGATCAGGCCTCACGGCAACTTCGTACTTGAGCCCTAACAATCCCGCATGTCTAATCTCCCATGAAAACTTTTCCCATTTCTCCTTTCCCTCCGCTGCTTTGTAACGTTTTGCCCAAGACTGCTTGACCATTTCCACCAAAACATCGTGAACCTCTTTGACTCCTTGTGGAGGAAGAAATTTTAGCAACACTCCTAAAGCTTGAGCCGCCGTTTCTCTGACTGGAGCCATGACGGTATCCCCAAGAAAATCACCGAATCGATCCAGAGCCATGAGGACTAACAGTTGTCTCGCTATATTTATCAAGATGATGGGTGTAAATGTGGAACCTGTTGATCGGAGGACCTCCATGATGCCTAATGAGGCGCCATGACGGATTTGCCATATCGGATCTCTCAACCCAGGTGTTAGTTCCAAGAGTACTGTACACCATGGTGTTTGTCCCGGAACGAGAGAGAGGGTAGTGGTGGGAGTGGGGATAATTGGGTTCCCATCTGCATCAAGGACAGGATCGATAGCACCTCCTCGTGTGGAGGAGAGAAGAGCTTTGGCTCCTGGATCAATGACGACTTTGTTTTCCTCGGGTAAGGGTTGTGCGTCGACCAGGACAGGAGTAGTTGGAGCGGAAGGTGATTGTGATACTGAAGTGCTAGTTGCACCTTCGTTCAGTTTGCGTAATCTGCATATCAGCTGATACCAATGGTCAGTGATGGGTTCGGGGCAACTGACTTGTTTGCCTCTTCAACGATATTCCCCTTTTTCCGTTTGAGCATCATGACTTGTCTAGCGCTCAGCCCTTCGAACACGTCTTTCGGCGGTTCACTAGGCGTGGCTTCCTTCTCCAACAATGAGCCACTTGGATCATCATTATCTTCATCATCATCCCCGATGACTTTATCAACATCTTCGCCCCATCCCAATCCATCTCCAAGTCCAAGTGAACCCATCATGGCTTTCCGTCGTTTAGCTTTATCAGCTGCCGTTCCTCTCCCGATATATTCTCTTCCTGCAGAAGCCAATAACGTCTGACCTGTTCTGATCACCTCTTTCACGTTCACCTTCTCAGCAGTGTCCTTGATATCCGTGGTATGACCCGAGTAAGGAGGTAGAGCAGCTGCTAATAATCCTAACGCATGAGCGGCGGCATGTCTCGTTTCACTGGATTTTGATTTGAGTCGAGGTGTTATCTTTCCTATAGTTTCTAAAGCTTCACTCCACGCATCATCCTCGTTGAACTTGGCGTCGATTTTGACAACCCCATTATCTCCCAGGTCAGGCTTAACATCGACTTCAACTTCACTGGGGTCTTGTTTGGGTAAAGAAGAATGGAAAGTCTTGACTGCCAAATCTGCCAATTGCTTAGCTGCTGTTCGTCGGACTTGCTGAGAAGTTCCAGTTTCAAGTAGCAAGAGTAACTTGTCTTGTCTCGATAGTCAGCATAGTCATGAACGGATAGGTGATTGTGTTCTCAACTCACCGGAATGACATGATGAGCAAGTGGACGACCTCCACTCGATGCTCCAACGAGGTGGTATTACGTAAGCTCAACAGAAGCCTAAATGGAGGCGGCGGGGGAAAAGCGCGACGTGCGTTCGGGAGCTTCGGCTTATTTACAAGACGCCGTCTTTTAAGGCCGATGGGGTGAGTCGGCGTTATGCAGTAACCGGGAGTTATGCATCATGTGGCAGGTCGGCCTTCCGGGACCTGCATGGTGACGGGGGTCCATCTCGACGACGACAATCTGGCCAAGAACCTGACATCGGTAGCATCAAGAAGCGCAACAACGGCCAACGGGGTGTTCTTCCCAGTCTCGTATTCACTCTCTCAGATCTCTGACCATTCTCGAGACCAACATTTCTCTTACTGAAAACGTCATGACCATCCGAAGGCGTCTAGGCCTCAACTTACCATATCCAGTCTGTGGCCTTGGTCACTCCCCGGTCCGTCAGACCGTCAATCCGTCGATCCGTCAAAAGGAGAGCCACTTCGGGCACAACCCCAGTGTAATCGGGGCACAACCTGCCACACTCAGGGTAGTCAGGCACGTACCACCGGCGTTACTAAAACGCCGACCACGCGACGGACATGAACTCGCCACTGATCGGGGTTTCAGTAACGCCGAACTCCACCACAACGACGCGACATGTCTGCTCGCTACCTACCAACCTGTCCTCACCACCACTAATCTCTTTATCGTCATTTTACTACTAAACTCACGCTCTTTTTCACACACACTGTCTCTACTCGTCTCAAGGATCATTTTGATACTCTTCTCACTCTTTTACGACTACTTTTCACCTACTTCTGGCCCTTCGCCTTCTCAACCTGCGCCCTCCTGACTACCACCCATCAAATTGCTATAACTTCTTACAGAGCCATCGTGGTAATCTCTCGTCTTCTCGACACTGTTCTACTGCTCTCTGCGAGTCCGTGAGTACTTGTTTCATCATCAGAAGTCAAAATCTGACTTCAATAGGCCCTCTCGCCATCATCATTTTCGCCACCGAACCCCTCTCGAGAAACTTTTTTTTACTCTTCAACAACACATCTTCAGCCTTGGAGAATAACTCGACACTGTCCTCCTGTTCTTCCTGAGCTGTGAGTACTGGTTTTATCATCAGAAGTGAAATGCTGACTTCAATAGGCCTCCTCAACATCAAAATCCTCGCCACCAAACTGCTCGAACAACCAAACTGCTCGAACAAACTTTTTTCCTGCGATAACACATATGCAGCGACACTGATCCCTTGTTCTTCCTGAGCTGTGAGTAGTTGTTTTACTATCAGAAGTGAAATGCTGACTTCAATAGGCCTACTCAACATTAAAATCCTCGCCACCGAACTCCTCGAAAATTTGCCACCGACATCTCGACCAAAAACTTTTTTAATTCTTCAACAACACCAACCCCCGGGTTCTAACTTGTCGACATGTATTCTGCTGGTCTTGGGCTACGAGTGAGTACCATTTTTACTGCATGAAGTGGTCATTCTGACGAGTTAGATGTCATCACCGATCTTTATCCCATCGTCGCCACCCTCATCACCAATTCTGGATCGTTTTTCAAGGTCCCCTTCTATAAAATTCAGTCCTCGACGCTCTCTTTCTCCTGGTTTCGTACCAGAGACCCAGCGATATCGTGACCACGACTATAATGATGAGGAACTCGATAATCTCATGGCGGAGATCAATCTCGACATTCGCGAGGACACAAGATTTGCTCCTATGGCTCACCACATCCACCCTCCCTTCGATCTCGAACCTCAACCAACCATGATGGCGGCTCGACTTCATACTCAACAGGTAGCCATGGAGCACACCGTCTGCATTGTCACAAAACGCAGTATTGAAAAGAAGGGGAGACTCGATCTCCAATGTGCTCTTGGAGGGGATGGTCGGTCACATCGATCTGACAACTTTGAAGATGTTAGAAAGCAACCTCGTACTACCAAGCAAGCAAATTGTCCCTTCCTCATCATCTGGCGAAGAGAGACGAAGAAGGTTGCTCAAGAGGCCAACCGCGAACCCCTCTGGATCCCCGACATCATCGAAAATTTTCATAACCATGAACCTGTCCCCCTTCTCCATTATTCTTTTATTCGTCAGGCTAGTCGATCTCCTGAAGTTCTCCAGTTCATCACCGATCTTCTCAAAGGTCCACACACTCTTCGTGGTATCGTCTCTGCTGTCCAGCAGCATTTTGGTGAAAAAGTTATTCTCACAAAGCAAGATGTGCAAAATTTTCGATTTCGTCATGAGAAGGCCCTTCGCCAAGGACAATCGGCCACTGAGGCTGCTATCAAACGTCTCACCGACAACAACGATCTTTTTAAAGCTTTCACCAACAGTAAAAATGAACTTTGTGGACTCGTCTTTACCACCTCGTCAGCCAGAGCCATGACTCATTCGTATCCTACCGTTCTCTTCATGGATTGTACTTATCGAACAAACCGTTATCGTCTACCAATGCTACACATCTCAGGTTTTACTGCTACCAATCAAACCTACACCTCTGCATTCGCATTTTTAAGTCGAGAAGTGACCGAATGGTATTCCCTCGCGATCAAAACCTACCTCGAACTCATGGGTCCTATCAACAATGACATCAAAGTTATCGTATGTGATCGCGAGATTGCTTTACACAACGCTCTGTCTATCCACCTCCCTCATGTTCATCTGAATTACTGTCGATGGCACCTCCGAGAAAACATCAAGGTGAACTGTCGTAAAAATTTTCAGTCCCTTTATAAAGAGGAATGGGTGGAGAAGTTATCTGAGTTTGGTGATCATTTCATGGTGGATATCTGTAAAGCAAAGTCTGAAGAGTCATTAGGTAAAGCTCTGTCATCAATGCAGGCTCGGTGGGGACATGAGAAGTTGGATGGTGCGAGGGCTTATGTGAGACAATTGGTGGATGAACACAAGACACACTTTGTCTCTGCTTTTATCGATAAATACCCTCATCTTGGACAGACAGCAAATTCTCGACTCGAAGGTAACCACGCTGCATTCAAGAGACGGCTCAAGGATTCGTATAGCGACTTTTACGGACTGCTACGCATTACTCAGGACTTCTTCGACGACCAATGTAAAGAGATAATACACCAAATGTCTCTTGATAGACTCATTCAGAAGACGAACCTTAACTCTATCTTCTTCTCTGTCAAAAATCGTGTCTCAAAACGGTCGGTATTCCTCATGGAAAAGCAGTATGATAAAGCAACCAAAGGCAACCTCGAAAATGATGATGATCACCACCTGTATTCGACATCAATGGGCCTCCCTTCTGCCAAGGATATTGCTGAAGTCATTGAAAACAATGGTACCATTGCTCTGTCCCCTCTCCATCGACATTGGCGTCTTCTTAACCCCATGTCCTGGCCCACCACCATTGAACAGGTTACTGCGACAGTCATTGGAGAATTTACTGGGGTTCATCAACTCTTAGGGCCAGAGTGGGACATCGATAATGATACCAACCGAATTCGTGACCCCCACCTTCGAAGAAACCGGTTGGTGTTAGCCAAGAAGAACCTCAAGAACCTCACCACCACTCAGATCGATCTGACCACCATCGATGACGACGATCTACCTGCTGATAATCCCTACTTTTTACCTCCTCCTCCTACTCTCCCCCCTTCTCCTAAAAGGGGTGTAAAATCGAATTCTACACAGCTCGCTGATGATGTCTCTCACACTGGCCGGTTACACACTCAGTCGGAAAAATTCCTCGGTACCAAGAAGAAAAGTCGTCCCTGTCCCCTGTGTGGTTCAAGAAGTCATGGTCCTAAGAAGTGTAAAAGGGCTAATGAACATCGAGAGAGGGATCCTGAGGCCTATGATCGCGAGGTAAAGGCGTATGATGCTGGAGAAACGACCTGGACAGAGGGATCAGTAATGGGAACTAATTCTGCTCTTGAGAAGAAGATCGCGAGTCTTCAGGAGACGGTTCTGGGCCTGGCTAAGAGTATTGAGGACAGAGATAAAAGGGAGAAGGAAAATCAGCCTGTAGTAGTGAGGACAGAGGACAGGATGGTGAGGAGACAGGATGTGATGGCCGGGACAGGTTATTTGGTGGGTTTCTCATATGATAATGACATTTCTCCTTCCCTCCTTCTCCCCCTCACTGTCCTGCAGTCATTCCTGGCTATATTGCTCTGTCTCTGTCTATATTGGCCTCACGATCTCGAAAATTTTCACTATTTTCACTCTCTTTTTACTCTCTTACTTCTAAAAGTTTCCTGCAAGCTGATTGGTCCAGGAGACACCAGGAAACGGCCAATATCCACCGAATGTGAGTCTCTAATACTGCATTTTCGGCTGTATCCAACAGGGGGTCTCTAATGAACAGGTACCCCCATTTTTCGACATTTATCCTCCTGAGGAGAGGTACCTACCACCCCCCCCTCTTCCACCTACTCTCCCTCCTCTTCCCTCTCAATATTGGCCTCCCTATCCATCCCAGGGGTCTTCTAGACATCCCTATGGCTCATATTATCCTCCTGGACATTGATAGATAGGAGAATGCATGGACAATGACCGGAAATGACATGGTATAGCTAATAATGACATTGACGATGTAAGAGAAGAGTGAGCAATCAGAGATCGCGGGGTTACTGAAACCCCGATCAGTGGCGAGTTCATGTCCGTCGCGTGGTCGGCGTTTTAGTAACGCCGGTGGTACGTGCCTGACTACCCTGAGTGTGGCAGGTTGTGCCCCGATTACACTGGGGTTGTGCCCGAAGTGGCTCTCGTCAAAAGTCAAAACCTGTATGAATCCACTTTCCCTCTGTTCACGTCTTCACGACCATCTGACAGTCGCTTGTACCTCTTACTCGGTCCGTAGCCCGGGTATAGGTACGATCAGAGTGTCACCACCTCCGGGAAAAAGAAAAAGCCACTGACCGAGACATATCCTGACTGCGGCGCGCTGTGGTGGTATCGCGTCCCCAAATTGGTGCCTTCGCGTTCTGTGCCTGTGTGCAATTTTGGGTGGATGTTTATCTTGTCCAAATCCCCCCTTATTCGCGTCTATTCGGATCTTAATGACCCTAGAGCTGTCTCAACATAATCAGACTTATCTTCCCCTTTCCCCCTTCCTTTCTTCCTTAAGACATAACCTACTCCACTCAAATCTCAGTATCACGCTAATCCTCAACCCTCAATCTCTAATCTCTTCTTCATCCTCTATTCTCTTACATACCCTACTACTACTACGTATCAACGACAAATACAAAAGAACAAAATGTCAACCAAGATGATGATCTTCGCTGCTTCAGCTTTAGCAAGTGCTGCTATGGCATCTGCTCAAGCTGCTCCTATGTGGCAATACGTGAGTTTTGTTTTTCGGTCGGTAAGAAGGATAATAACGCTGATATTACTCTTTCTCACTTCGATTTCAACATCCACCTACTCCCTCTCACTATGATGTCCACCCCTCAATTACTTCTGACAACCAAATCTGTGGTGGTATGTGAACATGTAGTTTCCGACGGCATGCGCAAGCGATTGTTCTCAAACGATCGAGTCTGCCTACCTTTGCGAGGTACGTAACTTTTCTCTCCTTCCTTTGTCCCTTTCACACTCATCAAAATTCGAGCATCATGACGGGATCGGAGCATCTCAATCAGAAAATGCATGAGATTTGGAAAGAACCGTTTCTGATCTCAGACTCAATACACGTCGTCTACCACGGATCAATATGCTTGTTTTTGTGAAGCATTCCCTTCCGACGCGTCGGGTTGCGCCACTTGTTTAAACTCCAACAACGCAGCTGCATTGGCTAATTTACTCACTTCGACCGTATCGGCTTGTCCCCAAGCCGAACAACAATGTTTCTTCGAATGCAGTTTCGATACTTGTGCTTCAACTGACATCGCTTGCCAATGTGAGTAATCCACAATGGGTCTATAACCCTTCTCCTCCGTCCCTTGCACTTGTTTCCACCCCTCAGATTATCCCTCCTTGCCTCCTTTTGACTATACCTCGTCTTGTCAGGACGTAACCGAGAGGGTGGCGTGAAAGGCGCAGGCACTGACACGTAGGTGACGGCGCTTACCTCGAAAACATCTACAACTGCGCTTCGTGCAACACTGCCAACAACAACACTGGTACTACCCAGATTGCCGACTTCAACGCGCTTCAATCGTCTTGTGCAGCTCAGAACTACACTGGAGCTTCGGATTCATTCACTACCGTCCCTCTTGCATCTCCTACTGGTGAAGGTGTGTTCCATCTTTCTTCTCTATCATTGTCTTTTCCTTTCATCCTCCCGACCCACACGTCCCCCTCTCGAGATCACTCTCTTCTCCCCTCTGCCCTGATGTCTTCTCCATGTGTCTGCTCCAGATCAGCGCCTAGCTGCCTCTCTACACATCCGTCAAAAACCATCCAGTCTACTCCAACGAGTGCTTTCGAAAAACTCTTTCAAAGTCCTCACCAGAAGAAACGCACGGACACTCCGCTAACACACAGATGCCTACTCTGCCCCTTCGCTGACCGCCACCGGTGGTGGAGAAGCAGCCACCGGAGATCTCACAGCATCTGGAGCTGCTACCGCCCAAAGCTCAGCTTCATCCGGTACCGCCTCCGCCTCTGCGTCCGCCACCGGTTCAGCATCGACCACTTCCAAAGCTTCCGCTTCTAAGACTTCAGCATCCGCCACCAAATCAGGCGCTTCTGCTTCTGCTTCAGCTTCCGGTACATCAGGTGCGGGAATGAACTTTGCTCCCATTGGTGGATGTCTCGCTTTGGCCGGTGCTGTTATCGCTCTTCTTTGAACGACATGACATGATGTCAACGTTGATGATTGTATGGAAGATCTGTCAATGGAGAGAGGAAAAAGAGGAGGACATATTTCAAGGACTCTTGTTTTAACACGCAATCATATTTTAAATCTTAAACACCGTCTCATTCGTAATTGCTCTTTTCTTGTATTAGCAATTCACTGGGTAATTGCGTGATGCATGCTGGTGTATTTGTATAAAATGTCACTGTTCATCCGTTCCAACCTACTTCTTCAAATCACTGAGTGAGATCTTGTACGTCGATTTCCGTTTTGACGAGGTGAGTATAATTTACTATGTCGGAATCTCGTTGTGCTATCGTTCGAAAAGATGGAATGATATGGTAGAAGAGGAAGATTGGAGGACGAAATAGACATAACAAGATTCAAGATGTGGGTAAGGGAGGTTCGGCCGGATCTGTCAATGACGGGGAAACGCCTTGACCTGCTGAGACTTCTCGAAGTCGGTTGAAAATCTCGTTTCCGGACATTTTACCTAGTTTGATCGTCCGTGCGGGAAAATCAACTGCGAGTGAGTAGACCGTCCTCGTCCCAGGTGATGGAATACAGCCTGCATAACGGGACAAAGAAGAGGACGCCCTTGAGACCTAAATCTTTATCGTAACATAGGAAAGAAGAAGGGGACAAAAGATACACGGACAATTGCGGCGGGGGGGGGGGGGGGGTGTACAAAAAGCGCTCGAGATAAAAAAACCAGCTGAGACAAAGCGAGAGGAGTAAATGGAAAAAGGAAGGGGAGAAGATCATTTACGCACAATATTCAACAAACAATTCCGGCTCTGGTTGTCCATTCTCCCACAAACTTATATCGGCTGATTTATTCTTGTCTTTCGGATCTTTGCTTTTACTTCTCGGATCAGGTATACGTTCAAATGACATTGATATGGAAGGATTGGCATAGGCTATACGTGGAGCGTAGGTTTTGATGAACTCTCTGAACATGATCAATATTATTGTCCCACTCTTTCTCTCGATAAGTTATCTCTTTTCAAGCGGTCCACGACCCTTTATCCCCATCACTGACAAGCCCAGAAAGTGTCTCGATCACGTGGAGAAAAGAAAAATGGGAGCTTGTGAGGGAGAGATGATTTGTTTGGTGGAAGAGACAAAAGTTGGATTCTCTCTCACCTTGGACCAGAAGGAGAATTCCTCGCTACGAATTTCATCTTTATCCCTTTGACAACTGAAGGTAATTGTGATGAACCTTCTCCTCTTTTCAGAGCAGATACAGCCGTTTGAAATGGTAGTCTATTCAACGCTTTGATCTTAGGCATGACGATGATGACTCGTACAGTATTGTGTTCTACTGATAATGGTAAGCTGGGTGAGTTTCTTGACGAGGATGAGAACAAATGTTGCACCGTGAGTCTTATTCGGTTAAGTAACTTCAGGGGACGGAATCAAATTTGACCACATGGCTCAGGGTTAAACTTAACTCCAGGTGCGAGTAAACTATCTTAGTGGAGTTTGGAGCTCACTGCGCCTCGACTGCGATAACAACAATTCACTCAGTTGCTTCTCTCCTGTCGATACATATACACGTATAAAACGTTCACACTCTCGACCCACTATCATCAAGTGAAGAGGTCTTAGACCGGAAAAACACCCAAAAGAGCAAAGGTGAAAAAGATCGGCCATCGCCATAGAGTCGTCGCCGAAAATCTCATTCCTTTCTTCGCGTCTTCCAGGGATACCACCAGGGTGCCGTAGTATCTCCCACCTTTCTCTCCCCTTTCACTTCTAACTCCTTCCTCTCTCTCCACGAGTGATTATTGGATTCAAGTAAGGAAAGAACGATACTAGATAAACGAAATGAGTGAACATAAAGATTTAGAAGCTAGTATCCCTCTCAATGTGAGTAGGTTTTCATCTTCTTTCCCTACATTCCCACGCTTGGGATAATGGTGAACGACTTTTAGGAGAGACACAAACTAATGATGATAGTCGATGCCACGAGCTTCTGACGTGGATATGGATTTGACTCATGGTGAGAGGATTGAAGTAAAGTGAGTGTCATGTTGCTTTTTCCAATGACAAATACCTTAATCCCTTTGACATTCTCACGTTTACGGGAGGGGGATGAGAAAGAAAAGCGAGAGGAAAAACCGGACAGGAAAGGTTAAAATTGGGGTTAAGATGGAGAGGAACTCGCGAGATGGATGTATAGCATCAATTTCGTGGTGGAGCTGTACAAAGTGGTTTGGATCGCGGGATACGGAATGTCGAAATTAGCTAACATGATAGAATCCAAGATGCTAGACCACCAAGTAATCAACCGAAGAAGATTGTCATTCCCGCTATCATCAGTGAGCATTATAGTAATGCCTATATCAGGCGAGGAAGGTCAGATATTGAATGATAGTCATACCCATTTGGATGGCATGTTCCATTTCTGTCATTCTGTACAACAGTGAGTTTTGAAATTCCTTTCCCAAGTCACCCATGAGCTTACAACTCATCACATTTCTTAATTAATCCCAATCAGTCGCGTTTGACTGATTTCATGTAGAGAAGACTACTCGATGTTCTGGGAGTGAAGAAGACGGGAGGGTTCGATGGATTTATGCTGATGAATAGAATATGTCTTTTCAAACCTCAACTTTCCCTTTCCTGTCTTCTTGACTACTTGGCATATGACCTTCTCGGTCAGTTTCTAGTCACTCCGTCGGTAACTTTACTGATAATGATAGGCCGCCTCTACTCGTATTCTGCAGCGAACGACCAACATGGTAGATGGCGCCAAGGATCTCGACATTAGCGTGAGTGATACTCCGTTGCTTCCTTTGCTACCCAACCTAAATACGTCACCTAATGTTTCTTATAAATAACTCCATCTTGACCTTTGCGTATCCTCAAACGAGGAAAAAATATGTGTCCAGAGATGGTGCGAGGGGGTTACCTGGAACGAACTGATTCCCAGCGAGATAGATGGTTGAAATCCATCCTCCCCATTGGCGCCCTCTTCTCGGGCTCATTGGTGCTGAGCAACTACGCCTATCTCACGCTTTCAGTGTCTTTTATTCAAATGCTCAAGGTGTGTTTGTCTCACTTCATCTTGTATATCGGATTGGAGCAAAGGCTGAAGTAGTAGGCTTTTAACCCGGTCGCTATCTTGTTGATCAGTTTCGCTTTCAAGATCCAAGAACCCAATGCCCGTCTCATGATGATTGTAGTGGTACGTGTCGAGTGATCCTCTTCATGATCGTTGCTGTCAAGAGCAATATCAAATAATACTCCTATACCCACTCGACTTCCGTATACCCACCACTCCCAATCTGGCTCTTCACCAACCGTCATTCGTGTAGTGTCTACGCCGTAGGATATAGCTGATCTTCAGATGATTTCCGTCGGTTGCTCATTGGGTAAGTTGTTCAAACAAGGTATTCATATCAGACTAACGCGATAGCGGCCTATGGTGAATTGCACTTTGAGATGTTCGGTTTCCTCTGTCAATGCGCTGCGGTAGCCTTCGAAGCTAGCAGATTGGTCATGATTCAGATTCTTCTTCATGGTCTCAAGGTGTGTTCATCTCTTCTCCTCGTCATGGCGCTTGGATAGCCGAACAGTAGCTGATTCGCTAGATGGACCCTCTTGTTTCACTCCACTACTACGCTCCAGTCTGTGCAGTCATCAACCTTCTCATCATTCCTTTCACCGAAGGTCTTGAACCTTTCTATGCTCTTCATAGAGTTGGTATCTTGGTGTTGTTCTCCAACGCCGGTATCGCTTTTGCCCTTAACGTGAGTGTTATCTCTTCCTCGTTCCTCTGACCTTGATCTCACTTCCCCAACCCTCTTTCTGTTCTCGACATGTACACCGGGCATCCAATGCTTCCGCTCATATGATGCGATGGACACGACAAATATTTATTTAAGTGATATACATGAGATAATACTAACATATAGGTGGCCGCCGTTTTCCTCATTTCAGTCGGCTCAGGTCTCATTCTAACTCTTGCCGGTGTGCTCAAAGATATCGTCAGTACCTCTGTTCTCTCACGCAGTTATCCCATTGACACAGAAGCTTCTCATCACTGGTTCCGTCCTCGCTTTCGGATCATCCATCACTCCTCTTCAAGTGTTTGGATATTCGATTTCTCTAGGAGGTTTGATCATGTTCAAGACTACTGGAGGGAAATGATTTCATCCCACACCTCTTCCTCTTTCACCTGAGGGCGCTCACATACCTCTTCTCATTCAGACACTTAAAACCTGTCTTCTCGTCAATCGTTGCCTCTCCCTTCTCCCGTCTTCTTCCCAAACAGTCTCCCCGTAGTAGGGAGGTAAGACGGTTTGAATACATATTATTCTTGTCTTGGTTTTGGATATGCATATTAGATAAAGTGTGGTTTCTGAAGGTATTATTTATGTCTCATACCCGTCATTCATTCCCCATCGAAACCATATCCATCGAGCATAAGAGACCAGCGAGCCAGCAACAGAGCATGACCAGCCCACCAGCATACCCGCATGATCAGGTTGATCTCAGATTGATTTTGCCGGCGCCCGATGATACCATTGAACCACGAGCTAGATACCTTGGCGTAACGCGTGACTTGGTAGTGATGTCGTGCTCATCCACCGGCCACCGGCCGTATACCGAGATCTCATGGTTCTTCTGGGGATCTGTGGATCTGTGGATATGTAAGTCATGGGGCGCGATGTGGGAACTCCGATCTCTCCCGTCTTCATTGTGAATCCTTCCCAATGACTCGTCCTTTATGGGAAAAATGGAAAATCCCATGTAAGAAGCGTTACCACCCGATCCGTCATTCCGTCATTCAACTTCCGTCTTTCAAAACTATTCAAAACACGGAGCTCCGTCTTTTGACTTTATAACCGAATGGCCCCATGATCCCCCTTAAGGTATTAGCAGTTTGAGAGAAAGTGGGGAATAATCCCTGAGACCCCACCCACGTTCTAAGGATTGTAAAGGGTCTCGAACTTTACAGATTTTGAATCGGAGAGAACAGGGCCGCGCCGAAAGGGTTTGATGTTACAATGGTAACAATGGCTCCGATTCTCCGGCCGGCTTGGTTCTTTCCAGGTCCTTAGCACGGCATCTACCCGATGTTGGTGGTACGTGAAGTGTATGATCACTTTCTTCATCAAGAACTTATCTTTATTCGTACAATCTTGTTAGTGAGGATAACAAACATTATTGAATTGACTTCTTTCATTTGGCATTTGGACTGTTTGATTGGATTGTGAGTTACCTTCTCATCAACCCTAGTATCTCGTGGTTTTCAACCCTCACATCCACACATTGATCCATTTCTATGAGTTCGTGATTCAGAACAATCTTTCAACGCTCTTCACTCACTGGATCACTGGATCACTGGACAAGAATGTTCTTGAACTGTCAAAGCGTACTGTAGAAGCTTGAAGCCAGAAGCTTAGAAGCTCTACGTTACATCCGGCCCTCGGTCCGTTTCCCGGTCATTCATCTCACTTGCCCCCCCTTCTTTCCAACTCTCATACCCCTTCAAACCCCCCTTTCATGACCCCCATACCCCCATACCCCATCCGTTTTCCCGAAGCTTCGGATCCTCATGTAATCCCCACCATCTTATCTTCTTCTTCCAATGTCCTAAATTCTTTTCTCACTTCATTCATCCTTCGGTTTCTTCGGGTTCGGGTCTTTTGTTCATCGGCTGCGGCTAAAGTTGATAATTCTTAAATACTTTGAAAGTATCTCACTTATCCTCAGCTCTTCTTCAAGGTTGCGGATCAAGAACAGAACGACGACCACGCTTGACGACTAGACGGCTTTCACTATTGCGTCACTCGGAAATTCTTCCCATTGTCTCCAATCTTTTCTTCCCACTTACCACGTCACCATCTCACTTACCACTTGAGATACCTGAGGAACATCGCTCTTGGATCAACTGCCTAAGCGACCTCAACGGGCTTGAGGAATACGACACAACGGAACGACAAGTATCTCTCGACGTTGACAAGATCCGGAGGACCAGAGGACACAAAAGTTCTTTCGGTCACACGACCTCTTCTTCATCGCATTACGACAACGTCCTTTGTACTTCTTTCCTCTCACACGTCACTTGGAGCTTTTGAACGTCGTATAGCACTCTTCACTGCTCACGCTTGGCAAGTTTAAATAGAAGGACACCTCGGATGACTAGCGACGTTGATCTCCCTCTCTATATATATTGATCGACACTCTTGTCTCACTTTCATATTCATACTAGTTACTCCACTCGTCAAGCAAGCTCCAACTTTATTATATCACAACTCCACAGATACACGACTCAACAAACGTCTCTCAAGCTCCAAAGACAAGAACTTGTTGTGAGAAAGGCAACAAGACAAACTAAACATAATAAACAGGTTAAGAAACAAGACAAGACTTTCATTCACAATGATCATGACTTCTTCCCCTGTCCTTTTACCTCATGCCCATACCGGATCCCATCCTTGTTCTCCCGCCCTCCGACCTATTCCATCTACACACACCATCCCCATCCCCCATTCCCACAATCATCCTCATTTTGGACTTAACTCTCCTCGACCAGTATTGCAGAATACAATTTCTGCACCTGTCGTCCAACAGGGTCATTCTACCGGGACATCACCCAGATCTTACGCTCGTGCACCTACCATACGTCCTTATGCTTCACCATTATGTATGAGAGGGTGTAACAAAGCTTCTGCTCAACTGTGTGGGGACGCGAAAAAGTTTGCGCACTTGGTGGTTGAGCAAATTCAGTTTGCGGGGAAAAGTGGGAAAGGCGAGATGAGGGTTGGGAGTTTGGGTACTAGTTGGGAAAAAGAAAGAGTAGAGTTGATTGTCGATGTTCCCGTTTGGAGTCCTGGTTGTTTCCAAGGTGAGTGAAATTACATCTCTTATATCATTTCACTCTTTCTTCCTCTGCTTCATATCCTACTCTACCTTCTCATCTCCACATCACTCTTCTCATCTCTCACCTGGCTTTCCCAGTCATGGCCTTCTCATTCATTCGTCTAACCCATTGATACACCTCACTCTCAGTCACTCTCCTTTCATATCTCCTTGACTGCTCTACGCAACATGTACTGTACAAAAGCTATGACGCACATTACATCATGCGTGACGTAGATCTAGATTTATATACTGATGGGAAGACCTCTCCACCCTTCACGCTTTACGTGATACGACCCTCGCTCAGACCCATTCCCTCCTTGCCTTCTTACTCGACTCTCACGGCATAGCTGGCACTTATCGTCTTCTCACCCGTGCCCCTTCTGGTCAGTCAAACAAGCATGGTTGGGGCTGTGTCCGTCTCGCACCTCGTCCTCATCCAGTGTTGCACCAGAGTCGAAGCATCAACGTGGCGTCATTAGGACGTAGTCCACCAATGTTCGGTAGAAACAGACCTTCTTTATTGTTCGATAACTTGGATGAGGATGATGACGAGGAAGAAGATGAAGAGATGGATGGGGTGATGCTCAGAAAAGGGTATATGAGTGGGGATGAAGAAGCGGAGGAGGATACGGAGCAAGTTGTGGTCCGTGAGATTGAACGGAGGGGGCTGAAAGAAGGGTGAGTGGGGTCAGAATCTTTTTCTCAACATTCACCATCTCATCGATCACACTCCAACTTATACAGCTAACTCACCTTGACATGTGGTGTCGAGTCGGGTCTCATCAACATACTTGCCTCTCTTCTCCTTTCGTACAGCTCAACTTCTCGGCTTCTCTTCCATGTCGTATTTTCCTCCAGAGAATGGCGATCGTCACTGCAGCAGGCCAGTTATCAGTCGAATAGATAACGATCGATGAGAGAATATAGGCTAATCATAAGTCAAGCGTTCCTCATGACACTCCACGGTCAACCGGCTCTCATCTTGACTTGAAGATTCATATTGTAACATCACCAAACATCCTTGTTCATTTATCTGTTCCATATCAAATCAAAGATCTTCCAAACGGTTTCATCTTGGTTCTTTATTTGACTCGTGACATGCTTCCACTCAATAAAAATATGTTTGCCATCATTATCACATAAATTGTTATGTATAACGTGCTATTTGTATACTGATCTGGTCAATTGTCTTATGAATCTTCTTCCACTAACTGTCTCACATCTGACATCTGATATTCCACATCTGACCAATCATCCTAAGGAAGCTGACACTAACCAAACATTTATCCTGCCAGACACTAACCAAACATTTATCTTACTATTCCATCAAACGAAATGATCTCGCATTGACAGTACAACCCCAGCCTCACTCCGTACTCAATTGTACTATTCCCCTTGGCTATACAGGTACGCATAGGACATTTCGGTCAATCTCACCATTCATCCTGTCTCTACTTGTCATATAACCCCTTCCTCACGATTACGTTATTCGGAAAGATCGTCATTCTTGCAACACACGTCAAACCTGGACCCACTCATATTCTTCGAATTGACATCAAGACGCGACGAAAGGACTCAATATGACTTTCACTCTTGAGTCAAACATCAAAGGATGTCATTCCAAGGCGTTTCGAAATCAACAAAGGATCTTCCTTCTCCTTCCTTTTCCCTTAAGTTCTCCTCTTATGCAAGTACCGGTGTCATTCCTCTCCTCTTGCTATACTGACACCATTGGTGTCAATCCGATATACAATCATCTATCGAATCGACTGCAATTTACCATTCCTCTGAAAGCTGTACTCGATAAATCGGTCCTTTTTTTCTAAACGGAAACATTGGTCAGACGTTCGACTTTGCTTCAGATTTGGACGTCACGTCAGGTCGGGTGATTCTTGCTGCCGTCAGATTCCAGGAGCTAGATCAGAGGGAAGCAGGAAGTTAAGATGTCGCTGGGTAGAAGTGAGTAACTCTTATTCTCTTTCCTTTTCGCCCTTTAGCTGAGTTCTCTCGACATCCATTGACCCAAGATGATCCCACCTTCTTGAAGATACTTGTCATTTCAATGGTATCAGAAGTTATCTCCTTCGGTTCATTCATCATACCAACATCCTTTTCCTAATGATCTCGTTCGTCCATTTCCTATGTTCATTGCTCTAGGTAGGAATTGACGCTCATCAGTAGAACTCCGTAAGAAAAGAGCGGATCTCCCATTAGCTCAAGAAAATCCTTTAGAACCTATTTTCACTCAACCTGTCAAAACTACCTCCACTCCACTTGTGGTTTTACCCACCTCAAGTTCAAGTTCAACTTCAAGTTCGACTTCAAGTTCAGGTTCGATATCTAAATCTTCACTATTGTCAAGTTCCTCTTCCTCCTCGTCTGGCTCTAAGTTGAGTACGTCGAGTATATCAAGTACGTCAAAGTCTTCAATTTTGTCCAGTAGTACGAAATCTACGAGTGTTGTCAAGCCTGTTATTACGGAGACGAGTACGACTAGTAGTGCTGGATATATTTGTGAGTTCTCTCTTCTCTGCTCTTCTCTGCTCTTCACCATCTATCTATCGTGCTTAGCCGTGCATCGTGCACTAATTTAGGTCAATCATCCCTTGCGTAATGTCCATTTTCAGCGACCTGTTAGAGGAGGAAACGACTGATTTCAGTTTTGACTACTTTCAACGCTGATTTTCCCGTGGAAACTTATACTAGTACTGCTCAGTCTAATCATGTGGGATATGTTTTCGTGCATAATCAACTTGAGGATAGTAGTGAGTCATCAATCATTCCACTTCACTCTTCGTCACACTTTCCAATGGTCGTATCAGGTCCGTGAATTCACACCAATTTACAACCAAAAGAAGTTGGGTCATGAGACAATATGATGATCTTGGATATCACTAAACCCCAGCTATCCTCTTCGTCATCTTCCTAGCCGCATTCTTCCTCTTCACAGCTTGTATAATCCGTCTCACCCGATGGACAGACTCTCGTTTTGGTAAAGCGAAAGAAGATACCATGCTGAGTGATGATATGAGATGGGCCGAAGGACGTGAAGTGATCGAAAAAAGGGTAGTGTGGCAAGTCAGAGAACATGATCGTGTTTCAGAAGATAACGAACCGCTCATGAGACCTGGAATGAATGTTGGGTCTAAACCATTAAGACCTTCTCAGAACGGTCGGAATAGAGTAGGGAATGGACCTAGTAAATTGAGATTAGGTTGATCGTATGGGACTTGACTTGTTTGGAATCAAATAAAGCTTCGATCTTTTATTTAATGATATTTGACCTGTTGTTTGTTTCTCAGACGGATTGGGAATATTTAGAGGGGTCAACATGTAGTTTTGAGATGGATACCTCTATTCGCTACTTTTCATGTTCATTTCAACCACTCGTATGAACAAGTGCCACAAAGTGAAATGGTACCTGAATTATAGTTAACGCCGATGACCTGACTTGACCCCGGTTGAATGGTTGCCTCCCCCCCTCCCCCCCCTTGTGCCCATGCCTCATAAGTCACTTACGACTATATGACCCACTCGCCCTTGCTTCTTTCCCTATTGACTTCCTCAAAACAACTCGGATTCTCTCATATCATCATCCTACGTGTTCACTCGTTCCCCCGAGAGAGTTGTGCGTTGCAGGTACGCTACACGAGAACCAAAAACATCAACCTCTTTGTCGGAGATCGTTTTCGGTCACTCGGTCCCTTCTTCCTCGCCTCCCTTTAACACCCTTTAGTCCAATCCTGAATTCGTGAGTTATCTCTTTTATTGATTCAGTCACATAAACCATTCCCTCGTGTCTTATACTCTTCCTCATGCCCATATCACTTGTAAGCTTTTACTAGTTCATTGAGGACAGAGAAGATCCTTACTTCTTTCCGAACACGCGATATATATACCCTCCCCCCTTGCCCCTCCTCCCCACCTCATTCGAAATACTTTTACTTGTTCAAATACGCGCTCATCACTCCTTGTGACATATTCTGCGCCCTCTTACCCGAGCTACTATCCCCATTGTCATTCCGTTCTCACTGCTTTCTGCTCTCCCCAGTGCTATTTGACCTCATGACTGACCGTCAGAACAATCTGACACGCTCATAACGCATTGCACACTCCCTCACGACACTATTTCGACTTTTCCTAAATCGCACATAACGACAACGTGACGAGATATGGTAGCTGCCTCTGGGCGGGGGCGCGGTAGAGGTGGAGGGAATGCTGGTGCTCCACGAGGAGGACCACATGAAAGGTGAGTTCTCTTCTTCTACCCACTCTCACCATATATCTTCCAGATTGCGCTGACCTTCAGACGTGGGTCTTGGAGAGGTGGACCTCCCTCTCTGGGAGGTATGCCAAGAGGAGCCTCGCCCGTCGTCCCTGGCTCTGGACAGAGCCCGATGCCAACCATTACAGACCAGTAAGCGACTTCATTCACTACCCAACAATCACGCTGACATACGCAGCATGAATGATCTTCGCCGAATTCCTGGAAACCCTTCACCCGTTCCAGGAAAAGGTCAGCATTTCTTTATCTCCGAGTAGAGGGAGTGGAGAATGAAAACTGATAATCAGGCTTCATGACAGATAGTGATATATCAAACGCCAATTTTTCAAGTTCAAACTCACAACGTGAACTTCAGCCCTGGTACGCCGACGATCCACTTGCACCGCCAAACGGTCCGAGACACTCGGGTCCACAGGGTCATGGTCATTCCAATGGTTCAACTGGACGAGATGCCGAGACTTTCGGACAAGCCAATGTGCCTTGGGATCAATTTGAGACCAACGCCAGGTTGTTCGGTACCAAGACCAGTTACCAAGAAGAAATTTATACCACCAAGCTGAACCGAGCTGCTCCTGATTTCCGGAAACGTGAGAAAGAGGCGGAGCGTTTGGCGAATGAAATCTTGAACGTAAGTCAAGTTCGTCGTCCGGCGTTCATGCCCAGGATGACAATGTATGCTAACAACTCAGCAATCCACAATCAATCCCCATCTCGCTGAGGAGCGGAACCAAGAGATCGAGGATTGGGCGAAGGATGATGAAGAAAAGTAAATAACCCTTCACGGTCACCGGTGTCGAGCTGATCGCGTCAGGTATTCTGGGGTCATCCGACCTGTCAAAGACAAAGAAGCCGTGATCATGCCAGCTCGGAGTGCGAACGCTTATGTTCCTCCTGGGGCTCGTAAATCCGGTGCTGGCGGTCTACCTCAAATCGCTCCGAGGGCGTCTTTGTCATCCACTCCCACCAATGGTACGGCGTCTGCAGTCAATGGGGGAGTCAACGGCACGTCAACGCCGGATCCTGCCCCTGTCACTCCTTCTGCCCCAACTCCAGCGGTGACGTCTCCTCCTCCTGTGGCTCCCTCCCCGGCCCTTGCTCCTCCGGCCAGACATGCGCCAACTGGGCCCGCGAGAAGGACCAGCGACGTTGCCGCACCTAAGCCCGTCGTTGCTAGCGCCACTCTTGCCCCTTCTGCTCCCACTGTCAACGAGACGAAACCTGCTTCGACTGGCCCTGAAGCCACGCCGGGTTCGACGGTCCCTGCGGTGACTCAACTGCCAACTGTTCCACAGGCTCTACCGGCCAAGGTCAGTGCAGAGCTTTCGGGACACATACGGTCGCTGACCATACAGGAGACTCGACCAGGTGTGGTGGATAGTTTCCGCCAATTTGTAGGTACCGAGAGGGAGCGCGCAGAAGCGAGAAAACAATCCATCAACAAGTCTGAACGCGAACGTCAACTAGCAGATCTGAAAAGCTTCCAAGCCACCTTCCAGGTTCCCCTCCCGATGCCAAAAGATATTCTCCCTATACTGGCCAAAGATGAGGAGAAGCAAAAAGCCATCGAAGCTCAAGCCGCAAAGTCTTTGGCGAACGCTAAAGCTGTCGCGGAGGCAAGACGAACTTCCAAAGATATGAGTAAGGAGGTCAAAGCTGGTCTTCCGAAGAAGATTATAATGCGCATACCAGAAATTCCGCCTTTCAACCCCGTTAACCGAAAACCTCCTTCCGTGCCCGTTACAGAGTCTGCGAGAAAAGATGTCCCTCAAGTCACTTCACCTGCCCCTACAGACGTATCTCAAACCAGTGCGGCGGTCGCAAAGCTCAACGTGCGAGCGAGCGCCTTCATCCCCAACCCCCATGCTTCGACATTCAAACCTGGTCAATCGTCCACTTCACCTCAGGTCAAAAATGTTCAACCATCCGTAAGTCCATTTTCCATTCGTCTGATGATGTTGAAGGCGTGCTTATCCACAGCCCACCGCATCCGACCGTCCTCTAGCCAAACAGAACCCTTTCTTCCGTGACACCCCACCTCGTCGGATACAGCACATCGACCCACGAGCAGACTTCAATCCATGGCGTCACGGTCAAGTACCTCTGGCCAACACGGTCGAGCCGCAGTGGCCCTACACCGGACGTAGAGCTCATGCACCGTTCTCCGGTGGTCCCATGAGTCCGGGTGTTTCAGGACCTTTTGACGAAGGTGGACCGAGTGGACCGCACATGGGACAACAGGGACCTCCGATGATGCAGGGTATGCCTCCGAACTTTCCTCCGTATTACCGGTATGGACCTAATCAGGTGAGTGAGGATTTTACAGCTTTTCTTTGTCCACATTGATGTTCCTGACTGAGTGTTTCACCGTTGTTGGCATGTCATCACCTGTTTGGTGACGGATGCGTTGGTCGGCGAGAGGAGAGATCGAGATAAGGGGTTGATGATTGACATCACAGGGCATGCCACCGGGAATGCAAATGCAGATGAACAATGGTCAGATGTTCTCCCCTCCACCTCATTTCCAACAACTCCCAGGACATCCTGGTCACCCGGGTCCACCTATGCAACAGCCAATGGGCGGGCCTCCTCCACCCAACGGCAGTGAGTTTTTATTTTCTTCCGCCTCACATCTCTTCGACACTCCGCTGGCGAGATTTTGCCCTTGAGTGTCCATTCTGCGAACTCTCTGAGCCTGTCTTGTCCCTCATATTCTTAATCGTCAGGACTCCTCCCTGCGTTGTCATATGTGGCATCCATCCTGGAATTGTATCCGCCCAGCACGCAGGCACGAAGTTCACAGCGTGCTTTTGGAACTCGTGTTGACCTCGCAGTGCCAATGTACTTCCAAAATGGTATGCCTCAGCATCCACAATTCATACCTCCACAACACATGCAGTATCACCCCCATACCCCTCAACGAAACGGTCCGATGATGAACGGTCAACCTCCTCCACATGGAGGTCAAATGTTTTTCCCCACTCCGCCCACCCATAACCTGCCTCAGATGCCTGTGATCGGGTCTCCTCTTCAAACGCCTCACAGTGGGTGTTATTCTTTACCTTCACACCCTCTCGATGTTCATTGCCCCTGATTTCAACTTTCACCCACGTAATATACCACTGTGTGATCGAATCTGATAATAAGAAAATGGAGGTCTGACAAATAGCTGCTATCCAACATCAACTACCTTTCCCCGGTCAACCACCCAACCTACCTGGTCAACCCTTCGTCCCTTTACAACCCCAACCACCACCACTCGGACAGACACAGTCATATGAGAGCACGGCGAGTACGCATTAGGGATCTGTTTTGCAGGGATGGGGTTGAAGTTGTCATGTGCAGATGCATTCATCATTACACTTTTGGGATTGGCTTGTGATGCTACTCAGCCGCTCGAATCTCAGCTTTTATCGTGGTCATCCTCACCGTGGCTACCCTATGATATTCATTTATGAGGACTTTTTTTCGCCTAGAATGTCCTTTGCACACAAAATATGAAGCCGTTGAGTTCTTTTTGAACGAATACTGTAATCATCATGATTGTTTCCGGACAGAGGGGTCGAAGCAAGAAAAAGGTACGATGCATCAATCATCCCTACGAAATCTTCAATAAGTCAATATCATATCCTGCACCCATGTCCAATAATCCTCGTCCCTATCCAAGAAATCATCAAGCGTCCAACACTACAGAGCGAGCAGTGGGATTAAAACAGCGCGTCACAGCAAAGTTCTTCGGCACAACAACAACATAGTGCTATATTGTCAGTTCATTGTTTTCTGGGTTGATATCATTTCCACATCTTCTCATTTGATCCGAGTGTTCTTTACACATCTTCCAACTTGATCCAAGTGTTTTTTGACAGAAACAAATACGAATGATCATATGAATTATGACAACAGGGGGTATGATTGGAATATGTCAAGAGATGGGAGATAATATTATTCTTTTGAAAATTTGTTAAAGTTGAGTACAATGAGGAGATATGATCTAGAAAAAGATGATATAGAAGACAACAAATATGATATGATATGATTGAGTCAAAACGAAAAAAAAAACTCACCCCCAGCACAACAAGCTAAACAACCTTCACCTCCTCCACCAGATTTACGAGGAGGTTGTTGTTGTACATAAACCGGTTGAGGCATAGGTTGAGGTTGACTGTTTATCAATGGGGTTCTTCTCATATAGTTTTTAGGAGACTCACTATTCTGTTTCGGTCGGAAAGTTCAAAGAGATGATGTTAGCTTTGAGATTCATCAAACTTCTTCATAGCCGCGATCGTTCTTCCTTTTTTACCTTTTGCTTTTCATTGTCACGAGTGATGTTTGATTCTGTTTTATCTCGAGTTTGAATGACTCCCTAACCTCCTAGCCCCTATCCAGCTAACCCCCTAACCAGCGAAGCCCCTAATAAAGCTGAAAAGGGTGAAGTGAGAAAGATATCGGGAAAAAGATAAGGAGAAGTGTGAAAAGAGTCATGAGATAGGAAGGGAAATGTAAAGGGGGAAAGGAAATGATATAGAGTAAAACAGGGGAGAGAAAGCGGAAAGAGGGAGAACGTACGACCTGGTTGTTGATATGATTGCTATTTGTCAGTTAAGACTTCATTCTTGGAAGTTCTCTCGCGTGGGTGGTATGTACAATATCGACCTCGTGGTGTGACTGAAGATTAAGGGATTATAGGCCGTGATGAGAGTGTCATAAACACGAAGCGGTTGATTTTGTGAACGTGGGTGAATTTCTGAAAGAACACACCGCAGGGGATACATGTGACGAGCAGAGGATAGAGGAGAAGAGAGAGAAGGTGAAAGCTTACAGGTGGTGGTGGTGGATAATAACCACCTTGTTGACCATAAGGTTGACCATATTGCTGTTGACCATATTGAGGTTGACCATATTGTTGTTGACCGTATTGAGGTCTATCGTCAATAATTTTATCCTTCATTCCCATGACGCCTCCATATATCCATCATCTTTAACCATGATCTCTCTCTCTCTCTCTTAGAACATGATCCCTATGTCCTGTCCTTGACATTCGAAGACCTTTCAGATGGATGTTTTCTACCAAAAAAGGATGAGATCCGGATATGTCGGCGTGAGTAGGTCCGTAACTGAGTAAGTAGCCCGACACTAGACTACCGTCAAAGCTCTGACATCCTTAGACCTTCAAAAGATGAGAAATCATTTTCATTACACGTTGAATGACTTCTTTGTGTGAACAAGTAAGAGAGGGATAATACAATAGGAGGATGGACGAATTGATGAACTGACTGATTACCGTAATACTGAACCCCGTCAGTATCATCCTCTTCTCGTAGTTACATTGAGAAAACTCACATCTTTAGCAGACATGATATCTCTTTCTGTCCTCTAATTTCAACGAATGTTATTGGAGGAAAACCCAGTGTATCACAGGGTTAGATGATATGGAGAAAGTTGAAAAGTGTTGTACTGTATGGTGGAGTGGGCGATGCACAAGTGACCAACGGGTCAAAATTTCAGGGTAAAAGGGTCCAATTCCGGAGTCGAACACGTCCAAAATCCAAAATAAGTACCCTTTCCTCTCTAAATTCGTGTTCTTCTTTCACCTTATACTCGTCTTCTTTTTTGACAAATTCAGAATGATAGGACAATCCAGAAGCAGATGAGACTAAGTCAAGAGATCAATTTCGGAACAACAGTACAGTACAGTACAGTACAGGTCGGTTCTTACCTAGACGATCGACGAAAGAGATTAAGAAACAAAGAAACAAGACCAAATTCCCTAATGCATAAACAACTTTTTTTTTCTATCTCTTTCTTCGTCTACGTCTTTCATGAGCCATCGTATCTTCACTCGCATCCGCTCTCGTACCTCCCCCTTTATTCGAATCTTTACCTCCGGATCCACCTCCTTGACCTCGTTCTGCCGCATTGACAGGATTGTCAGAAGAACCACAACAACTCATCCCGCAACAACCCGTACCGCAACATCCTCCAAAGCATGATTTGAAGTATGGTAAGAGATCGTGGTTGATGAAGAATTTATGAGTTTTGGAATTTGGGGCAGTGTAATCTAAGACCCAACAGAAGAATAGAAGGATGGAAGATACCCATAAGGCTGGACATCAGCTAAAGCAAGTCTCTCCCACCCATGTTCACGTATGTTCCTCTCGACCATCATACTGATAGTGACATGATCACAATAGGGTTTATTTCATGTTGATAAAGCTCGTATAACTCGAAATCTGATGGAAAGGATAGAGATAAATGTCAAGCAAAGAGAAGATGAATTAGCCGTACGAAAAATCCGAAGAAGCAGTCAGATATCGAAAGCAAGATGGAAAAGGTTGTGAAATTGAAGAAAGCTGAATAACTTACCAGCTAAACCAGATCCAACAACAGCCCAACCAACACTCCCAGCTCCTTTAGCTTGATTAGCTACATAAGAAGCTTTACAAGCTAAAGCAAATACCAAAATCGCTTCTACACCAAGATACAACCTCGTCACTGCGTATGCGTATCTAGCGAATTTATGTCCCCATTTATTAGATTCAGTCGATGAAGGTGGTGGTCGGAAAAAACGAGCGAAAGAAAAGATAAAGAGGATCATGGTCATGTAAAATGCTGCTAAACATCCGAGACCGAGAGTTAGGAAAAGAGATGGGATATCAACACCTGGTAAGGTTGGACTTGATGATGATGATGATGAGGTTGATGCGGTTAGGTAAGTACAACTTGATTGTGTACATGATTCTGAAATTTAGCCCCAGGCATGTGATAAGACAGCTAGGAAAATGATATTCCGTTTTTCACAGAATATCTTGGAACATCTTCCCCACGACTAACGAATTGATCAAATAGGACGTGAGAATAAGGATGATGATGATGATGAGTGACTTCAGGGAGAATAAAGAGATTCAATGCTTCACGAGAGTACGCTTATAACGCCGATGAGATATCTTGGAGTGGTGGAGGAGGAGGTAGAAGGAAAAACGGGGGGTGAAGGGAGAGAAAGAAGGAATTTGACTCACGTAATGTACCAACATAAATCCCATCTTTACTATCCCTAACTATAGCCCAAGTCGTAGCTGAACCAAAACATACTAAACCTAATAAAATCAAAATCACAAATTCTAATATCCATAAATTCAATGAAATGGGATATGAATCCGTTCTATTCCGAGTTTTCTTTTCTTTATCTCCTGGATCTGTACCAGAATCGATTGTCTCGGTAGTGGTTTTCTCTCGATTCTTGCCTTTCGTAGTTGGAGGTTTTTCGGTCATGTTCGTACTTTCTCTCGTATCAACTTAAAATATCTCTAACAAATCCAACTTCGATGTTTGATGTTATATACTTCTACACAATACGCTTGGTCTTATCGTTTTATCAAATCTCGGTCAATGGTCCATATAACAAATGGTATTTCAATCGCCAATCGATGATGATTTTCAACGAATGGTTGAGATTTATCCGGCGAGTGACCTTCTCTTGCTGACAATTTAAACGATGTGGGTTTTTGATCTTAAGGAAGAATTTTGATAGTATCAGCACCAGGCTTCAAACTCCCTTGATAGATAATATGATATGACAAAGTATCAAACCAAACACCGACCTGACATTTCACGAATAGACGAATGAAAGAGAAACATCAATAACATCAACCATCATTGACTCCACCCATCCTACCAATATGAGAAAGAAAGACAAGGGATAAGGGAAGAAGAGAATGTGAGAGTGATACGTGTTGCATAACACACTGAAACTTGGGATATGAAAGGATGTTCGGGTTTGTTCAAGGATGATAATAGGAAAGGAGGTGTTGGTCTTTGGGTAGGGTAGGGTTCGGAAGGTATTCCAAATAGTCAAGGATGGTGTAGATTCCGTATCATTTATGTGGGAGTTGAATATATTGGTAGTGATGACCTTCAGTGATGAATAAAGACTACGAGTACTTCAGTTCGTCAATCGATGTCAGTTACGCTAGTTACAACCTCAGGTTACCTTCAGCCGCAATTCCTCCCAGTCTGCGAATTGTTATCAACAGGTTGTCGATGACGAATTAGTAGATAGAATTAATGTCAGTCGAGCAGTATCAGTCGTGTAGTCCAAATTGATAACACCACTAATCATCACTTGCATGAAAAAACATGGCATCTATAAATCGTGGTAATTCCACAACCCGGAAAAAGTATTGTAATTTATCAAGGCTAAACCGCCTTCCAAGCCCATACAAGAAATATATATATATCCAAAAAACCATCTACTCTAACTTTTCCTCTAAATCAAGACGAAAAATGACCATTATACTCTAAGGTCCTTGAGCAGGGGCGATGGGTACACCGACGACAGTGTGACTGTGAGGATGAATAACACCTTCTTTATCTTTCTCAGTAATATCACTCTCGCTATCGGCGGCATGAGAGTGTCGGTGAAGGAAGTTGTCACCGGTGGCTTGATGAAGTACACCACGACCGAAAGTGATTTCAGGTTCACCAGGGTAATAACCATCACCGGTTCTACCGAGCCATTCCCAAGTGAAAGAAGATTCGTCTTTACGTTCATCAGGGAAGATCTTTTCGGGGAGGATGAGCATGACTACGGAGTAGACGATGAAAGCGGCGCAGAAACAGAGAAGGAAACCGGTGTTGTAGATGTGAGCAGCGGCTATTCGTCAACGTGGATCTTAATTATCTCTGAGATATATCATATGCCTCTTGTTATCAAAGCGAAAGTAAATGATGGGAATAGGGTGATGATTAGATGAAGGGATAAGATAAGGAAAGAGAAGCAAACTCACTTCCAGTGGTACCACCTAGAGTGGTTCCGTAAGAAGCGGCAAGACCAGGGATACCAATGATGATAGTAACGAGCCAAGTGAGAAGACCCTTGAGTTGGAAACCGTTGGGCTTAGGCATGTAAACGGATCCGGGCGTAAAGTCGTAAAGAGAAGGAACCTATCATATCAGCTTCACATCTCGATGTGAGAGAAAACAATGATCAACTCACATGAATATTACCGCGTCGAACAACGTAGTAATCGGCGATCATAATACCGACGACGGAAGCCATGAAGAAAGTGTAAGAACCCAAGAAAGTGACGAATTTAGCACCAGAGGTCAAGATGAGCCAAGGGCAAACGGCCCAACTGAGTACACAGCAGATAAATTGACCTCGGACGATGTTGATGTACTTGGGGAAACATCCAGCCATGTCGACACCGAAGGGAATAGAGTTCTAGTCGTTAGCATATGGTGATATTGATCATTAGGAGAAAGATGACTCACGGCGAAGACGTTGGTGGCAATCGTACCGGCACATTGAGCCAAAGCGAAAAGCGCGATACCCGCACGCCAGTGAGCGTTCCAGTGGTGGTCAAGGATTTTGGTGCACAAGTCCCAAACGTTCCAAACGGTGGTACCGAACATTTTGGCACTAGCGGCGGCGGTAACGACTCCAATGAAGAACACGATGATTTTGTTAATCCACATGGACCAGAATTGAGGGTGAAGAGCACTGGAAGGTCTGTTGGCGTAACGTCCGATGTCAGGTTGGTTGATCAACATGGGAGAGATGGTACCGAAGATGGCGTTGAGACCTTGGAGCAAAGCCCAAGAAAGTTTAGTACCGTGGGCTTGGGACTTTTGGATCAACTTGAAGTCGAGTGTACCTCCGGCCAAGTGAACGACACCACCGAGGAAAGCGAAAGCGGAAACAGGGAGGATGAAAGATTTGATAGTAAAGATGTGACGGGCAGTCGAAGGGTGAACGAAAACTATTTAATGTCAACGATTGAAACTATTGTAGGTAAAGGAAGGGATAACTCACCGAATGGCAATTGGACAAGCCAGAAGATAAAGTAGACGACCATGAATTGGGTCGTGGTGTGGGCAGAAGCTGGGAGACCATTGTGGAGATGGACCCAACCGTGTCCGAAAACGGCACGGAAACCGACGTTGAGGAGACTGGCACCGTAGAACGATTGTACAGCGTACCAAATGACAGCCACAATACCACGGATACCTACCATGATTTTAGATCCTCTGATACCGAAAGAGGTACGGGCGAGAGTGGGGAAACCGATGTGGTAACGAGCACCAGGACGAGCCATGGCTACACCACAGAGAGATGTGAGGAAGGAACCGGCGACACAGATAGCCATGGTTTGGTTGAGAGTTAAACCTGAATGTCAGTGGCGAATTCTCGAAACCTCCTCAACCATCGACGATCATATGAAAGGAAAAAAGCAGATCGATAACTCACCGACATTGATAAGAGAAGCACCGGTAGACCAACCACCGGCGGAGAAGTTCTGACCCCACCACAGAGAGGCAAAGGAGAACCAATCCCAGATACGCATAGCTTTAGGGGTGGGTACCAAATCTTCGTTGACCCACATGGAACGGTTGGGATCGGGTTCCATGTAAACGAGGGGTCCTAGGAAATCAGTAAAATTTCTTTCCCCCCGTGTCTCATCATCCATCGTGCCACGCTTCAGGGGTATAACGGAGCAGGAGAGAGGAGAGAAATGCGAAACCGTACTCACTCCAACCAGATACAGGACGGAAATCTTCGAAACCTGCCTCTTCGGCCTCCTTGGGAGGACGGAAGAGAGCGCCAACGACTGGGATCCTGCGAACTTTGTCCATGTTGAGTAGCGGCAGGTGAGTAGTTAAGAAGGTAAAGAGATGAGGGACAATGTCAGACGATCAGATTGTGAGGTGGGAGTCAGCGTATATGTAGTCAAAGTAAGCTGTAAGATCCACCTCTTTAAACCGGATGGTGTCGCCGCGTCGTTATCTAAAATGGACCTGTTTAGCATGAAAGTTTCCGACTCTTCCCCGGAAAGTGTTTCCGGTCGGGGTTTTCTCAACTGCTGAAGCTGCTGACAGACTGCTCTTCCCCGCCCGTTTTGATTGTCAAAGTTGAGATAGACCCTGACGCCAAGAACATGATTCTTTGGAAATCTCGAATTATCAACCAGTCCCATCGGTATCCCCTGGTCGATCCCACATGTGCCTGGAAAAGTTGGAGAGGGCATGACCGAGGCACTCGTGGGTATAAAGGGACAAGATGTCTGGGGCAAGGGAAGCGGGGGTGGAGGAGGAGAGGTTGTACCAAGAGATCTTTCAGATACCCTGGCGGCAATTGCCAACTGCCGTATCTCTACAACAGGTCGATTCGGATGGAGACACCGAGGAAGGAGAGCAGAGAGATTGTAGGCTGACGAATGGAGCGGAGCTAGCGGCATGGCATGGCAGGGAGGGGGGGAGGAGTGAGTTTCTAAGATTACTACGTACTGGTATGCAAGGTCAAAGGTCGGAACAAGGAACAGATTTCCTATATCCTCTTTTTCGTCCAATCAGATTGCAGCACTTGTCAACTGCTAAATTGTTATCTCGGACCGCGATAACAGAACCACGTGGCACGTGGAAGACCCCCTGACAAAACACTGACGAGCCTATATAACTACTTAAGACTCGCATGCCTATTCAACGTGGCTGGATATGCACTTTCTTCTTCAACCTTTGTCCTCGTTCAAGCTCCTTTACCTCGCGTACGAGTAGCACCTATCCTTCCTTCTCCATGTCATCTTGACTTCTTGAAACGACTCCCTCCGTAAAGGTCATCATTTTTATCTCTCTAGGATGACCATTCATGTCGTACTCCCCACTTCCTCTCAGGCTGGTCCTAGTTCCCCCCTTCACCTCGAAAACCCAGTCGCGTCTCAAGCCTTGTCCCAGGTGGTCAATCAACTCGGTCGTGCAAAGCGTATAGTCGTCGTTTCTGGTATGTGACATCGTCTATAACTCAGCCTTTATCTTCTATCTACATGCGCCCTCGCTGACATGCAGGCGCAGGGGTATCTACCGCAGCTAGTATCCCTGACTTTCGTTCCGGTTCCGGCATCTTTTCCAAACCTCGCAGAGGGCATGATGTCAGGGACTTGTTCCATGTCAAAGCGCTATCGGTCAGTACTAACCCTTCCTCCACAACTATGTACCTCTGTTTTCAGATTCAAAATTGGATGACAAGGAATGAGACTGATCTTTTCAGTCACCTTCTCTCCTTCATGCACATCGTCAATTACTAAATGAACTTTCCTCCCTCTCCCTCTCCGCTTCTCCGACACCTTTCCATATTTACCTCAAAAACCTCGACAATCAAGGTCGTCTTCTTCGTTGTTATACCCAGAACATTGATGGTCTGGAACTGAGAGCTGGACTTTCAGTCGGACTACCACCTCATCTTCCTCAACCCTCCTCTCGAAAACGAAAACGGCCCTCTAGTCCTCCTGATCCGAATATCGATCCAGCCTTATTCACTCCAATTCCTCTCCTTCGAACTCCGATCGAAACTCCGACTCAAGCTGCTCCTCGTTGTATACCCTTACATGGTCAATTAGACCATTTAAATTGTCCCTTGTGTTCTTCTTCCTTCCCATTGATTTCTTTCCTTCCTCTTCCTTCTGAAGCGATGTCATGTCCAACATGTAGTATAGCTTCGACCATCCGAACAGCCTTGGCGGAGAGACAAAGGAGAATAGGTCATTTACGTCCTAGTGTGGTATTGTATGGCGAGGAACATCCCGAAGGCGAAGCAATAGGTGCCGTCGTAGAGAGGGATTTACGAGGTACCGGATCTGTGAAAAATGGTCAAAGAGAGGGGAAAGTAGACTTTTTGTTGGTGACAGGGACAAGTTTGACTATTCCTGGAGTGAAGAGGATAGTCAAGGAAATGGCTAGGAGTTTGCGAGTTTCGAAACCTGCCACAAATTCGACTTCCCAAGCTGGTGAGCAAGGGAACAAAAGAGGAAAAGGTAAAGGGAAAGATATCAAGACGGTTTTTGTTAATGCCGAACCTGCTAAAGGGGATTGGGAAGGTGTATTCGATATTTGGATTCAAGGCGACATACAAGAGTTCATTACGACTTATCTTGATTCTTCCCTCTCTACATCGATGTCATCCGAAGGAGTTGTAACACCTTCACTCGACGTCGTAAACCCAATAACCCCTACTAAACCCAAATCCGGCCAAAATGGACAGTACGAAGAAAAGGAGACTTACCTACCTACACCCCCGAAGACTGGTTCTTCCCAAGGAAAGAAGTCGACAAGAACATCAAGTGATCTTCCTACACCAACGCCAAAACGACGGAAGCCTCATGATCAACCATTTGACACCCCGACCAAAACGTACGATTTGACGTCGAGTAGGAATGAGAATGGTGAACGATGGTTACCCACTCCAAGATCGACGCCTGTCAAAAGGATTGTCGATTCACGGAAAGAGGAGAACGAAGTGGATGATGATCCTTTCGCTTGTCTTGCTTTGGGTGCTTGAGTGGAGGAAGGTTACGTTGGTACATAATTACCGTTTTGGAAGCTTGAATGAGCAGCATCGAGTCATGGCATTGCTCAGTCTTGGATGGGTTTGGCCGTGTTCGATTATCTTGATGTTCAAAGGGTGATTTTTCTAGTGGGAATGTCAGATGATCTCGCGATGCGGAAGGATTACATGTCTCAATGAACTTGGATGGGGTGATGGTGAGATGGTGAGACGGACTTATTGCTTGTCATGTACCAACTGTTACTTCAATGTCGGAGTCATGGGAAACCTTGTAGCAGTGGAATAATCAAGACAAATTCATATGCATTTTTCATGTTGATTATGTTGATGCGATGGATGAGTTATGGTATTATGATATGACATGAGCTGTGGATTTAGCTTATGTTATGGTTCGTTCATGTATCTTGGATCCCACTGGGTACTCTCAATCTTAAATAGGAAAAAGCCACGATAATAAGACTGCAGAATTAAAACAGACAAGAGTGGGGAAAAGAGAATATGGCTCCAAGAGAAAATAGTGAAGAATATGATAAACAAAAAAGACATACCTCTTATTGGAGCTCGAAGTGGTTGTAAATCATCAACTGTGACTTCATGTAAAGTATCCCGGAATGAATAACGGATTCGAAGTTTTTTATTTTCTCCTATACATGGATCCTGAGTATCAGTACTCAGCCTCGACTTTCGCTCTGTCACTTTATCGCGAATGAGTACGGGAATTTAGACTTGGAGATCTCGTGGATGTTTGATAGATTGGTACATGTGGTATGGTACAGATGGAAGAAGGAAAGGAAAGTATAGTTGAGAAACAAAGATACTGACATAAAAACCGAGAATGTTGTACTGATATTAGCATCAAATCACATTTTCTCATCCTCCACATTTTAAGAAACCCTTGGAAATCACTTTTTTCAAATCGACACTTTATATAATCTGTGATATTCCCAATCTTACTCTTCTTCAAGTTGATATTTCGAATAAACTAGGATGTGTGATGAATTGAGATATCAGAGCGCTGAGAAATATCTTTCCCCTCCGGATGAAGGGTATGAAAGATTGAGAAAAGAGGTTATTATCATTTTCACTTTAATGTAGGATGGGAGGAATGCAAGAGTTTGTACGTTGTTACTCACTTTGGCCCTCCCTCCGGGTATAAACAATTTACTATCATTTACTAAAGCTTGTATTGGTATAGTAACGTCTATAATCAAACCTTGTGATAATGATTCTTCTCTGATTCCTTTATCTGTAAAAGCGTATGTAGGTCCGTATTGCGCGGAAAGGATAATGAGACCTAAACATCAGTCTTCATACTTTATCGTCACTTCCCACTTTTTGACCGGCAATATCACTTAGTATGTCTCTCAAATATCATATACGGTTACGATCTGAAGCAATGACTAAGGGTGGGTCAAGATAGCTTGAATGAATTGTAGTTGAAATTGATATGTTCTTGGAGAAACATGAACGAAGATGGATGAAAGAAAGGGGAGCAGTGGATGGATTCACCGTGCTTTTCTCTTTCCGCAATAACTTTAAGAGATGTAGGTCTTTCCATCAAAGTAAGAGCTTCAAGAGCTTCGATACGTTTTTGTTCGATATATTCCGCATTCTCTTCTCGGAGTTGTTTTATTCGACTGATAGTGAGCAATGTCTTACTTCTTCCAGCTTCTACAACTAAAGGGACAGTGGAGCCAGGCAAGTGTCAATTCTTATACGTCTCTGGGGATATGTGAAGTATAAGTGATTGTGTAAAATCTCAAATGGATCCCACATTTACCCCTCAAGGAGGAGTTCTGGTTGAAAGGAATAACTCCCCCGACACTCACTTAGCTGTTCGACGTCGTTTTCGTGGCAACAAGTAAAGACGATACAACGCAACGTAAGAAACCGTAGGGATGACAGTAGATCCAAAGACGATGTACGGATTCAAATTTTGTGACAATAAAATAGGTATTGTGATTTTTTGTCCAAGACGATTAAATCTGTCAAATCAGCATATTCATCTCTCGCATAATGTTCTTGAAAGGCAGGAAAGAAGAGAAATGGAGTTTATAATTTTGACTCACTTTAATGACATAGTCACACCACCACCTAATTCAGCTTGTAATAAAACCCCAAATTTAGTAGTCTCCGTCACTCTCCCTTCACCATCAACAAACCCAGATATACCCGTTGTACCCAACATCGCCCCGATTTTCAATTTCAATCCACCCATCACCCTCGTACTCCAATCAGCGGACAGATGGGAGTCGACCAGACCCGCTTGAGATTCTACCGTCCAACCTGTGCCATCTCGGTGGGAAGTAGTCAATGCTACGGAAAGGGATGAGCGGTCTGATCTGATCAGTTGAGCAGGAAGGTTGGTTCCCCATGGACCGAGTGTCCAAAAACCAGAGCGAAATGCTAGGTATCAGCGTTGATTCGTGTAAGCTAATGTTGGAATGTAGTCAGCAATGAAGCCCATCAGCCCATTTGGACCTGTGCCTTCAGGATTTTGAATTTAGTAGGAAAGTCGAAGATGTCACGATAGTGGAACAGCACATACTGATTAACCCAGTCGTTTGGGCGTATAATCGTCTACCAAAGACGACCCCGAATGATGGTGGAGCCTTATAAGTCTGTTGAATCGTGTTGAGAGTGACAAACCTTTCCATCAGTTCCCACTACATCTTTCATGTACAGAAACTCACTCACGTATTCTCATCATATGTAAATGTCGCTTTACTAGTCACCATCCTAGGATCTAACATTGTCATTCCCACCTCTCCCCATAACCTAGGTGAAAATTGATGTCTCAAAGTTCCTACCACATTCCCACCTCCTGCTCCTCGTCTACTCAACATCTGACCTTGCCATACAACCTGGGTTTTCTCATTCAAAGGCGTCTCAAACGAATGTTTCATCATTATCTGTCCCACTCGTATCCTTTTGATCCTTGCCAACAAACTATGATCAATCTTCTCCGGTTGACTGAAATAACTTTTGGGAAGGAAGACCGCTCTTGAATCGATAACGACAGACATGGTACCTTTAGGTTTTACCAAACCCTCTGCTTCTAAACGTTTCTTATCTTCAGCTTGTCGTTGATAATTCGCTCTCATCTCTTTGGGAGTTTGATTCCTAGGTCCTACTTCCCAAGATGTTCTCAAACCTTCTTCGCCGAACAAATCGTATATGGTCCGTCTTGCCGGATCTGATAACACCTCGTATGCTCTTTGTATTTGGGTGAAACGATTATGAGCTGCTAGTCGAGTTGCGGTATCCCGTTGTCGGTCAGGATGATAAGTAGTAGCAATCGATCGATAAGCATCACGGATTTCGGAATCTGATGCTTCTCGTGGGATGTTAAGGATTGCATAGAGAGAATCTTGTGCGAGGGTGTCGAGGAATTGAGCTGAGGTTTGGGTGGGTGAGAGAAGGGGAGAGTGTGGTGGTGAAGGAGGTAAGATGGGACCATCGGAGGTGGAAGGGAAGGAACGTAGATAGGCTGCGGAAGGTCCCGGGTCGTCCATTGTGGGTATAAATTGAGTCTTGATAGGGTTGTCTATAGCATAGTTAACGGTGAGATGAGTGAAGTCATGTTCGTCGAGGTCGACTTTCAGGAGGTTGAATGTTCGGCGATTGCCGCTTACTTTTCGATCACATCATTCCACCGTCACTCACATCCAACTTGCAACTTGACGACGACGACAACGACGATTATAACGACGATCTCAACCACGACCAAAGTGGATACAAGCGAACATCGTACTAAATCATAGTGTGTAGCTGGTACATGGTACATGAAGAGCAATCCCCGATACACCCCAAGATGATAGACGACAAGACGTTGACCGACATCTCCAACGGTCTAGGGATCGCAGCCATGGCCCTCATCGTCGTGTATCACTTTGTCGCTGTCAACGCTCCAAGGTTGGAACGACAGTAGATCCGTCAACTCTTTCCATGTGTATAGTTCCGGTCCGTTCTATCCGATCTTCCGATTCCTGTGCCTATCTTACGACATCCCATGACTTGTCCTTACATTCTCGATCTCATCACAAAATGTCCACATTCCATCACTACTTCTCCCTCCTCAACCCATCAACTCCTTCCGTCCCCCTTTCGCCCATTCAAATACAACATCAAATCGAATCAACCTTTCTACATGATCACATCCCCACCATGTCATCTCAACCTTACGCCCCGCTCTTACCTTCAGATCGACACAACGACCCTGATCCCACTCCACCCATTCTTCAAACTTCGTTCCTACTCCAACTCTATCGACAAAACACAGGTCTATGTTTCGTCGCTGGAGCTCAATTCTTTTTCGCTATGATGAATGTTACTGTTAAATACTTCATTGCCACCTCACCCATATCCACCTTGATGCTCATCTTTGTACGTCAAGTATTCACCGGAGTGGCTTGTCTTCTCACCCTATACTCAATGAACGACCCTCATTACTTCCTCGGTCCTCCTGAAGTCCGACCGTTATTAGCTGCAAGGGGTTTCTTCGGATTCATAGGTCTAGCATCGAATTATCAAAGTTTTCGTTATCTCAGCGTTAGTGATAGTGTTACCATAGGGTTTCTCACTCCTAGCTTTACAGCTTTACTTGCACTCTTCCTTCTCCGAGAACATTTAAGTGGACGGGATGTACTAGCTGGATTTTTTTGTTTAACGGGAGTGATATTGGTTTCGAGACCACCTTTTCTATTTGGTCATGGACAACAGATCGATATACCCTCGCCCAGTGATGGAGGAGATGAAGGACCTATTTTACCTGGTCGGAAACCTACCATTCCTGATAATTCTCCGGAGAGAATGCTGGGAGTTATTTGGGCTTTGATAAGTGTGGTAGGATCAAGTATAGCGTGTAAGTCGATTCCTACTCATCAAAATCATCAAAAAAGAAGTCAGAAGTTGATCAAGAGTTATCGTCATTCGTCATATTGGTGATCGTGCACATGCAATGCATACAATGGCTTATTTTTCCTACTTGTGCACAGTTGTCACTGCAGTGTAAGTCCAACTTTTTCTTCCTTTTCTTGAAACAATACTGTACATCAACTGATGGAGCAAGTGGAATGGTGATAATCCCCGGTAATGATACCCTGCCAGATACTTTGGGAGCGTATATCTTAATTCTTTTCATCGGAGTGAGTCCTTCCCGATCAATTCATGTTCCCAACAGTCCAAAATTTGTGTGACACTGTGGATAAATGGGACCTGGACTCACGAGTAGTTATTCGGTTTCGTCGCACAAATCCTCATGACCATGGGTTTACAACGTGAAAAAGCAGGTCGAGCAGGATTGTCTATCTACACTTGTGTCGTTTTCACAACTATCCTCGAGTTGGTCCTTTTCGGTACTGTACCTTCGTTCTCGAGTCTTTTAGGCACTGGGATCATTATCATCTCGGCTCTATGGGTAGCGGTGGGTTCGAATTTCTCCCCCTTGGATCTTGGCACCAACCCTGATACCTTCATCTTGAGTCAATTCCAAATTTCGTCCAGTGTCACTTTAAGTAATGACAAACATACCAACCTACCTTTTGCTCGAAACCCACTATGCAGTCTCTTCCTCAACTTTCGCGTTGTCGACCTTTTGACAGGCGTGAGAAGGAAACTTTGGTACTTTCCTGAAAGACGTCATGTATCAAGTGTACGATTGATCTAATACACAGATGCATCCTCAAGAAACTGAACCACTTCTCGATCCTGAAACCTGTCCTTCACGATCACCTTCCCCTCTTCCCCCTGTCGGTCAAAGAAGACGTGGAGAAAGATATTCATATTCGACCCTACCTACCGAACCTCATCTCTCGTCGAACCCTACAAGTCGACGTCCTTCTCGTAGCTCTTTCCAAAACAAGGATCCCGATGAACAATGCAATACGAATATATTTCAACACAAGAGTGAAGGTGGGGTTGTACAGAGTCCGGATAGGGATGAAGGTATCAAGCATTAACATGACATCGATGGAGAACTGAAGATGAAGAGGAAATAAATCGAATGTGATTAAAGAGTTCAATGGGTTTTTGGCTACTTTTTCGTTTGGTGGTGGTGGAGGTGGACGGGGGACAGGGAGTGTACAAGTTATGGAATGAGTGGGGTATAATGATAACATTTGTGCATGGTCTCGCAATTAGGTTGTAAGTGGGTAACTGAAGGTACTGACTGAGAGTTTGTGCAGGCTGATCTCACTTATCTAGATATCAATTACACACAGGCCCTCATCAGAAGGCGGAAAGATTAAGAGATTTGGAAAAGTCTCAATATCGGCCAGAACTAGAAGGACATACATTGTGAGCATACAACATCGTGCGACGGTGCTACAACGAGTACAGCCAGTACATTTAGCATGACGATAAACACACACGGTGGATGGAAAAAGGGTTTAGGTCAAGGAGGATCATCGAAATTAGGTTCTTCCTCATACCATCTAATCACATTAGCATTGTTCCCTCTATTCTTCAAAGATATCCCCAATCCCAAACCAAATTGAAACAAATCAACTCACACTCCAGTATCACCCCAAAGAATTTTATTCCCCCAAGCATCATGATCTTTGATTTGATAATTAGCAGGGTTTAAATCAGGTATCACTCCTTCTGCAACATCACCAACTTTAAGTTTTTCAGCCCAATTAGGTATCCAAGCTTCTCTCAAATCATCCCAACTGACTTCCCCATTATATTGACCTGAACTATCTGCTAATGCTAAAGAACGATATCGTAAAACTAGATCAAGGGCTGAACGTGTATATCTATTACCTTCAAATTCCCATATTTCTTGTTCTTCTTCTGAACTTGAATCTGAATCTGAATCTTCTTCTTCTTTTCCTTTTCCTTTTCCTTCAACTTTATTCGCAGTTTGAACTTGTGGTGTTGGTCCGGAAGGAGAAGAGATAGGACCTGTCCCGAATTTTTCTTGTAAAGACATTCCATTTAATTTTTCATGAGTTTCGGAAATAGGTGAAAGAGGTGATACTGGTGATACTGGTGACAGTGGAGATACGGGAGAGATAGAAGGAGAAGGGAAAACGGAAGAAGGACGTGATGAAGAAACTCTTAATTGAAGTTGTTTAACCAAACCTTCTATATATTTCAAAGCTGAATGAGAAAGTGAATCATCTATTTGAGCTTTGGGAAGAGAAAGTAGGATCGCTATTATACTTTCTGTTGCTTTTCGGAAACTTATCATTAGCTAGTCCCTCTATTCTTCAAAGTTCACTTCCGATCTATATGATGTGTATTTGAATTACACTCGTTCATACTTTATAAAGTCCGCTTCCAATCTACATGATGTGTATTTGAATTTCACTCGTTTATACTTTATCTTCGTAAGAAGTCGGGAGATCATTTCGGGACAATACAAAGAGTCACATTGGAAAGAGTGGGCTGATCGATTGTTGAAGATCAGTGGTACACAAGAGACGAAAAAGTTCATAGTGTTTGGAAAGAAAATGGGTGGGTGGGGGCGGGAGAAGTAAGATGAGAGATCACTCACGTGGTTAAATCACTTTGCTTAGCTATGGCTTTATCAAGAACTTGTCTCATTTGCGCTCCGAAAGAAGGATCGATAATTTCAGCTTGAAAGATTATAGATTCGATAAGGATGATATCGATCAAATAATCTGGACCTGAGAATGAGTGATTGATCAATGTCGAGATTCTCAATAATCCACCATTCCCCTAGATACGCAGCTGGTGATCGTACTGTGTATCTCCTTCATAGCTTTCGCCGGAATTGGTTGAACTAAACTGCAAAGCATTGTCAAGGGACGATGTTGGTACTCCAAGAATGAACGATAAGGAGGGTCGAGAGGATATATGGGTCTCAGATTGAGTTTTATCAATTCAAGGAGTCGGAGGAAGAAGAACTATTTTAAAAACATCATAGGAAAAAGACAAGAGGAGATGGAGGAGAAGATTCACCTTCTTGTAAAACTAAAATGAGTGTATTTAAACTTTCTCTAGCAGAGGTATCTTTCATTCGAGCAGCATCACGAATACCTTTTTCGACCTTTGAGTAAATCTCTATTAGAGTGACTATATGTCAGTTACAATTCGAATCGATGTATCCTCCCTCTTGTCCGATACATCATGTCAGTGGTTCAGTGATAGATCTAGCTGAAGCGATCGAAGAGCTTCTGTTGGCGAATTGGCCACAAGGAGAAAAGGAAGAGAAGAACAAGGGTAAAGACAATTTTAAGATATAAAGAAATAATGTGACTATGGATGTAGATGGACAGACATTGAGGTGAAGTAACTCACACAACGAATCATTCTTCCTCCCTCGGATCAAATGTTTGATATCTTTGATCTCCCCTTCTTGCGCTTGGAGTAAAGATACGATTCTTTTTAATTCCAATCGACAAGATTTGATCATTGGGCTTTTCAAAACGTGTTGAGCGGTATCTCCAACAGTCAGCTTTTATCCCTCTCTCCTCATCTTCTCATTGCCAACAACCATAACTAATCGATATTATTCCAGATGACATGATTCTTCATCCCATACATCCCGCAATCTCCCACATCGCACTCGAAAATGTTTCCAACCATCCTCAACCGATATCAATATGAACCAATCTCGATTTTGGATACAATCCTCTCTCTCCCATTACTTCCACCTTAAAGATTTTGGGGTTCCAAACATCAAAACATCTCAGAAAGGCAAGAATGAAAGAGAGGCAAGAATGGAAAGAGAGGCAAGAATGAAAGAGATGAAATATGAATATACCCAACACCCACCTAAAGTATCCTTAACAGCCCTTAAAACACCTTCTCCCAAACCTCCACCTGCTGAACTTCCACCCGGTGAATCCATAATGAAAGGCGTCACCTTTCTTGACCCTCCTTGTAAGTCATTCAACATCTCTTTCAATCTTTCCATCCTCATCTCCCTTCTTTTATCAGTCTTACCTCCTCGTTCGGTAAACGACAATTCATCTTTGAGAATCTCCGCCAGGGCGTTCAACTCGTCATTGGTCATTTGTTGTCGAGGAGTTTCTTCGAATGGCGACATGAGACCTGGTGATGGGGAACGAGGGGTAGTTTTAGATCGGGTGGGTTTGAATATTGATTTGAGAAAAGAAGGCATGATTAGAGGGCTTGAGATTGCTTCTTCCAAAGGTCAGCCGAGTTAGAGGTCTTTTTCAGTCGAGGTGAGTCTCTTTTCTCCTAAGTGAGTCCGTTAGGGAGTCAGAACTGTTGGTATAGAAATCAAACCTGTCCACTTGACACCGATGGCCAAACTGTTGACTGGTCAGTTGTATCGATTTTCGATCATTGATAAGCTGTCAGAAAGTGTATGAGACTGACGGCTACGGATAGGGCTAAGTCATGAACAAAAAGAAAATGAACAGGAGATGGTAGGTAACGACGAGCATCCCTATGATGTTTGAAGATGAAAGGGGTTTTGTTGAAAGGATCGTGTTTTTCCCTCTTCGTCGTACGTCGTCATACTACTCGAACTGTCCTGGGATCTTTCTTCCTTATAACCGCCATTTACTGCCGAAATTGCCGTTTCATTCGTGACAGGTAACGTGTATCATGAGTCGTAGTACGAGAATAATATCCGGATACCATACTCGGCAGAAGAACACGTTCTTTCGACACCCATCATGCACCTGCCGAAATCCTTTTACAAGAAGTCCATCATGATAAATGCCGAGTGCGGGTACAAGCCGGGCGCTACGCGCTACGTACTATGTACATGTATGTTTCGGGGCCGAAAGACAAGCGAGAGAAGGAAGAGTAGAGTACGAGTGGTGGAAGTATATTTGAAAAAGTGATAGCGAATAGGAAGCAAAACAGGGTGTATTTCGTAGGAAGAGAAGAAACCGGTGTAAACCGGACCGACAAAGTTCCAGACCCAAATCCTCTTACTTTTCTTGGTATTACTTTCTCTCCTCACACCCTTATACCTTTATGGGAAAGTTAGTGAGTGGTGTTTCGGATTTGTCCCTCGTACACATAGCATTGATTGTCTGTCCATGCCCCGAGGAGGACACTACTGTAGTACTGTACGCTGAGTGAATCAGTGGTTAATGACGAGTTGGGAGAGACAACGGCAGAATGACGGTCAAAAGATGTCAGCCCCACTTACGTCGTACTACCAGATAAAGTCCAACCGAGACACACACACACACACTACCACTTCTTATCTCTTTCCTTGCCGTCATCCTTCTCTCTCTTGCTTCTTGTGTATATCACCACTCAACAGATTAAACACAATAAAAAGAACCCAATCCTTCTTCTTCACCCCTTTATAAGTTTTCCGAAGAGTAGAGTACCTCGTATCAAGTTTCAAAGGACCATCATCCCCTTCTCACAACCCTCGTAGTTTAGTACCCCTCATAGCATTCATCCGGTATTCGGTCCGACCAACCAAGTCGCAGTCGAAAGAATTTTACATATGTACTACGTGTAACAACAAGACAACATACAACGAGGTTTGACTTCTTGTAAAGTTTTTGTTTGAAATATTATAAAAACCCTTTCATCGTCATTACATAGATCCATAGACGAATCAATTCAAACTCAGACAATTGTTAGAGACAAACAACCTGAACAACTCCGAATAAATTCTTCTATTTCTCATTTCTTTCTTTCTTTCTTTCGACATAGTGAGTGCATCCAACATCTTTTCTCATTCTTGGAGTTTGGTTGTCATTCACCCTTTCACATTTCTCTGCTCAGACAATCTGCCTTGACCATGCACTCTCTATGATACATTGCTGTAAGAAGGGTGGCTGCGTTTTTTATATCACCTTTTATGAAGTGAGAAGAAGGAGAGGGACTAATAAATAGTAAAAACTAGTCAGCATGATGCGACCTACTCCTGCTCTCATACCTCGACTCACACCTTCTCTCGCGAAACTTCCTCTGAATTTGGGTATACAACAACCATCGACGGGGTCGAATGTAGTAGCTGGAAGTAAAGGTTCATTCAGAGGTTGGTTCAGGACTAATGTGGATGTGAGTTATCTGTTTCTCTACTTTAATCCTATACTCCAATTCATCCCTCTTTCTATGCCTCGCATCCATCCCTCTTTACCCTGCTTCATGCTCTTCTCATTCACTCGTACATACGCACTATCATCTCCCCTACCCACTAGTTTTAAAGTGGCGACAACTCCGGATCTCACGAACATCTCCAAAGCTTGTGAAAGACAAGACAACCAAACTGACCCTCAGTCTCGCATCTCAAACCAATCCACCACTTTGTCCCTTCCTCTCTCTCAAACCCAAATCCAAACCCCAACACATACCCAATCAATAACGTCTAAGACAAAATCTAAAACTTCTTCTGTACCTGCTCCGACTTTAGCATGGTGCGATTTCCTTTCCATTGTCTAAATCGTCACTCCTCTCCCCAGCCTCCGCCTTCTTTCTCTTCGACGAGTTGTTCTCACCCCACACACGTTTTACATATCACTCAGGTCATCGAATAATCCTCATGAAACTTCCCCAACTCTTTCCTCTCTCATGGGTAACTTACCCGTATCCGATTCTTCTCTTTCTTACGCCGTATGACATATCACTTCCCTGACTCTCTTCGTGGGAACAAGTCTTGGTCACACACGATAGGATGTTTCAATCCAAATTAAACGAAAAACAAAACAAAACATGACGAGTCACGTCTTTGGTTGTAAGAAGGAAAATTGTGTATATGTGTTGGAATTTTGAGGTGTTGTGATATTTTAGTTTTGTTATGCACTCTTGTTTTATATTAAAGTATGACTGTGCTTCCATTTCCTTTCAACCAAATGTTTGGTACACCAATGTCCATTTTGGAAAGTGAAAAGATCTGTGGTTTTACATGTATGATGAGACGAGAGAAAGTATGGAAGACGACTTGGAAAGAATGTAGAATTACCATGAGATGAGATGATAAGCCCGTCAGATAACTAGATGACTAAATAAGGTGCTGGTAAGATGAATGAGACGGACATTTCTAGATGTAGAGATATACACGAGACCAAGAATGTAAGTATGTAAATAAATAAATAAATAGGGAAGATGACAGGAAAGTCAAAAATCACCCATATCATGCAAAGAAATCAATAATCATCTTCGTCTTCTTCATAATCATCAAACATCCCTCTACCACCTTCTCCACTACCTCCAGTACCTTCCATATCCCTTTTCCAAGTTCCTAATTGAGGTAAACCGGCAGGTTGAGAATCCGGGATAGGTTTGGTATCATCTGGTTTTGAGTCTATGATCAGTACTTGTACAAATTCTTTCTTTCTCTCTCCTTTCCCTTTCCATCCTTCCCAGTTTAACTCCCTCTGTTCTTCCTTTTTTACTTCCCTCCTCTTCTTCTGATCTCTTTCATACCCATGAGCGTTATGTATATAGAGTAACAATTCTTTTATCGAATTTGATATCCCTAAACTGGAACTTTCTTTTCGGACACTGCACCCTCGCTTAGTGTCATACCAGGTTTGTAAAGGCCAGACTTGTACTTAGTATGAAATAGCTTCCCACTCTCGACATGATAATTGATGATATCCAAAAACCACCCGTAACATCCCGTGCAAGACTTGAATGGAAAGAAAATTGATGACCCACCTAATTCTCCCTCAGTCTTCTTTCTCCGTGAAGGTCGTACATATCCCGCTCTGGATTTACTAGGTCCAGCTTTATTATCTGTCTCTTTCTCCACTCCAGTATCAGGTATACCAGCTACTTTTTCAAGCAAAAAGTCGAAATTTGGATTTGATTGTATGGCCGTTTTCCTTTTGGTGTCAGACATGACCAACGCTCAATGATCAAAACACCATGTTTCGTCCATCATTCCCAGACCCTCTTGTGTATTTTTTTCTCAAGCGCCTGTAAGTGATGTAATAGTATTTGACAGACGCGATGTTTGTTGTTACGAAAAGGGATGAGGAGAGATTGTGAAGTTGAAGTAAAAGAAAGAAAACTGACAAATGATTTGGTGTCACTTTTTTCGATCCTCTAGAACGAGCTTCTTTAGTTCCTTCTTCCAGTAGAGACTGCATGAATCTTTCCAATGATTTTGCTGGGGATTAGAAAAGATTTCTACTTGATCCCCTCCAATTGACTGTGACGTCTTTTCGGAACATGAGAATCCAACAGTTATGATTGTGAATCCAATCCAATTATCAAAGTATATTCAAATAATTTTCTTCACGAAATCCCTTCCTCAATCTCTCTTTGATTCCAATGGTAGACATCGAGTTAACGTACCGGTGAAACGAAGGACTCCTTGGGATGGGACAATAGATGAGAAGACAGATAACTCACATATCATATGAGGTACACTTGCAGATAACTTGCCGACCTCTTCGTCCATCTGCATGATCCTTTTGATCCTTGCCTAAACATCAATTGTTGATCATTCCCCCATTTCAATTATTCTCTTGGTCCACGACATAAACGATACTCTCCTCAGTCTGCATGATATACCATACTTTGAGAAGATATAAAGATTGATGTTCGACTCAGAAAGAGCACCAAGATGTGTACCACATACACGCCGTAGAGGAGAGAGCAGCGTCATACGAAAGGAACATGGGGTGTGGTTTGGTATAGTGAACTTACACCTGGAAACTGATATTAGCTTTTTCCTGAACACACAATAAAGACCCACCCGAGAACCTTTTGACCTATTTCGTGAAGGGGGCATGGTGATGATGATGTGTTGAAGACGAGTGGGGTCAAGGGATGGAAAAGGGGGCAACTTATAAGATTCACATTTGGGGTTTGCCACGTGGCTGTGAAGTTTTCAAAACTCTACTTCAGATCGTGCTGGCTACTTCCCATCATGCATGAGTTTACAGGAGTATATTAGGCATGCTGAGACAGGCTAGCTACATGCTGTAGAACATGTCGGAATGATTGCCCATATGAGACAAGTACGAAAAGTGAGGAAAAGAACGGTATCCATGGATGAAGTTGACTTAATGGTTGAGGGAGGAGAAGAGGTTCATGCCATCAAGGTCCGGCCGATGACGTCGAGAGCTCCTCCTCTGATGTTAAAAGTAGTGACTAGCAAGGTATCTTATCTTCACTTTCTTCAATCTGTTTACACTTAAACTGCTTGAGACACACCTATCGACCATCTGATCAGATACAAGTATCCAAACATGGCTCTCTCATCAACCCATCAACTCTCACACTCTTTACCCAATCGATCCCCTTCCGCCCGTCCCATACCTATCCCTTTATCAGAATATCAGCCTATCCCATTCGATAGACATGTCTCTCAGGCATTGTACCGACAATCTCTCCTTGTCCCAGAAAGCTCTTCCAGCTCCAGATATTCTGGAGCTTCATTACCTCCAAGTCACCAAATCGAAACAAGCAGTCATAGCTCCACATTATCACAGCGGATCGATAGTGGAGATGCTGTTGGCTCGTATAGACCTCTACGTAACTCGGCTTACCTAGCTAAGGAATCAGGAGATGAGGTACACCCTCCGTCGGACGAAATGGATATCGTAGAGAGAGGGAGGAAGGGCAAGGGAAGAGCTTTACCCCCTGTACCCCATAATGTCCCTGTCCCGGTGAGTCACCGTCATACACTACACGGCAGTACGACGGCCAATCCCTCAACATACCAGCTGGTTTTGTATCTCATCGATTCTCTCTTGATCCAATGAAGTATGTACCCTCACTGTCAACATGACTTGAAGATGTTTCGACTGGTCATTGACGGTCAGGATCCACCTATGTGGGAGTACGTAAGCCGCCTTCTCCCCCGCCTTTACCCCACCTTCCCCTCTATCTATCTTCCTACTGTATCACCTACGAGTATTCTCGTGCATTGTGTATACGCTTGGTAACCCATGACTCATTCACCGGTCGAAGGACCACATACCAACAGTGGGAAAGCGACAAACTCATACCAGGCCCGACTACAAACCTCAAATCCCTCCCACTCTCACTGCCCCTTCCGCCTCATTCGCCTACGCATCCCTCTCATTACCTCCACCCAACTTACCTCCTCGACCACAGCGTTCAAAGAGCTTACCTCGCCACTATACTCCCACATATCCCTATCCCCAAACCAAATTGAACCTATCCATGTCCCTTCCGTCGTCTCAAACTTCTCAACCCCCTCCTCTAGCATCAGGCAGTTCCGTTACACACCGTGGAGTCTCAGCTGAAAAAACAGTGTCTCTCTTAGCAAAAGGCAAAACACCCATTTGGTCCACACATTATTTTGATCCTCTCCTCCATGATCCACTTTTTCATATCCCCCACCAAGTTACCAACGTGGCGAATATAGCTTTGACAAGTTTGGCATCGGGACCAAAGACGAAGTTTAACCAAACTATCGGAGCGCCGATAGATGGATTGGCCAAGATGGCGAAGGATTGGGTAGTACCTCCTGACGGAGTGTTCGAAACGGAGAATGGGGCTATGGAATTGGGGTTGGGGGTGATAGATTCTGGTGTGAAAGGTTGGGGTAAGGAAAAGGGGAGGAAGAAAGCTAGGGTGCAAGTGAATACTAAAAGTGGTGGTATCAAGGTGGATTTGGTGAGTCGTCAACTACCCCCTGTTTGAATATGAGTGTGATATCGTTTTGCGAGATGGGAAGGAAAAGAGCTGATGAAAGATGACCATTGATCTGAATCGTCAAATCGATCTTCGGGTGGAATCTAAATCCGGTGACGTACTGATTTTCCTGTGAGTTGATGTGTGTTCCGTTCCTATTCTTACGAAATGTCATTCTTCAGATACCTTCCCTTTCTCTTTCTGATTTTTTTTATCAGGGGAAGGTACACGGTGACTTACTTTTACGACCAGACATCCGTTGACTTCAATATCACATTGCGTTCGAGTACTAATGACTAGTCCTGAGACGTTCTTCGGGCCGGTTCATATCACCTCTCCCTCTCCTCCGATCCTCTTAGATATTCTTCAACCTCAATGTGCCCCTCTTGCGAATCCCTACTCTTCATTCTACACCACTCAAGTCGTTCCTCTCGTCTTACCTCCTTTACCCTCTCCTTCCCCCCTCACACCAGGCCCCAACCTCAGCAACTCTCTTTCACCTAATTCCATTTCTGTAAAAGCCCCACCCCCTCTGACTCATACACAGTCTACTACCACAGTCTCCTTGCAGCCTCCTCCTCGAATCGATTCCAGCGTCTTAGGAACTTCATCTTCTATCCACTCTCAAGGCGATTCAAATCCAATACTCCTCCGTCCCCCACCTAGAAGACCGAAAAACACATCATTCGAACATAAAGCCGCGCGGAACATAGAACGTTATGTCCCTTCCACTCTTCGTGAAAACTCCGATATTCTCGATCAGGTCGTAGGGGGATACGGTGCTCATGGAAGAGAAGAACAATCTAAAATCGTTGTGAAAACTCAAGGGAGGGTTGTTTTAGGGTATAGGGATAGTAAAGATGAGAGGCAAGTTGAAGAGTTGGGTTTGAAAGTTGGGGTGGAGAGAGAGATAAATAAGAAGAAAAAGAGGTGGTGGGGGTGATTCTTTGATGATTCGAGATTCCGTTTTTCTTCTTTTCACTGTATCTCTATCTATCTCGAAAGGGTATCAAGACATCAAAAGAAGTTGAGTTGAGCATCTGCCGTACAGTATTGATCATGACGTAAGAGGGATGGATCGTTGAGGAAACATCAATCCACTAGTGACTACGTATGAAAGGTTGTCAATCAAGAAAACGAGTAGGGTATACGGCTTAGGGGATTAGGGGGTTACACGACTTGTCAGTGTTGTATACTTTGAATGCGTACATTGCTGCATTTCATATCTTAGATTGTATGCCAGTGATGGTCATATTTGATGTATGTACTCCGTAGTGTGGTCTCTATCTCATAGTAGAGGGACGGTTCCCAAGTCACACAAACCTCACCTCATTACCTGCCCGAACGGAAGGAGGTAACCCATTCCACCATTCCCCAACTTGTCTTTCCGGTTTGTTAGGAGGTTTGACACTTCTTATCTCTATCCAATCAGTCTGTTTGACTCCCTGAACTTTTTCTATACTGTCTATCAGTTTCTTCTCCCCTTCCACTCCTTTCTCCTCAAGTTGAGAATTCTCAGAACTCTTCCCCTTTGGTGTCTCCCCCGTCTTCATTATATCTGTCGTTTCTATTTGAGTTGTAGTTTCTGTCGATGTGCTCGATCGCCGAAGAGATGATCCAACTTGAGTGGAACTACTCATGGAGGATGAGTGAAGAGCGCATTTCACCAATAACACCGGAGGGGAACGAGATCTAAGGAAGATTACTGTTCCTGGTTTTGCTTCTGGGCAAGGAGGAGGTTTTTGGGCTAGTTGTACAGAAGTGAGTTGAAGGATATATGCTGTTGAAGATTGTCTTTTTGCATCGTCATCCCTCGCTTTCGAAGAGATAGTGAGACCTGATTGAGATATAGAAATGGCATTGTCGGGCTGAGACGGCGAATCTTCATTTGACTGATTTACATCTTGCGACTTTAACAAGTTTCGGGATGAAAAGTTCGTCGTGTTTGAAGTTGGTGAAGACAAAGGGTTCGGAAACACCACTTCAGTCCATAAACTTTGTTGATGTCCTATACCTCTATACAACCTCTCTACCTCTTTCGCACCCTGTTTCTCCCACTTTACTCTTCCCATCTCTTTCCTAATTTTCGGCGCCCTAGTCATCTCTTTCTCATCCTGCTTGAAACTCTCCGCTTTACCATCCTGAACTTTCCTCAATGTTTCAACTAACAAATCCGCGCCTTTGATAGCTAAACGAGGAAGGAGAGTTGAGTACGTATCTGAATCACAGACATTTTCGGGGGAAGTAATACCTAATATATCTCCTGCGTCTATACCTTTCCCACGTTCGACAAGACGTTGAAGGGTGACACCGGTCGTTTGAACGCCGGTTAGGATGGTATGTTGTATTGGGGCTGCTCCTCGGAATTTTGGAAGAAGGGAAGGGTGAAGATTGAGACGATGATATGGGGGGAATAGGGAGAGAAGAGGGGAGGGAAGGATGTGACCGAAAGATACGGTCAAGAGAAGGGAAGTTGGGTTAGGGGAAGTGAATGGATTTGGGGGCTAGGAGTCAGTTTGACTTTGAAATTTCCTCATGATTGGGAATGAAGTCTTTATGATGGAATTGGTGTTTGTAAAGGAACAGAGAGTACATTTTAGATGCTGTAGAGCCCGACAGCAACGGTACATGTAGATGAGACAACTTTGGGGGGGGGGGACTCACCACAAAAGCTCTTATACCTTCTTTCGGTACGGTATATATAGGCAGACCATGTCGTTCTGCATATACACCTAATTCCGCTTCTTCAATCAGACTTTATCAAGTTGGGAAAAAGAAAGACAGACATTTGTAGATTTGTACATGTCTGGAACGAGATTTCCCCCCTCGACCAACATCTTGTTCTCCGGGAACTAACACATGAATGCTTTTCCATATATCTGTCGTCAGTCATCCGCCCATTCCACCCATTCCAAGTCGTCAGTAGCCGGTGAACATTGATGTGTGACCTTTGATAGATTCCATTAGATACATGTAGGATCGGTGGGGAAGAGGACGCACCTTGAGCACCGAGTAGGGCTTGAAGAGAAGAGACAGAGAACGAATCCGATCCGCAGAACAAAATGTCAAACCGTTTATCCCTTATCGCATCGTTTGAGTAGCTTCGAAGACCACATAGAAGGTTATTATACCTCCGTATGGGTCGTACAAGCATGAGCGAAGGGACGAGTGTAAAGTATATAATTGAAAGTTGTCATGTATGTACCATGGGTAAGGAAGTGACGGGATGGCGTAGAAAAAAGGAGTCGTATTCCCACATACGTATCAGTCCCTTTACCTTTCTTCCATCTATCCATCTATCCTTCATCTTTCATCAATTCTCTGTCATATCATACACAACGTCTCTACGGCCCATAGCATAGTATTGTGCAACAGTGAGAACTCTACAAATAGGAGCTAGAACAAGGACAAAGCGACTGGTGAGAGCTGAGGGCGTGGACGACTGCGACTTGAGAACTATTCTCGGCACAAGGAGCCTTGCACAACACACAATGTCACAACAGTGATCACTATACTCAACCGACTTGACATGTTCTTGGGTCTCTTCACTCGTTTAGAATATCACTTTGAGTTTTCGGATACCCAGAACGACCGAGGGGATGAACGACACTAGGGAAGGCAAATTCAGTATGATGTGGAAGATGGTATTCGCGACTCTTTGGATCGGGATCCTATCCCCTATGACGACATACGCATACATCCCTGCCATAGCGGTCAACGATACCTCCGGTCTCAACCTCACGGATTCAAGTACTATCAGTATTTCTTGGACTGACCCCGACGGGGTGTTCTCAGGCGGGGTGTGAGTTCTTTTCTTCACGTCGATATGTATGCTCCTGTCGTGAAAGGGGCTTTCAGACCATGTAAATCTTACATAGAGAGAGAAGCTGAGGTTATCAGTGAAGTTGAGAGGGACTGTCTCGTGGGATGTATAGTGATTGGATGATGTGCGGTCCGTCTGCTTTAGGAGATCAGGAGTTTGGTGGTGAAGGAAGAGTCAGGCTTAGGCGTGTTGAGCAGAAGAGTAAAGAAGAGGGGACCAAGTGGAGGGTTTTGGGGGAAGTAGAATAATGTTGACCTTCAGTTCATATCAACTTGAAGCTGACGTTCGAACGGGAGGAACGACTAGTGGAGCTCTTGTTCATTTCACAGAAGCCTCCATGGGACAAAACCTCACTACTAGCACACCTTGGATAGCATACATCAGTTGTGATGCCAACGAGACCATGGCGAGTGAAGAATGGGGTGAGTCGTTTGTTCCTTCCTCGACCTATATGTAGCTATTCAATACGCATCCCATAGCAGATCGTTCACATTCCATTGAGACTCACCAAACACCCGTCAAGCTTGACAAAATCACCTGCTTATTTACAGACATCTTCACATTGGCCAGAGATCGAGGTGCCGTGTCGGCATTGTTGTATTCAGCAACATCTCAATCGTGTCTACTCAATCCTGAATACATTACCGATTTTGAAAAACCACTAGATGTGTTTGCGACCAAAACGGTTGACGTAGCTACGTGAGTGTTTCCCCCTTTCCCTCACTCCCTATCCCTCTGTTGTCTATATGATGGACAGGGTGAACTAATAATGCTTGATTATGATATAAGGAATATTTGAATCTAGCTCACTCTCAGACTCATCGACTCTCAATTCAACCATACAAACGCAACCTTCCTCACCTACAACGGCACTCTTCTCAACATCTCCGGAACGACGGTTAATCAATCTCTCATCGGTAATGCACCCAAGACCAAATCTTTCCTCATCGGCACTCTGGCCGCTCACAACTCGTCTGGCCAAGCCACTCAAACCTCCGTACCAAATTCTTCCTCTCCGTCTTCCCCCTCCAAAAGCAAGACCACATCAGCAGCAATGATCGTACTATACGTCATAACAGGTACTATTACCCTTCTTTTCGTCAGTATGCTCATTTTGGGTGCTCGAAGAGCTCGACTTCATCCTGAACGATACGGTCGTCGAGATGGTGATGCATCACAAAGTGGCCAAACCACAGCGGGAGGGATAGCACAAGCAATCCTTGATACGTTCCCGATCATCAAATTCAATCGTCATGTGCAAGATAACCAACCTAAATCATTATCGACAGAGTACGAACTCGCCAACACCCCTCAACCTCCATTTCACACAGAATCAGGATCAGGATCATTAAAAGGTTCACAAACTCGTCCCTCACAAGGGTTCACTCACAGACCACGTCCCTCAGGTGATATGGAGAGAGGTACTTCAATCGCCTTACGAAGTTTGTATACCGACGAAACGGGGTCTTTCCATTCCGCTTTAGATCACATGGATGAAAGAGGAGGTTATGATCGTGCTTCTGGGTCAGGCATAGCATCAGGATCAGGTTCGAGAAGATTGTCCGTGGTTTCGCCTACAACATCTAGACCCGTTTCGAGTGGTGATATGCCACTTTCAGCACGGGGGATGGATGAAGGTGCGCAAGATCAATGTCCTATTTGCTTATTGGATTTTGAGGAGGGAGACGATTTAAGGGTTTTGCCTTGCGAGAGGGAACATGTTTATCACCAAGCTTGCATAGATCCTTGGTGAGTATGATACGTCTAATCCTTGCCCGTTAAACCTCACCTCGCGTAATTGCATAGACGGGATGATACACGTACGATTGCTGACGCTTAGGCTACTTCAAGTGTCTTCTAGTTGTCCATTATGCCGTAAAGGTCCGTATTTTCTTCACTTTTATATCATTCTTCTATGATGATCATCCCCCTATGTCCCTTATAGGACTGCGCTGACATTTAGATTTTAACCCCCACGCCCCTCCTCCCCCACCACCCCTCTCACCTTCCGAATCACCTCCCATCTCACCCACTCAAGTCGCTCCCACCCCTTCCGGATTCGTAAAATACCTCCATTTCATGCGTCGTGAAGGTCGCAGTCGTCGGCGGACACGTGCGAACACTCATACCAGCGGTCGAAGTGGTGCTGAGAGCACCAGTGGTTTAGTGGGAAGTGGGAGACAGCGAGAAGCCGATCAGACCGGGCCCGGAGGCTATTGACAAAAGATCCCATCCATCACCCTTTATTCTCATTCATAACATCGACGCTTTGTCACTTTGCACGTTTATCTAGCTCATATTTCTATCCTATGGACTTTTACGCGGACGACTCATCGCGTTGCCATCCTTCGTCAACCTGACACCTTTGCTTATCTCTCTCACTAGTAGGCCGGTCTACGGATCTAACGGCTGTCCAATCTTAGCTCCTACCCTGTCACTCTCAGGCATACGTCCGCGCCTACTTCCTGCCTTCAAGCGTGCGTCTGGCATCGAGTCAGTGCCGAGAAGAGACCGATGCAAGGGATGAGAAATGACGAATGGGTCCTTTGGATCCTTCAGTCGTTGACCCGCGAATGACTGACCTTTGACAGAGATCCCTTTGGCGACTACCTTTCCTCTAGACCTTTGGATGATGCCCTCAAAGCCTATCCCGACTTCGAGGCGAATCGGATTCGGGTGATCTGCTCGTCTTCAACCAATGTCTGATGGGTGCAAAGGCGGGGTTGAGCAGTAGCCCGAGAGTACAGGGGAAGAGACAGGGATATGGGATAGTCGTATCCTTCCACTCGTCTCCTCCCGACAGGATGACAGGAGAGAAACTGTTCCTTTGCTCAAGAAACGAAAGGCCAAATCGATTTCAAAAATCAAGAGGCTCGGGCGAGAATGAAAAGCACATGGAATAGTTTCATCCCGCATTGGTCTCTGATATTACTTACCATTCAACATCTGAACATCCCTCTCTTTCAACACCTTTCATCTTTCAACTTTAACTCTCAGCTCGTACCGTAAACTCACCCTCAGTTTCGAGTACTGTCTCTCTGGGATCCAACTATTTATCATCTCCTCACCTTTCCTACAACTGTCTTTACTGATTCTCTCACCCGTTCTCCCTTTGTCCCACCCGATATTGGCCCAATTGGAGATATCATCGATCTCCGTCCCAAGGCGTCTGGGATATCTCGATCAGGTCGATACGTTCAGGATATAGATTTCGAGCCAAAAAGAAGAGAGAGTGATTCAACAAGATGGGCTCGTAAGTTTTCACAATAACTGATGAAGGGCGTTGCTGAGGTCAGACCGGCAACCTATGCTTTCGCACTCCTTGTGTAAGTATTTCCTCTCATATCACCCCCTCTTCACTCCTTACGCTTCAGTCCCTTCTCTGTCCGCCATTCCATCTTCTCAATGCTCTTCAACATATTCTCATGCGTCATTGCACTGTCAAATCGCGATGAGTCGTCCGCACGTCTATCCTTCACTCCTTTGCATGACCGTTCACCCATTCCTTTGCCCGGGTCTACAGGAGGGGAACGCAAGTCGTGGTCGGCCTATGGTGGTGGCTGACAAAACAGGGTCATGACTGGTATCGTGTTTGTCCTATGGCATACATGGCATTATGATCGGTTCAAGTGAGTCTTCAAGTGCTTGTCTTGGGGCTGTACTCCGTGTGCTCACTTCCTCTTGTCCCGAGTTCTTCTGTCTTGATAAGGATCTTGTTTCGATCCGAGAATCTTGTTCGCAAAGTATTTCATATCGAAGTTTACATGAGGGTTTTTCGAAGATTATAATGGTGGATGGGCAAAATGTCGGAGTACAGTGCCGGACAAGAGAGGTGGAGAAGAAACCGATCAATGGAGACAGTTGACGGATGAGTAATCTCGGACGTGGTTGATGAACAGGTGCTTGTGGTACACCAGACAAAATTGGTTCACCGTCTTAATGGTCCACGTCCTCATGACTTCCCTGATCCTATTCCTCGTTGCCAATAGTTTGCAAGTACACGTATCATATAAGACTGTGAGTAACCCCTGTCATTATTTTGTTGCTATATGACACTACTGACCGACAGTATTATGTTCCTGTCCTCGGACAAGTGATTGAAGCCCCTTGGCAACTCTGGCCAGAGAAATATCAACATCTTTGGCGTCAAAGCTTATACGTATTTACCGGTGGATGGATTTTACTTCAAACAGTTCATTTAGAAGAGGTCAGTCAGACCCAACTCCCAGTCAAAACTTGCTGACAAATAGTTTCTTTACTGGGGTTATCTTATTCAATCGATTAGAACGCCAGGAGGACCTAAACGTACTTGGCTGCATTCAGGTTGGCTCAAACTTTTCCTTGGTGTTGTAGCATGCAGTACGGCATTGTTATATGCTGCTTTGGGAATAGAAACCACAAATTTGGATATGATGAGGGCGTACATTTTCGTAGTTGGGGGTACTATGTCTTGCACGTAAGTTTATCAATCTTAGCGTTTTGTCGTCATAACAACATTTCTGTTTCCATTCGTGTCGAGTCAAGACTTGTATCATCTAGCAATTAGATGGAGATTTCCCAAGCTTGTGAATGAGTCGTGTCGTTGGGTGATTGTGGGAGGTGATATGTCTAATACGGGGATCGAAGTATAAAATGCTGATGATCAAGAATGGCTCTCGCTTCATGTTATCTTTGCATCATATTCCCTTCTTTCATTCGTAGTGTCACACGTATGGGTGCGACATACGAAGTCGTAGAGAGATTGTCTTTCTTCCAAGAAACGAATTCTATACGTACCGTTTTCCGATTGATTTATTCATCTTGTTTGGTGAGTCCACATTGCTCTCAACAGATCTTGATAAATATCCACAACAATTCGCCACCGTCAGACATACTCGAAATGAACCTTTTCTGATTTCGCCCTCATCAACCGTACTCGTCAAGTCAGAGAGAATCTGAAATTTGAATGTAATGAAGTACCATCAAAGTATTGTGCTGATGTCAGACTATCCTCTCCGCCGACGCTCTGAGCAAGAAACAACGTATCAATCGTTCCGCAGTCGGTACTGACATTCTTACTATTCTAGGATATCTTGGTTTATTCTGTGCTACGTGTATCAGTATCATCGTAAGTCTCCCCCCCTTTCCATTTCTTTCCTCTTAACTGTCATACTATTTTCAACGCTGACCCCTAAGGTACTTTTACCTCGTAATATGGCAATTGAATCCGTTCCAACTCAAATCCCAAATCTTCATCCTATGATCCCATACAAAAGACCACTTCCTTCAGCCGCCTCACACAAAGGTTTCGCAGAATTGGGCGATCGACTCAATATCGAACCTTCTGGTTTAGCACCTGTTCTCGAAGACGATGGAGAAGGTTACGAATTATCTCCTGCTACTCCACATGGAAGATTTAGACAAGAAGAAGCTCCTTTCGCTGGTGTGGCAGATAAGAGTAGGAAGGCTAGGATGAGTGAGATGCCTAGATTACCTAGTGTTTTACAAAAGTTTAAAAGTCCGTTGGAAGTTACCGAACATAAGAGACAAGGTCCACCACAAGTGTTTGTGACTACTAGTCATACGGTGGTGAGGGATAGTTGAGATGAGGGAGACTAGACTAATGAGGAGTGTTCGTGTGTCATTTGTTTGGATGGTGAATGGTGGGTGATTGTGGTGAAGTCTCAATGTAGACTTGACTCGGACAGGGTTGATGAGAGCGGATCGCTTGTGGGATTATGCTCGGAGAGAAAGGGAAGAGTGGGAAAGAAAACGGTAATAGTGAAAGAGGTGTCAGGCATCGGGGTGTAGTTAGGGATGTTAGTAGACCAAGAATTTTCCTTCTAATTTGTCTTTTGTCTTACAAATTGTTTGGTATACCGGGCATAATCTTTCGTATTGATGATGTACACATTCCTCTTGGATTTTCTGTCCTTGTCCGTTGACTTACTCCTCTTCACATCCTCTGTCTGATGACCGTCACCCCAGTATGTCCCGGAACGGCCCACAACAACACCTTTGTTTCTCCCTCCGATCCGTTCCACCGTCGAAGCACTCTTCTCTCCATATCAAACACCACTGTCCAACCTCGTATGTATCCGCTACCTAGCCAGTTCTGATCCATGAAACAATCACCATCCCCCCTGATCCTCCAATCGACCCATCCACCCTCTCTATGTCCGCTTGAAATATTGACTTGATACCGCTTGTCCAGCAACGACATTGAACAATGTCTCTCCAGCAGAGAGATAACCGTCCGCAAATGATTTGATGGAAGAATCAGGGATGAGATTTGTAGCTGGTCTATTGATCAGATCTTCTTCCCACCCAGAAACGCACACCCATTGTTCTTGTACAACATCTTCCATTTATGGTCTTGAAGGTAAGAGATTTCCTTCTTTTTGAATTTATTAGATCCCAGGTACAGCCTGTACGGAAAGGGCACTGTCACAAGCGCATGTTAGGTATTGTACACAGTCAGACGACATGGAATTTATGCAATATGAAAGGAAAGTCAATTATGGGAAATGATATTATTTGGACGGTGGGACAATAAGACTCACGAAAACCCAGTAGATTTCTTCACACCTGCCAATATGGCCGACAAAGCCAGAGCATCAAATGTATAATGAACAAGTTTTCCAATCATCCTTCTCACTCTTCTTATTGAGATGTCTCACGAGATTGGTTCCTTGTAGGCAAGTGTATCGCTCGGATCGGTCCGTTCAGTCTAAGGTCAAAAACGTTCAGAAGTGGTAAGGTGAGCAAGAGAGTAGTGATGCTGTCGGTGATGTAGTTTAAGTAGAGAAAGTGAAGAGAGAAGAGAGCACAGAGAGATTGATGTGAGGTTATATCACTTATGTGGTACTCTACCCGTACTCGTGGGGTGTCCGGCAAGTCCCAGGCCCCCAGGTTATATGCCGAACGTATCGGAGATTACACGCGTAAGTTATCGGCGATAAGCCCATTGGTATCGATTCCGTAGAAACTACAGCCCCCGCAGCATCCTCCTTATGCATCTTCACTTGATACGGTACATCCAACACTAACTTTACGGTGACCACGCGGCCCCGAATTTAACTCGCCACTTACTTACTGGCAGAGGGAGATTGCTTTCCTCTCCTGCTCACACTCGCTGAACTCGGCAGGACGGATAGGGACGGACGTCATCCCTCCAGCTTTCGACTTTCCCTCTGCTCATACACTATGACCACCTTGGTTGCGCAGTTAAGACCATTGAGGGTACTCCCATCTGTCAGACGTGTAGGTGATAGTGTGAGGTATCTGCATAGAGGTAAGTCTATTGGTTGAGGTACGTCAAATTGACACTTAGCTCGTGGATCTGACAAGGTGGCTTTCGCCTTCGACATAGTGAGTTATCTACAAAACCATCCCTTGTCTCAAGCCCTCCTCCTCCTACTATCTGAATCTATATCATTGTCAGGAAATAGATGATCTCTTTCCTCGGCGCTTCAGAAAGAGGAAGAGAAGATCAATGAGTGTGACAGCTTGTGCAGGAGCTGAGGAAGGAAAACCTCAGAATCCCGTCGAAGAGAAGTACTGAGAACAGGACGGCGTACTCAAACAAGGCGAACATGTCTTACCACAAGCTCGAAGGATTTTAAAGCTGTTATCTGGACAAAATGATACTCTTCCCAAGTCAGTCCGACATCACATCAAACCACAAAATATTTGTTGGGACAGAGGCCGGCGTACGCGATGTTGAGAGGCAAACTGAGTGACAGACCTGTTCCATTTTTGTTATTGACGAATGGGGGCGGTATGACAGAAGCAGAGAGATGCAAGGCTTTGTCGGAAGAGCTGGAGGTACCAGTGAGTTTTCCTAGTGTTACCATGATTCTCTTTAGATCACTCCTGCCTCGCTTCTTTACGCGAGCTGTAGCAGAGTCAAAAGGGAAAAACAAGGTAGACGTACTGACAAACAGCTGGGCCCAAATCAATTGGTACAATCCCATACGCCTCTACGGGACTACGTAATGGACTATGCGGATAAACCTGTTTTGGTCGTCGGTGGACAGGGTGATGCGGGGAGAAGAATAGCAGAATCGTCAGTAATATCGCGACACTCGCCAGAATGATAATTGTTCCCCGATCATCACGAATGGCTGCGTGGCTTAAACGGGCCATCCGCATGTCTTGGTGAGTCTCTCATCACCTGTCTCAACGTTCGGGATTCATCTCTTCCATCTGTCGTGGAACCCAGAAACCCACACACAAGACGCCATGACGATAATTGACCATGTTCGTTCGCCGTACGCTGACGGCACTGCCGTGATTAGCGAGTAACATCAGCTTTGACTGAGCGTTTTGTGTTTCTCCTCCATATCTGCCTCATGAGATGTGACTTGGCATGCTAATGGGCAGGCAGAATGCAGTACGAGGATGACACGCGGATCTGCCTCCTCTTCGTGAGTATTTCTTACAACCTGTCGCGCCCTCTCCAACACATTTTTTTCATGATGAGAACCCACCGATGGGCGGTCATACCTCACTGCCATGTGCTTCTGCGCTAAACGTCTATGTGTACAAAAATTAGACGGGCAGTGGGTCAAGGTGATATCCATCGATCTCTGATTTATTGTTACCATGGTTTTCCATTTTGAATGAGCTCGAGCTGATCCATGTAGTCATGAGCTCCGTGGTAACGTTATTCCGAAGGTCTATCTCGATGGTTCCAGTCAGGCGAAGCCAGTCGATTCAGCTGGGCATGACGCATGGGGTCCTAAGGTCTTGCTGATGGAGAAAGATATGGTTTGAAACGAGCGTACTTGATGCAAGATATCCTTGCCTGGAGATCGAGCGTGTGGGATCGATATGTTTTATCGGCGGAAGAGGAGGCTTTTGCCAGAGTGAGTGTGCTCTCTGGGACAGTTTGTGAGACAAGTGTCCACCAGTCATCCACCCCTACTCGCTACATCTCAACGGTCCCAATGGCTCTGTTTTCTCGCGCTACACTCCTCGTTGCTCCCCCATCGCACGCTGTCAGCCCGTCGAGACCCTCTCGAACAGTGCTTCACTTTGTCGAGTCATCCGGCCATTTCTGCGATGGATATAACTTTGAGATGCATGTTTGATACCAGACCGACATAGATTTCGCCTCCACACCCCTTCACGCCATCTTCGTAATTCACGACAGGGGTTTAGATTGGGGCATGGCCACCCAGATCATCACTGAACTACTCGCTTCTGATGGAGGGCTGCTAGGAACTAGACGAAAGAGACGATTTGGGGAGGAAGCAACGGGAGAGGTGCCGTTAGTCCTGACAAACCCGGATTTTGTATGGGGAACGTGGGTTTTAGGTCTGATTCCATCTCATCTCTTCTTTGTCCATCCTCAAACCCAGCAGGAACCGCATTGTTCGATGACAGCGATTCCTTCGGATTACTGCCTACAATCTAATTTCTATCTGCATAGTGACGACCGTCCTTACATTCTGCATCTTTATTATGGACGGGGAAGTTGCTGAGGTCGACAATCGATAACAAAGATATACTAATCGCAGTGACTACCCTTTACCTCGATTCGGCATGGGTGCCTTTCGCTTGGCTCTGGCGGCCGTGTATAACGTGAGTTCTCACTGGTGACAGGTACTTGTGCGGTTCGACTGACAGGGCAGGAACTCACAGGTTTGGATTTGACTTACACGCAATACGGAAAGCCTTACCACGAAACCTATGCATTTGCGGAGAAGATGCTTCGACAACATATAAAGGGTATGGGGCGGGATCCTTCAGAACGATTGAATGTGTGAGTCTATCTTACTCCTCATGTTCTTCCATCAATCTATCCCCTAATTATCTGTGATCACTTTCACGGAAGATTCTTGATCATGTCCGCCGGTTCATTCGTTGCTCCACAACCTGCCTCGCTTTGTAGTCTCACCTCATATGTTGGCCGCTCGCAATAAAAGCACCAACGTGAATGGTCAGCCTGCTAGGAAACCATAGGCAACGCTGACATCATAGGTACATGATAGGAGGTGAGCTTTCGGTACCTTGAGTCTGATCAATTGGAATAAGCTGACGTGCAGACAACCCAGAATCCGGTACATGTCTCGGCTGGATCGGAGGTATCATCAGCTGACATATAGATATAGCAGGTGCTAACTCCTACGGCTGGTCTTCGATTCTGGTAGAAACTGGTGTGTTTAAGAAAGAAGAGGGACCTCCTGTCCATACGCCTTCCAGAGTAGTTAAAGATGTAGAAGAGGGTGTCATGTGGGCTTTGGAGCAGGAAGGATGGTGAGATGCATCGTCGTAGAGCACAGGTACATCTATTTTTACCACGTGGCAGATTAGTATTGCATTAGGAATTTGATCGTCTGATTACTAATTGAGACTGTTGAAAAGCGTCAAAAAGGTTATTGCATTCCAACTTTGACCAAGTCATCCTTCTTGCAATTGAATCATCCATCGCTCTTCAACCACTCGTGTATCACCTCTTCACATCGTGTCAACCACTCAACCCTGCTCCTGTACATCTGTCCTTCTTGGACCTAACACATACAACACAATCAATACTATCATCACTTTGTCCGTCAAGTCACTTGTCAATCCTATCCCCAGTCTTCATAATCGGCAAAGAGAAACATCATGTCTTTGCCTAAACGTATTCTCAAAGTGAGTCTTCATCTCCCATTCTTTTTTCTTCCCTTCATGTACAGTACCATTCTTCAAACTTTTCCTGTCAGTATCATCATCATGATATCCTTCTCATCTTATCTTATCACCATATCGTTTGGCTCTGACCGAAGGGGTGCTCGGTCATTTGTCACAAATGAATTCATCTGTCACATATTCGAGGAAGAATGGAAGTATGATAAAGACGAACTGAAAGAAAACAAAGTGGACACGAGTATGAAGAGTATTAAAAGAGGTGTAGGTTATAGTTGACCAAATATAGGAAACTGAACGTCTTTTGGCGGATTCACCACCTGGTATTACCGCAGCACCTAAAGATGATAATTTAAGACATTTCGATGTTACTGTCGCTGGACCTGATTCTTCACCTTATCAAGGTGAGTGAAGAATCGTGTTATCTTCCATTACTTTCATTGAATTCTTACCTCGCCCTGTTTCGGATCCATTCAGTAATGTGCACCATACATATATCGAGAGATGATTCTCATCTGTGTGTTTAACTTCCATATTGTTCATCGCCATGCTCGCCACCATACATTCCTTACCACATTCACACTCCGGATAGATGTTTTGAAGTTTTGAACTATGAAACACAGAAAGCAAGGGAGTGATCTTGATCTTGTTATATGTACTGATGTTTAGGTGGTGTTTTCAAATTGGAATTATTCCTCCCCGAAGAATATCCTATGAACCCTCCTAAAGTCCGATTTTTGACCAAAGTCTAGTGAGCGATCTTCGTTTATAGTCACCTTCCACATCCAAGTCGTTTATGACCGTTCCGTCATCCTTGAAGTCTGTAGGAGATTGATCGTTGTCGCTCCTTGTGTCAATACGGTACATTCAACAACTATTCCACATGGTCTGTGCTCTTACAAAGCTCCGCTTAATCATCTCCTACCGCTGTGTAGCGGAACTCAGTCCGCTGCTTCTACCTGGGTTCACCAACGCCTTCATATCATCTTCTACCGTCGTGAAGCTTGGGACTCGGTCTGCTCCTTTGATTTGGTCCCTTAACGTGAAATTTCTTACAACTGACGGAGGGAATACCAGAGGGAAGTTTGCGTGACGTCTACTAACCAGCAGTCACCCAAACATTGGTACGCCATCTCTTACAACGCGGAACTGAGCTGATAAATAGACAAATTAGGACGTATTTGTCTAGATATTTTGAAAGATAAATGGTCACCTGCTCTGCAGATCCGGACAGTGTTGTGGGTTTTTCCAGCTTGCTAATAACAACATGCGTCGGTCCAAGTAACGTGCGATCTTGCTGCATGTTTGAATTCACCCACTACTTTTCCTGTACATCTCCATTGTGATACCTTTTCCAATCATGCTCCTTCATGTGACTCAGATACCTCCTCTAATCTACTAGCAGACCCGCAGTCCCAATCCATCGTCGACTGACGATTATACAGAGTGGGGAGCCTGAAGCATTCACTCACCTCCAGACTGTCGATCCAAGCTCTGCTCGGCGCCCCAAACCCCGACGACCCCTTAGCCAACGACGTGGCCCAACATTGGAAAGACGACGAGAAGGATGCTATCGCCGAAGCGAAGAGATGGACGCAACAGTATGCTCAGTGAGTTCGACGCATAGTGTTTTAGCAAGGAGTGTATAGCGTATGCTTGTGCTTTGCGGTTCATCATCCGAGCAGATGATCAGATGGAGACAGGGGTGACATGAGAGAATGTAATATACGATGTAGATGATTGCGATGCTTGATTGACATGGTCGCAGGTGATGATTGTCTAGAAGCCTGCATATCAGTTTGACACGCCCTCACATGGAACATCACTGAGAGCTTTCTTAAGAGACCCGAATCCTTGAATCATGTTGAGAAACACGAAAGATCTTGGTACCCCTCCTGCCCCGAGGAGAAAGTTCGACAACATATACAGCCTACAATTCCTGAGCAGGATACAGGCAAGAGAGGAGAAACGGGGACAGTGAACGAGGAAGAACTGAGATATGAGAAGGAAATGCTAGATACATTGAGATGTTGAACAAAGTCGAACACTCACAACAATCACAATCAAATGGACACAAAGGTGTTCCTCCAGAAGTAGGATCGATACCTAATTCTGATTCTTTATAAATCAAAAAACCTTCTTCCGTTTTTCTTCCTGTGCTCATCAGCTACCTGTCCAGACTTCTTCCCCTTCCCCCTATTTCTCATCCCCTCCCCCTATTTCTCCTCCCCTCTCCTCCCCCTTCTTCTGCTCTCCTCCCCCTCCCCCTCTCTCCCTAATTTCCTTATTCCTCCTTGCCGTATTTGTTCTCCTTCCCACCACTCATTTACTCTTCCTCATGATCGTCGTTCTCCTGTATGCATGCTGTAGAATGAACATTAACTCACTAATACCTTTTGAATCCCTAAAAATCTCATCTTCTTCATTTTCTTTCCTCCTTTTCTTTCCTAGTGATTTGGTAGGGAGAGTAGTATCGATAATTTGGACTTTTTCTGAAACTGGTGTCAAACTCTCTGTCTCCGTCTCCTTCTCTTTCTCCTCTTCTTTCCCATGTCTTCTTTTCTTCTTTGTAGTTTTGGTATTACTGGTGTCAATTTGAGGATTAACGTGAAACCCATTCCCTGATCCGACATCTTTCTTGCTGTTCTCAGAGGAAGGATGCGATGATGAATCTGATTCTGAATGTTTTGACTTGAATGATTTCTTAGAGACTGAAGATACGTGTGGAGCTTTGGAATGAGATTCTTGGGACTTGGAGTGTGTCTTAGAGATGTGGGAAGTATTAGGGATGGATGAAGAAGGTTTTGGTTTTTTGGAAGAAGCGAAAATATCGTCAATGTCTTTTGATATTGTCATGATAGTGGTAAGTGGGTTGATCGTTGGGGATACCGGGATTATTATGAGTGATTCGAATTGAAAAGACTAGATCGAAAAGTCAACAGCTGGATTATTGATGCAAGATTGGTTCTCACCGTGGCAGAAGTTGCTAAAGAGAAGTAGTTGAAGATACAAGTAAGTACTAAGTTACTAATAAGGGGTGGAAGGGAGGATGGAGAATACTACTTTTCCTGCTCAAACTTTTTCAGTGGCAAAAGTCAAAAGTGGCATCGAAAACCTTTCAACATCGTCCATAGTATACTTGCGATTGATGCAGTATAAGAACAACACATTTATTCCTCCCCATCTCACTTCAAACTAACCCCATCAAAGCCTCTGACATCTTACCTAACAATTCAACCTCCTTTTTCACCCAATCCTCCCCTACCTCCCTCCTAACTTCCTTCATCTTCCCCACATCCACTTTTTTAACAGTCAACACATACCCAGCAGAAATAGGTCTATGATCCGATATAGTAGTTTCGTATCTCCTATAACTAACATTACGTATCCTGGTAGATTTGCTATGTAGGATTCTATCACACCAAGCTGGTACTCTACGTTTTTCACTAGTATCGTATGAATCGGAATTAGGATCGTATTTGTATGTTGGAGCGAAACGTATGGGAGGTTCTTCGAATGTACGAAGTCGGAATGAATGATTTGTACGCATTTCTTTACGAAGTTGATCGTGTGATAAAAGATAATTGAAATCGCCAACGTGAATACTGGAAATTACATTTTCACGTCTTTGGTCAATCCGGTACTGTAAGTCAGTCTTCGATCTAATGTCCAACTGAATCCCCATTCCCTTTGATCTCTCACATATGAGCAAGGGCTATAGAGTACGCATGGGATATCCCAGGTTGGTGTGAGCTTAGTGGAGAAGAGATGATACCAGTACTGTGTAGAAACAGACTGGTGATCATGGACAGAATAAGGAGAGATCAAAGTCAAGCAATGTGGTAAGAGCGGAAAGTGACATGATAAGTAAGGGAAATGAGGGAGATATCAACGGACCCTTAACTCACATTCATATCCCCATTCAAAATAACCATCTCATGATCCATTATCCCAGTCCCATCACCTCCTCCAACAAACGCCAATTCGTCAGAAGCAGGTAAGATAGCTCTATCTTCCATTATAGCAGCTATATCTGCGTTTCTCGCAGCACGTTGTGATTGACCAGCGGCAAGATGAACGTTGATGAAACATAAAGAAGTATCATCGATGATGAGACGAGCGATGATAGCACCTTTGTTACCGTAGATACCACCTATTCCTCTGTATCGTCAGTCGAGCCTTCCGGGTCTTCGCTTGCCGGATGATAAACCGCTTTGTTCGTCATAGCGATTACTACGATAACAAGTACCGTGCGTTGAGTTCCGACAGAGAGATAAAGACACACTTGATGGAGTGGACAGAAATGAAACAGAAAGACCTACCGCTTAACAGTACATATATCCAAAGCCCTCAAAGCGTCCTTGTTACTACTCTTCACAAACACACAAGTGAACAATCCCACCAGGTTTTCCGAATGAACTTTGACATACGACACATCCGGCGAAGCAGACATTTTCACCGCTAATTGCAATTTATCCAGCCATTGTCGATAAGCCAAGGTGATACGTTCTCCTCCACCCGTGGGATCTTTCTTGCCGCCGAAAAGAATAGTTTCTGAGGTCAGTCAATTGATTTTTGTTTAAAGAATTGTATTTCTCTAGTTGCAGGAGCCGTGAATCTCTTGTGGTTGCTGAAGCTAATACTATGGCAGAGATAGAATGGTTGAGAAGATGAAGGTATCGAAGAGCTCCAATTAGGCATATGTTAGAGAGCAAGGGTGTTTGATCTTTGTATGATGAAGGGAGTAATAGGAATATGACCTGGACTCACTCGCCGTCAACTTCCTATCTGTCAAAGGGATGACTTCCTGAAATCCAAAGACGACAATATCAGGCGATTCCACAGATCCAAGACATTCTTCCAGAAACAAAGCATTAGCTTCTGAACCCGCCAAGTCGGTAGGTTTAGCAGAATCTATGTTCCATGAACAGACGAGTAGTCGGATATCACGAAAGGTACAATAATCAGGCTGACGTGTGATCATTTGAGAGTCTTTAAAATGAGCATTATACCTTTACTCTGGATTTCATCACATCTCCTCCGATTGATCTTGTTTCAACTAAGAGCGGAGTTTATACACTTTGTTATTATATAGACAGATAATATTGAAGAAATTGGAGATGAAGAAGACTAACCTATCCACTCAACCGCTAGGAGACCATCCCACGCTCGTACCGATTCTCTACTGCAAGACCAGCAAATGAATCTTCCAGTCTTATTCATCAGCTCTTATCACTCATGACTCAAACAGGTCTACGATGAGCTCACGTGTTCTATAGACCAAGGATCTACTCTTAGCTCATGTATTGAAAGTTCCCTACTATTCAGTTTACTCGATCAAGAACTTGTTCACTCACGGATGTGCTATCCATAAATTCGTTGTCTGCCAAGGTTGTTCTTTCACGTCCCAAGCATGTATTTGACCTTTTCTATTCCCCGCCCATAATCTTTCCCCGACACCCTCTAGACTCAAAATATCACTGACAGATATTTTGAGAACCTGTAAACAGGTCAAATCTTCCGTAGACCACACTGATACAAAACCACCCTCATGACCTAGATACACTTCCTCAGGTCTGAGAGGCAATACAGTGGCAGATGTCACAGCCCCAGTCCATTCGCTAGCAATCACAGTCTTACCCACAGGCATGGCACCAGGGGCACAAGGTTCGTATACCCGGATAGTGGGACCTTTGGAGTTCGCAGAAGTAGTCGATCTGACAGCTGGAGCGGAAGCGGTCCATAGTTGTTTACCTATCATTTTGGCGAAAGTGAATTTCTCCGTTATGCGCACTGTTCTGATTAATCTAGGGGAGTCTGTGACCTTGTCTGTCGAGAGTGAAGAGAGTGAAAGATCTGGAATATTTGACTGAGTGCTTGGTGTAGAGAGACTTGTTTGTATGACTTCGAAAACGTGTAATTTTCCGGCTTCTTCGAGGGATAAAAGGTATTGCTTGTATCGAAATATGTTGACCACAGCTGAAGAATGCATGGCGGGTCTGGTATCGGTCACAAGACCTTGTCTGATGTCAAGTTCCCATAAATGACCATCTTTAGTACCGCACCACAAATATCGTCCTTCATCTGCCAAGATAGCGGCGGGCCGAAAACACAAGGCCGTCACACGAGGTTCTTTAACCCGGAAGTCTAGACCCGTGTCTTTGAGTTCCATGGTGAAGATTGGAGTATTACCCATCTCAGTGTCGAACACTCTGACCTGATGAGCGGCAGTGCAGACATGTCTTCCAAATGTGGCAAATGAGTATATAGAATGTGGAGGTTGAAGTCGAATATCCGGTACGAAGCTAGGTGGACGACGATTGGCATGAGTAGAATCAGGATAATCTTCCAAGAGTTTCTTTGCTGAAGAGGCGAAACCTTGAACAAGTTCTATGCCGTCGTCATCATCATCGTCCGAAGACGAGAAGTCGCCAGAAGTCGAACTGGGGATTTTACGCCTAGGTGGAGATACAAGTCCGTTTGCTATGGCCGTTCGAGTGGGTGGAGGAAGGGGTTGGAAAGAACCCACCGATTGGGATGATGAACGCTGCATCCGACGAGGAGATGGCGGGACTGAAGAGGGGAAAGGATGATGTGGGAACTGAGGCATTGCAGTCTGAGAACCTGAGCTGACGGTGGCGTGACGTTGAGGTAGTCGAGGAGGTAAAGTAGGTTGTGGAGGAGAATAATTCTTACTGAGGGATAGACCACGGGATCTTTGAGGTAGTGGTGGTTTTGAAATTGAATCTGAGGAGACTGAAGTCCTCATGGTGGCCTTGGAATGTGGCTTACTGTCGGCTGGGGGTAAAGGAGGAGGGAGAGACGTCATGACTTGTTCCACAGCCGGGGGCAAAGTAGGCCGTCGAACGGGAAGTTGAGGAGGTCGAGGGCTGGCAGAGGGCGGTACACTCGTCGTAGAATCATGTTCGGAGGGTCTACTGGAAGGGATAGGCGAGGCAGAAGGAGAGATACGATGAGTCGGTTTGAGTGATCGATTGGGTTGGGGAGGTACAGGTGAGGCTGACCGTGAGAGTGGGGGAGGTGGGGGTGGACCTTTTGCGGGTTTGACGGAAAGTAGAGATTCGTCTGACGGTAATGGCATTGGGCGGGGTGTAGGAGTTTTCGGAGCTTGAGGTGAGGATACCGCAGATGTTTCTTCAGATATCACCGTCGGCGTAGGTGGGATACGAGGTAGAATTCTTGCCCCGGACGTAGACCCACCATTTGAGGAAATACCTGTCGTCACATTCCTCGTAATGTCCTCAGATGGGATGACGGACGATGGTCCTACTGCTATTGGTGTAGTAGAAGGTGGAGCTTGGGGAGTGAAGACATGTGTTGTAGCTGGCCCGCCAAATTTGTCTGCCAAATCGCGGACCCGGATTGAGGTGGGCTGAACATTGGGTACAAGTTCAGAAGTAGAGCTCGATGCGGAATGAATGATGCTCTTTACAGGGATAGGAGGAGGCTCACGGTGGGTGGAATGAGGAGGATGGATAATCTGAGGTGTGACAGGTCTTGAGATGGGTAAAGGTGAACCGGCACCCAGACGTGAAGGACCTGTTGAGTGAGGGTGATGTATATGTTGCTCTACTTTAGTAGCGAGTTCTTCGAAACGGGATTGAAGTGATTTGAATGAGACGGGAGTTTCATCATCTTGTTGATTCGCTATGTTGGAAGTGACCGAAGAGCTTCTTGACCTCAAGGAAGGAGTATGACCCGACATGACGAAGAGGAAAGGGACATCTCCCTTTCAGACCAGTGTTTAGGTTTGTCGCTCAGTCGACCAAGACAATAGAAAGTTTCAAGGTGCGCGGTTGTATAGTAGGGGACAAGTAGGAGTGGTGTCGTTGTTGAATGAGAGTTGAAGATGCATACATAGTAAGATGAGACAGAGTCATGGAGAGGTGGAGGGCGGTGTCGGTGGTTAGGTTTAGGTGGACGGTGAACCGGCTTAGAATTTGGGTATCGTATCCTTCTTTGTCGTTTCATCACTTTCATATCTAAGCTACTAGCTACTTTCCCTTGACTTACTTTGTCCCGACACCTTTGTCAACGTTGATAGCTGACGTCCTGGGAATTGGTAAAGCTTGTTACATCTTTTGTTAAACCTCTTTATCATCGCCCACACCATCGCCGCTGTTGAGTCAGCCGTCATCGTCCCATCTCGATCAACCGAAATTTCTCTTGTTCCTTTTTCCTTCCTTCCTCCTGAGTTGCATCAAAGCCACCTATCAGAATGTCCACCGTCCCCAAGCATCGTCAGCTACCTGACAAAGAGTCCAAGCTTTTCAAAGAGCTCATTGTGAGCTGCCTCTTTTCCCTTGCTATCTGCATGCGCTCATGTCCCACAGGCTCAATATGAAGTCAAGCAATACAAAAAGTGCATCAAAGCAGCGGATACCATACTCAAGAAACTCCCCAATCACGGAGGTATGTCAAGATCTTTCAAGTTCTCCAGTCTTGTGCTGATCTAGTGTAGAAACCCTTGCACTCAAAGCTCTCAGCTTGCACTCATCCCTTCCCATGCCTCCCACTGTCGCCAGTTTGCCCAAACAGGAAGAAGCCGAGGCAATGGCTCGAACTGCTGTCAAAAAGGATATCACTAGTCATATCACCTGGCATGTCCTTGGTATCCTTGCGAAGAACAGAAAAGATTGGGAAGAGGCGTCAAGAGCATTTGCCATGGCTAGAAAGCAAGATTCCGTGAGTGTCATTCATCATCCAACTCTCTCCTCCTCTTGTGTACCTTTGATCAGTGGGAAAGCACAAAAATGAAATATGCTCATGAATAGGAAAACGTTCCCGTTCTTCGCGACATCATGTCCCTATACATGCACACTCGACAATATCCAGCCGCCGTGGCAGCAAGACATCATTATCTCCTCATGCGACCGCAGATACGTAGTTCGTGGTTGGGTCTCATGATCGCACATGATTTAAATGGGGACATTGAAGAGGCTCTCCAGGTGTATGATGGATATGTCAGCATGGTATATAAGGAAGGGATGTCCCCATCTGAGCATAGTCAGGTGTGCTTGTATGTCGTGAGACTGTGTATGGAGGCGGGATTGGATGTTCAGGGGTTGGACAGATTGGAGAAGGCATTCAGAGATGGTGTCGTCAGTCCAAGAGGGGAAGCGACCAAGCTGAAGGGTGAGCTCAAGCGAGTCTCTTCAGGGTCAAGCTGATGTAACAAGCTGAGATGTTGTTGAGATTGGGCAAAAAGGAAGAAGCCGAGGAGAGTTGGAGAGTATTGCTCGAGCAGAATTCGGATAGTCATGATAATTACAAAGGGTTCCTACGGACGCGTGGATTGTCAATTTGTAAGCTCGTTGTTTTGGACTATGATGTCGAACTAAGGAAGAGCTCCAACACTCGACGACACATCTCGAGAGAAGGTCGCCGAAATTTTGGCTGGGTTTGCTCAGAGCTATCCTCGATCATCGGCCCCGAAACGTATGCAACTTGATGTCCTTCAAGGTCAGTGTACAACTCGCCCTTGGCGGAAGTTCTGATTGTTTTAGGCGACGCTTTTCGATCATTTGCCCGACCGTACATCATCACCGGTCTTGAAAGAGGTATCCCCTCACTCTTCGTAGACGTCAAGGGAGTCTACGAAGACGTAGCCAAGATGCAAGCAGTGGGAGAATTAGTTGCGGACATAGTTCAACAATTAGAGAAAGAATCGTCACTGGAAGAAGGTTGGTCTGTTTCCCCGATGTCCACGAGCTCACGCAGATTATGCAACTTATTTGGTCTCCGTACTGATGTCCAGATACCACAGAACCACCTACGACCCTCTTATGGGCGTATTACTACTTCGCTCTTCATCTTTCCCATCCCTTACACCCTGAACCGAATCATTCTCGCTCGCTGGAGTTGCTCGAAATCGCCCTCAAACATACCCCCACATTGCCGGAATTATACATGGCCAAGGCGATCGTGCTGAAACGATCGGGGGATCCCCTGACTGCAGCGTATGCCATGGAGGAGGCTAGGTCGTTGGATCTGCAAGATCGGTTCTTGAATAGTAAAGCGGCCAAATATTGGTACAGAGCTGGACAGATCCAGAAAGCTGAGGAGTTGCTGGCGTTGTTCTCCAAGGTGAGTGATTTACCTCCGGGACATTCAGCTCAGTGTGAATACCTACACTGGGATATGACACACGCTATATGCTGGCACAAATCGGATCAATATACAGGAAGAAGAGTGACGGAGCCGTTGGGCGAGGCTGGACTCTCAGTGGTGAAGAGGTTGATGTTGACTTTTTTTTAGAAAGGCGCGCCTGTCGTGACCGACCAAACGGACCTTCAATGCCTGTGGATGATGCAAGAAGAAGGTGATGCTTATCGTCGTACTGGCAACCTCGCCTTGGCTCTCAAACGCTATCAATCGGTCTTCACTACTTTTACTGATTACGACGATGATCAATTCGACTTTCATACGTATTGCATGCGTCGTATGACGCTTTCTTCTTACAAATCGTGAGTGTCTACTCGTCCGCCTGCGCCTCGCAAAATAGATGCACTGTGGGCCCCTTTCACGCTGTCCACCACGACATAGGAAGCTATATTCTGGAAACATCAGCTCATAAACAGCTTGATCAAGTACGAAGATCAGCTCAGATCACATCCTGCCTACATTAAATCCGCTAGAGAAGCCATAGAGATTTACATGAGGATATCTGACGATCCTTCTTTGACCGAGGAACATTTGAGTGGGTCCTATCTCAATGTACTCGTCCGTTCCCACTGTGTTTCCTTATCACCTCTAGAGAATCTCCCATTGTTTCCATCGGGATTGCACTGACAAGCAGCGCCGGAGGAAGAAGCAGAGCGCAAAAAAGCTGCCAAAAAGGCACAGAAGGCCGAACAAAAAGCTCGAAAAGGTACAGCCAATTTCCCTTCCTGGTGATGTTAGCTAATATGTAGCTGCCGCAGCGACGAGTGATGGGAAGAAAGAAGATCAACCGATTCCTGATGATGATCCCACAGGAGAGAAGTTGTTAAAGACGGAGACACCACTGGAAGATGCGTTGAAGATTTGGAAACCGCTTGAGAAGTTTGGAAATGAGCGGATCGAAGTGTGGACGATGGGATATGAGATTTATATCAGGAAGAGTTGGTTCTCTTCCTCGGCGTCACTTTGACCGTATTCTTCCATTCTTCATTTCCTCTTCCGTCTCTTTGACTACTTGTTTTTCATTTGGTCTATCAACCTCCACTGTTCTGTCACATGGTACATGGTATGAGAACAACCACGCTGATAATTTCAGAGATGTGGTTAGCGGCACTACGTTGTCTCAAAGAAGCGTACTCGATCGACCCCGAAGATCCCACATTACATAAACAGCTCTACAACTTTAAACATCTTTGTAAGTCCTCCACAATTCCTTCTTCGTCTCTACTAATACAAAAGCTCAATCGACCGACATACCTCCGATGATAAAAGAAACAATCTCTACCGTCCTCCCTTCCCTCATATCTGGTGATTTGGAAGATTTCAACAAATCTTACCTTGACCGTCATTCAAATTCCCCTACCCACATCCTCTCTGCTGCTCAAGCATTGCATGAGATCCAACCTACCTCGGAAGAAATAATCACCATTTTGAACCGATTGATTTCTCCTGATGTTCGGATCAACATTCAAGTAATACTCAGAGCTCTGGAGTTTCTTCAAAGTGCCGTACCGGATGTAGTGGAGGAATATCGGGGTAGATGTCGAGAGAGATTTCCTTCCGCTTGGATTTTTAGTAGTTTGAGCGAACAAGTTGTCAGAGCGGAACAGATGGCTCTGAGTGTTGGGAGTGGTGAGGAACAGTCAAAAGCAGACGTATGATCTTTGACAATTACGATGAATTGATCTGAATGCATATCGTATTCCATCCCTCAGTCCTCTCCACGCGCTCTTTCCCCCACCCGCAATCGCCAACCTCCGACCTCCGACTCCAACCTCAAATGTACAAATCCTCTCCATGGCAAGTGCTCTCCAGACCTGTCCCTATATATTCCGACCAAGTCACTGGAATGAGAGATGAGGTCGCTGCTGTAACATGCTGTGAGTACTTAAAGTACGCCGTACGGTATAAATTGATCCGGGATGCCAAAGTGCCACATTGAAACCCACGCGTCGTACTCGTCCCTCTTCCCCCATAACTTACTCATGGCGGTGGTGTCATCTCTCTCTATCTATCCTTATCGCCACTCTATCCAACTCGTACCTTGTACAACATGGTCTTCTTCCCTAGACGTCAATCCCAACTTGAACCTATACCCACCACAGGGGAAGATAGTCAATATGGAGTGATGAGTATAAATAGTGATTGGTCTACTTCTTCGCCACCTCCACCGAGTGATATCCCCTCCAACTTACCTCCACACGAACCACTTTCAGGATTACATCCACCAAATAAACCTTCCACGTTTATCTCTCAAGAACCATCAAGAACATCTGTGATAAGAGGAGATACTTCACCAGAACTTAAATGGGAAGATAACATTCAAGATGTCGAACATGGATCTGGATCTGGAATGGATGGAGGGATAAAGGAATCATCATCCTTCATTAAAGAGAAAGATGGAGTGGAACAAACCCCTATCTCTCATAGATCTTCAATATCTTCAACATCTACGGAATCTCCTGATAGCCCTTCGACTGTAATGGCGAATTTTACTCCTGGTCCGATTAATAAAGAATTATTAGAATTCCCAGGTCTTTCCATTCCTCCCATTCCTCGAGAATCTTCACACATGTCATCCATCCTCATGTCCGAACATTCTTCCCATCATCACAACCTATTTCCGTTTTCTCATCAAGCACTGAACCCTCAGACTAAGGATTCACAACATCAAACTTTTGAATCTGATCATCAAACTCCAGAATCCAAAAATCAGACTCAAGAATCACATGGTCAGATATCAGAATCAACAATCGCTCCTAAACCCATCCGAGTAGGAGAAACTCTTAGGATAATGCGTCATACAATCAGTCTTGAAAGTTTACCTGATTTATCCCCACCTTCTTCCCCTGCATCATTAGCTTCTTTACCTTCGTTCGCCCCATCTCTTTCGTCACTCAGTCGCACATCCAGTCCGGCGTTACATGACGTATACGATCGTATCAGTCCATCGGGGAGAGAAATGGGAGAGATGGATTTGGTTTTACCAACGTTACATCTACCAAACGCTAGTTTACATCTTTCTTTGCCACTTTGGGAGGGTAAGGTGGATGGAGGATTGAGGGTGGCGTTGGTGGAAATGGAGGGTGGTTCTCACGTGAAGTATGAGAAAGATGCGACTGGGAAGGACGTGGTCAGACCGACCGGGGTGCATGGGACTACCATGACTGGGTTGGATGGATCGGATAAGGAGATAAATCAGGGATTGATAGAAGGATTGGCGAGCAGTGAAGTGGGGAATTTGGACCAGATTGGGAAAGGAGAAAGGAATGAAAGCGTGGAGAAAGAGAAAAAGTTGAATGCAGGGAAGAGGAATGATAAGACTAGAGAGGTTATCAACCTTTTGAAGGAAAGTGAGAAGGTGGTACAGTTTTGGGATCAAGGGAGAAAGGAAGTTGGTGTGGTGAGGGATGACAAGGTAGTTTTGAGGATCATGACGGGGTTGACACTGGATCAGGTGAGTGAATCTCAAATCCCTTAACTTGTTCTCTTTCTTCCCCTCACTCTAATCCCAGCCACTCGGCTGTGGATATTGTACGAGTCAAGTCATCACATCACTCTGTCCTTCTTCTGACATGTCGCGTAGTCTCTCACACGGCACAAGTCGAGGGTTGTTAAGAACTTCCCCCCTCACGCTTTCGAAGGCATCCAGATCTACGACCTCGTGGGGTCACTGACACACAGGCTAAAACAAGAGTCGAAGCGACATATCATACACTTGATCAGTTACTTCATCCGAAACCTCGTCTGGAGACGATGGATAAGTTGGAAATGTTAGTGGAAGGGTATGCTACGAAGGCTGATTGGGTCCATCTGGTTTATATCCTCGGAGATGGTGAGTTGGACGATTCAAAGCTATATACTTGTATTCCGATCTCCCTTCCCTTACTCACTCTCGCACTCTGACTTGCTCACTTTAGCATCGTCCGGAGTCCCACACCGCACACAATCCTACCTTGCTGACGCGCAGACCAATCAGACCGGGTGAAAGCTCTGTCGCATAGTGTACCCACCATGTCACAAACTCTCGATTCTCCGTCTTTCTTTCATCTCCCTTCATCTCCCCAAACTCACACTGTTTCCCCTCCTGACCCAACCCCTCGACCTTCGACCGTATCCCCATCAATCAATAATCCATCTGGCTACTTCGGTCCACGTCCTTCAACCTCTACCGTCGTTACGCAATTGATCAGCCTCATCGATCACACCCCTTTAGTCCGTTCCCACTCCACAGCATCTTTCCTATCTTGGCGCCCATCCCTTCGTCCTACCCAAATTCGTCATATGGAAGCTTCCTTTACTTCCGAATCATCACGCGACGTGGGAATCGTTCCCACTCTCGTACATTTAGGTGCTAGTGGGGAATGGGAAGCTACACTTTCTCGTCGAATGGCTCAACGAAGAGAAGCCGATTCATCAAGAGAGATCAGAGGTGGTAAACATGTTAGAGGTAGACCAAAGGTCACCAAAACGGAAAGACATAAACCTTGTCATCCACTTTTCCCACCACAATCCTCCAGTACGGAATCGGGTTTAGGATGGAGCAGAAAAATTCAGGATACCTTTGAGGGAGTTCGTGGTTGGGTAGGGGTAAGTGGAAAGTGGGGTTGGGTATGTGCTGTGGTCGTTGTTGTAGGTGCTGGTTGGTGGATGAGGAAGTGATATCTTGGGTAGGGAGGGTATTCCTTCTCATTCTCTGGTCTTCCGGTCTTTCGGTGTTTCCGGTCTTGTTGTGACTCCCCGGTGGTCATGGTCAGGATGAAGAGATGGGGTTTGGTGAGTCAATTAGATAGTAAGAATACGGTGGAGGTCATCTTGGGGGATGTAGATTCGTCGTTGTACAAGAGCAAAGTTGTCATTAGTGGTCGTCATTAGTAATTCTAAGAATGTAATAGTAGTTGTATTTCTAAAATGTATCAAGGTTAATAATCTCTCGTTTAAAAGTGGCGGAATCTTTATTGTTCCTCGTTTTCCCTGAGATATCTCACACACTCTTTCTTTCCCTTTCCCTCCTTGTCTCCCCTTCACTTTCCCTTCTCTACATCTTTCTTCCCTCTCTCCTCTCCCTCTATCATCTCATATTGACCGTGCCAGAATCGCTTCCCTTCCGAACACCAAGGTCCGAGGTCCGAGCTCAGATCCATAACAACTTCAACAAATCCCAAGTGTTCTCCCAGTGGCCAGTGGTCAGAAACAACTTAAACTCCGATCAAGAACCAAACTTATCACCCTTTGACAAACGACTTTCATCAAGAAAGGACAACTTTGTGGTCTGTGTAAGGACTGAAAAAAGCACGGATCTTGTTCTGTTTGTGTAACTGTTTTTTTGGTTTCAAAGCGTTTTCCCCATTCGACCTCCTTCCCTGTGCTTGGGAAGTGAAAGGGTTTCAGAAGGTTGGAAGCGGGGTGAAAGGAATTTGGAATTTCTCGGAGACCTCGGAAGTGGAAGGAACTCTTATATACTCGGAGGTCAAAGGAATCAAGTAACCGACCAAGGTCAGTAGGTGAGAAAAGGAGGGAAGGGGTGAGAAGGGAAAAGTGAGCAAGGATTGGACGATCAAAGAATTATCACATCCTCAAGGACACAACAGAAGTTTAGAAGAGGAAAAGGAAAACGACCAAGGGCGAGAGGAATTGCTTGGCGTATTGTCACCGCTTTGAGACGGACTACCTTTGGTCAGAGTCTTCAAATCGTCCGAACAGAGACAGACGTCTTGAAAACTACCATATTTCATCTCACAGAACCGAGAACCGAGAACGTTGAAGGGACGATATAATACCGTCTAACGTACTTGAAAACTCAGTGGGATAGTAAATACCAAGTTTGGACAATAAGTTCATTCAAGTATTTCTCCCATTCGACAGATCTTCTCTTGCCGCTCGACACGACAGGATTGAAGAATCGCCTGACACGACGGGATTGAAGAATCGCCTCACACAACGGGATTGAAGAATACTAGAAGAGTAGGAGATTTTGACATTCATACCAGGACGAATAGATAAGATTTGTAGGAAAGATAGAAACGGTCAGAAAGAGTGAAACATCAATTTTTGAGGGAAATAAAAGAGAATAGATAATAAAACAAGATGGGAGCTTGTGTTTCGTCAGAAGCGGATGATCCAGCTGAGAAAAGAAGTAAAGAGATTGATAAAGCTTTGAAAGAGGTCAGTTTGAATTTTCCAATTATGTATATCTCTCTCTTCATTCAAATCATCGTGAGAATTAAAGAGTCAATGTCCCTCGTAGTCGTTGTATCTTTGGATGCGGAAACTCTCAAATAGTTGTGAGAAATGCGTAGGTCTAGCTGAGGTCCATTTGAAGATCCATGGATCAATTGGTAGTGCCAAAAACGACGGAAACTGATAAGCAGGATGAAAAGAAGTTGGCAAAAGAAGTCAAGCTATTGTTACTCGGAGCAGGAGCCAGTGGGAAATCTACCGTGTACGTTTTGGCCCTATAACACCCATATAATCCCTCAAACACTAATTTCTATGTTTTCAATTCGTGTGAAAAAAGATTATATTCATTAACCTCCAGTCTCAAACAAATGCGTCTTCTTCATAATCAACCTTTCTCTCTTGACGAAATTGAAGATTATCGGAAAATCGTTTTCTCAAACCTTGTCAACGGCATGCGTAGCGTCATTGATTTGATGGACGAATTAGGAATGGCAGTGAATTCTCAAAATAGAAGACACATCCAATTGATAGATAATGAACCTCCTATCAATACCGGAGAATCTTTCCCAAAGGTTTATCATGAGGCTTTGAGGAGTTTATGGGAAGATGAAGGTGTTCAAACTTGTTATAAAGAAGCTTATCATTATGCTTTACAAGAGAATATGCCATAGTGAGTGTTTTTTTTTGTCCTACCTTTTCACTTGACCTGTCTGTATGTTTTATCTCCCCTCGATCGTCTTCCGTCTTCCGTCTCCATCACCCCCACCCCTTGACAGAACCTATCATCGGGGTTTACCTCACGTACATACACACATATATATATAACGCCTGTCACTGCGGGCACTTTCGACGTGGACCGACTTCGATCGTGATGCAATTTTTCTGTCTTTAACTTACGATCAGCTTCTTTTCTCAACTTGATAAACTGTTCGAACCGTCCTACACCCCCACATCCGATGACATACTACGACTGAGAAGCAAGACGACAGGTATAAGCGAAACTCGTTTCCTCCTTGCCGATATAACTTTTCGGATTTTCGATGTCGGTGGGCAGAGGTGGGTTCACTTTTACTCCTCTTCTCTAAATCGTCTCATCCCTTCCTCCATATCCCTAGCACCCAGCACCCAGATCATTCTCATTTCTTCCCCCAATCCTGGCGATGTAGAAATTAGTCCAAGTGCCAAATGGGTGACAGCTGGTTGGGTAGGTATGAGTTGAGTAATTGATCGAGTGTTGAAAAATGTAGATAGGCCTGGGAATGATTTCAAAGTGCGAATGGAGAAGATGAAGCGTATGCTGACGAAAAACAGATCAGAACGACGTAAATGGGCATCATGTTTCGAAAACGTCACCAGTGTCATTTTCCTAGTTTCTCTCGCAGATTATAATCAAGGTATCCTAGAAGATACTCAGTCTAATGGGATGGTAGAAGCTTTGGTCTTGTTTGATTCCATCTGTAATTCTCAGTGTAAGTGGTACCTATCCTCTACACTTTCCGACATGTCCCTTTCAGGATTTGTGACGAATTCTCCTGTATCTTTACCAGTTCATACGACGGATGATCTTTGCAAAAAGGCTCGAGACTGATAATCAGGGTTCGTCAAATCTTCCATGATCCTCTTTTTGAACAAAGCCGATGTCTTGGCGGAAAAGATTAAAGATCCCCAACAACAGATAGTTGACAATTTTGCCGATTTCCCAGGTGAGTCACGCTTCTTCGTACATTCATTTCTCTGCATCGTTCGCTGGACCTTTCGACTGCCTCTACCCAGTCCCAGTCCCATGACCACTCCCTTCCCTTCTTACCATCCTCTCCCTGTACTCATCTCGTGAACATTCATTGTAGCATCGTAACTTCAAATTTCAATCGATATGATCATCACGAGTGAGATTCCTTCTAACTCCCAGGCAAACCAGGCTCATTCACCGACGCTGTCGATTTCTTCAAATCCAAATTCCGAACTTTGAACCGAAATTCTCAGAAAGAAGTATATATACACGTCACGACAGCGGTCGATAGGGATAATATCAAAGTGGTCATGGCCGCTGTGACGGATACGATCGTTCGATCTCAATTACGATCATTGGCGATTATATAAGGGTGGGTTGGGTATGTTGATAAATCTTGAATATCTTACAGTATGTGCACATTTTAATGAGAGGAATACATTGTCTTGGTGTCTGGTGTCAGGTGTTACACAGTCGTGGTAGAAGTAGTCTTGGTGTGAGGAATAAGGGATCGGGGGTTAGGAAGGGGAAGCGAATGATTATAACTTTTCTTTTGGACATGGAACACGATATCTTGAAAATCTTGTACTGGGCTTCTTGGTTGTGCTATGCATTGTGATTCTTAAACATTGGTTTGTCTCTGATCTCTGATCCGTCCTCGTAGGGATCGTAGAAGAATACGCCGAGACATTTAAGTATGTTGTGAGACTTGTGAGTTTTTGCAGCCGGGTGGCCGGTGACCGAAACTAAATCCTATTGCCGAGTCTCATACTAAGGTATCCCTTCAGCCAATTGGTCACCTCTACCCTCTCATCCTATACCCCACTAGTTACTCTCATTTCAGACCATCTTGAACCCACTATCGACTAAACACATTTTCATTCTTTCACAACACAAGTTAAACTTCTAACTCTGAAAAAGAGTCAAGGATAATCCCCACACTTTTCTATCACCTCGGTCCCCCGCGGCTCGATCCAGCAAGTTTTAGTTGCTGAATACCTTACGTTTCAAGCTTAGCCCATTACATTCACATTCTTTTCCGATCCCCCAACTTCTTGTCAAGTAGTTAGGTTAATATTGTGATCTATACATATCCCCATTAAACCCATTATCGATCGATTGTTTACAAGATACGTTATACAAGAATAGGTCAACAATCCTACTAGTAAATTGTATACTACCAACCAAACATCGGCTTGGTCGGTACAACCCCGGATCTCCAGTTCTGGGTCTAGATCTTCAAACTGGATATATCTTCCCTATATATATCATATCCCTTCTCACCCTTGCTGTGTATCTGTTCGTCTGATCTATTGTATCTAGTGAAATCAGTGGCGACGGACATTATACTATACACTTTCAAATTCATTGTCAACATTTATCCATATACATTTCAAACCCACACCCACACCTACACCTACACCTACGCCCCCCTGCCCCTCATCTCGTCCGGACACACCAATCGACATAACAACGACTTGGCCATAATCACACAACTCTTGCTTTTCCCCCCTCAAGTACAACAGAGTCAGCTGGCTGTATCGACGATTTCGACCAGGCAGAAGATCATAATAAACATATCTCCTAAAACGACCAGAGAACGATAGAAGGAACAAATTTAGTCCCAATGTCAGGTTGTTTACCATGTACCAAACTTCGTCCTGAGCTTTCTCTCTTGAACGAATGTTATCCCCCTCCTAAAGCTCTTCTTCAAGCAGGACCGGATTACAGACCTTTATCTCAAGATCTCAGTAAGCTCACTTATAGTGCAAAGAATAAAAGTAGTTTGTTACCTAAGATAGGTGACGAGTTGGAGAAAAGAGTTGTGAAGGAAGCTGCTAGATCTACGGGGGGTTATACGAGGTATAGAGCGTGAGTCCGTTTCTTCCTCCGTCCGGATTATGTCCTCTCCGAGATCAAGTCACTCACTTTCTAATGTTCTGCCCCTCTCCTCTTAATGTTGTGATTCCATCATCCTGCGCACCCCTCCGCTCTATATCTTCTTACACTACTCAGTTAATCACATCCCCATCGGTCGCAGTTCCCAGTCGTTAGAAGATCTCAATTCTATAGTCATTGACAAGTCCCGCCGACTCACATACAGCTCCCTCCTCATATCCCTCGCCATACTCAAAACCCTCATCATCGAATGTAAATCCGACTTAGCTCTCTTTTCTCGTCCCATCATCCGCATAGTCTCCATCGCTCTCGATGTCAAGGTATACCAACAAAACACCCTAGATCTAGAAGTTGCAGGACGCGCCGCATCTTCCTTCATAGCATTCTGCACTTTCACCGACGGTAACTCTCTCGCTTCCGACCCTTCTCTCTCTTCCACTTATCTCACTGTTTTACGTAAATTCGGTGTTATGGCCATCGACCGTGGCATCAGACCATCCCCTGCCAACTCCAACAACAACGAAAAACAACCTTCCGATAGTGAATTACGAAACCGGACCCGTCTTATCGCTCTTGCCGCACTGAACGGAGCAGCCTCTTCAGACGCTCTTTTCTCTTCAGTCTCAGAATTTCCGAAACAAGTAAACCTAATCGTACCCCCCCTCATGTCCAACGTGTTCGAAGGTACTATGTCAGACCTCAAGTTGCAAACTGCCAAGATAGAAATGGACGCTTCACCTTCACCTTTTTTCTCCGAGTTTTCCGCCAGAAGACCGGTCAACGATCGTAGAGCTCCATCTTTACATGCTCACATTCCTGGTGAAAAAGGTCCATTGGCGTCTGACGTTATTCAAGCCGCTCAAAGATTATTACGAGCTCTTCTGGCTCAATGCCAAGTGACCCAAGCTTCTCATGTCCTCGATGCCGTCTTTGTGTTTCTCGACGGGACAGGTTGGACAGATGTTGAACGATGTTGCTGGTTGGCCGAACGATCCACCGCAGCCATGTCGCTTCAATACAGGTTTGTAGTGCCGACAAAAATTGTTGAACTTCTCATGGACATGCCCGACGGACCTGTGACGCACAAGCACACGACAGCTTTGGCCATGGTGACTACCATTCTGAATTCTCACACTTCATTGGTTGGGTTGGCCGTTACGGATCTTTGTAACTCGCTCACTACCCTTATCATCCGACGTATTCATCGTGACCCTCATGACGCTCTTCTTCCGCCATTGGTGCAATGTATATCCTCGCTCGGTACACACATCTATTACTCTGATCAGATAAACGACGTCGTCGAAGAGATCGCGATACGTATTTCACAAGTACCTCAAGCAGATAAAGAACGAGCTGAAATACTTCGAGTCCTCATTCATTGCATATCTGGTCTCATGACAACTGCTAGACTCGCGGATGAAAGCGAAGCTAGATTGGCAATACCTTTTGAGTCAGGTGATAAAGGCAAAGCCCCACAACTAGATACACCTCTGGAGGTTCCTCGATTACGGACCGGTCGACGAAATCCAATCTCTCCTGAAGTTTGGCAAGAAACTCTGGCCTTGTTATGTGAATCATCTTTCCCTGTCCGTGCGGCTTATGCGAGAGCTCTTCTCTTGTATCTTGAACATGAGATCCCTAAAGGGAAATCAACCGTTCGACCAAACGACATGACAGGATTCAGATTCTGCAACGCTCTTTACGCCGCTATATACACCCTTGCCATGTCGTCATGTTTAGGTCCAGGTTCACCTGACCCTAGTCCTTCTGCTACTCCTTCACAAACACCTCAACCTGTGCAACTCCCACAAATCGATCAGCCCACACGTGCCACGTCGCCGGTGGTTGGTTCCAAAGAAAAAGGAGTCAAATTCGATGTTGCTGAGCCAACTTTGACAATCAATGATTCCCCATCTCACACTTCGAACACAGACTCTCCAACTCCTAAACGACAATCTACCGGACCAGGAGTGAACACTCCCCCTCTCAACGGAACTTCTACTCCTCCCAAGAAAACCTTCCGAGCATCTCGCAGAGTTTCTCTTCCTCTCAACAGACTAAACTCCTCAGCCGTGTTGAGCTCTCACGAAAATGTCGCCACACCATTCGATTTCTCTTTCATCCTAGCTATCCTCAATGCTGTTCATACCGCTTTACCCGTTCCAGCGCTCATCACCGGTATACCGATGCTTTTGGCTCTGGACAGAGATGCAGGACAAGAATTAGTACGTAGGACAAACGACGGACGGGCCGGTGCATGGGTTTTAGAACGTAAAAGAGCTATAAGAGAGACCGTTTGTTTGGCATGGGAGATGGTAGGGAAGAAATGGAACATTCAACAGGTTGTGGATATTGCCAACGCTACCCTGAACCTCTTACCGGAACCTCTGGTCGTACCTACTCTCAGACCTAAGGGAGAGGGCATATTACCTGGACAGGAAGAAACTGCACCGTTTTATCCTTTCCCGAATGAAGGAGAAACGAGCGCTACGAGTCTTCCTTTGATAGATCCGGATAATATGTTGGTTTCTTTGAGTGGAGCGGTGAATGTGCAGAATATCACTGGGAGAGAGGCGACGGCGTTGTTGAAAAGATGGAAGATGAGATGGACTGTGGAAGGTGCTTTGAAAGATTGTGAGTTTTCCCGTGTTCGCTCGGATCGTTCAACTTCACATTTGTCTTGGGTGATCCCTCACTACCAACTCTGTCAAAACATGCCCCCCCCCTCGCCAAAAACTAAATGCTGTGACGCAATATATCTTGCCATAAATCCTTCCAACTATCCCATCATACTTAACCGAGTGTTAAATATCTTTTCACTGTGACCCTGAACGTGAACCAATGACGCAGCATGCAAGGGATAGCGCTAATATCAGCCGTGGAAAGGTTCAGCTCGGCCAATATCCATCCTACCCCAGACGCTCACCTCGACATAGCAAGAGTCCTCATGACAGCTGATAACGCATCTTTTCAATCCCTCTCCAGACCCATACCACGTCCCATCGACGTCACGGATCTGAGGGAAGCTTTAGGAGGTAGAGCGGCAAGTATAGACGGATCGGCACCTCCCAGCTTGACGAGTTTGGATACCAGGTCAGGATCGAGGGCGCAGAGAGGGGGTGAAGTCAATGGGAATGTGAATGGACGTAGCCGATCGGGTGAAGGAGGGAAAAGGGGACAGGCTGATGTGAAAGAGGTACTGAAGGAGATCTTTAAGGATAGACGGAAGGCTGCTCAAAGGGCGGAAAAGGTTATATAGGGTGGACGGTGGTTGGGTCCTCTGCATGTTGTCAAGACACATTACTGGAAGTGGTCATTTTTGGCAACTATTCGTACTCGTTACTAACACATTTGATGGTGAGAATGCATATTCCAGATTACGCTTGGCCGTAAAGGAGAACTTGCTGGGGGTTTTCGTATGTTATCATCCAGGAATCAACTCTCTCAATCCTGGTACGTATTGAAGTGACCACTTCTGATCCTCACGGAGCTTGTGATCATTCAAATGGAAAGAGAAATAGGCGTGCGAGTATTTCTGGTGGTGCGCAGACCATACATTTTAACCCGCTCCTAATATGACGGAGTTGACATTATCTCCGTCCGTTCTTCTGACATTTTGACCCGACTACTGCTCGTACTCGTACTCTGCTACTATAGACTCAAACTTACTGCACTACTCACCTCTTGCAACCCACATCTATCCTCTAATACTCCATCAGAGGAAAGATATGGAGACTGAAAAGAGTAATACCAGAGTGACAAGAAGAAAACTCGTATGATACCTTGTTCCAAACCGAAATGGACATCTTCACCATTCAAAATCCTTTCCATTCCTTCCGTTCAAGAAGGAATACGTCGACATCTTTCTTTTCTACGTATTCCTCCTACTTCTGGGAAATTACCCTCAAATTCATCCATATATCTCTCTACCAACTTGACCAAACCACATCGGGTCTCTTTTATACCCGGACAACTTCCTCTTCCTCGTATTTCACCCACCCCCTCGGAAAGTTCTGCTCGATATCAAGGAAATCCATTCCGGTCCAAACTTTCCCCTCCTCTAACTTCTCCCCTGAAATCACCACGTACACTTCACCCATCTCCAAATGGAAAAGCTACCCTCAACTCTTCATCCCTTTTCACACGTCTCACTCAACTACTTCAAAGTACACATCCTCCACCACCTACCGTGATCTTAAGTCATCTACTGGAACAGCGTACTCAGATCACATTGGAAACGGGGAAGATGGCGTTGATTTATGCTCAACAAATGGGAGATAAAATGACCGTAAAGGAGATATGGGATTTGTTAGAAAGGTTGAGGTTGGTTCCTATTTCTTCTCGTCATGAGTCTCCAAATTATTTATTGGAACATCTGGAGGAGCTTCTTTCTGATCAAGTTGATGAGGGGATTCAAGTGTCCGAGTTGGAGAATTCAGGTGCTTTAGAGGAGACTTTAGCAGAGACGGACTTCGATAATATCTCTGACTATGAGGGAGGCGATCAGGGTACGGATAATGAAGAGATCGAGGGGTATTCTGAGCAAGGGGAAAGTGAAGAATTGGAGGAGATGGGAGAAGACGAGGGATTAGAAGATGAAGTATATAAAGAAGGATCAGGAGAGGATGAAGTAGACAAAGAAGGATTAGGAGAGGATGGAGAAGGAGCAAATACTTGGATGAGGGTAAAAGGTAAAAGGAATTTTTGGGCTGAATTTGTTTATTCACCTTTGGATCAATTACCAGAGAATTATACAGGAAGACAAGTGGTGAGATATGTTCACGGTTTGTTGTTATCTGGACACGATATCCCTTTCGAAGAGGCCTTGAATCTGATTTCGACTGTTCCTGGGAATTCTTCACCTCTCTCACTCCTCTCCCACCAACAGACACTTCCGTCTGCTCAAGCAATCCCAACGGATCATCTTGTCCAAGAGAGATCCTCTTCCTCAAACCTTCCCACGAAAGATGTAACGACCATCCCGAAGCAGCATCTCGTTTTGGACAAAATTCGAAAGATTCCATCATCCGTGGAAGGACGAATCTCAGACGATTCTGATATGCTCGGAATGCTTCACGTCTACCTAGCTTCATACGATGGTCATTGGTCTCGTTCATCACCTTTCAAATTATTATCTGAGATGTTGTTACGTTATCCCGAGATGAAACCCACAACTCAAACACTCCATTTGATGATCTTAGCTTCGAGTCCAATGGTGCGACTTGAATATCGTCTTTCTGCTGGCGGTGATGAATCAACCTCGACTCTTGATTCTGATCCGACGAAGAACATTTCGGACTTTGAGATTCAATCAAACGAGGATCCGACCTCCATATCTATCGTCAAAAGGCATCTTTGTACGCTTTTCGCTACACCTGAAACGACCAAAACTACAACAAACTTCGCTGAGTCTTCCTGTCCTCAAGAGTCTACGACAAACATCTCATCGTCAACTTCACAGGTGCTCACAGACCCCTGCGATCCGAACACGAGTCAGATCAACATCTCGTCCCCCGGCACCATTGAGAGTACAACATACTCCTCTCATTCAACTCAATCTCACCCCATCCAATCATCCACCCATGACCTCTCGCAATTATCCTCTTACGATCTTCACAATCCATCCACCCATAATTTCCTCTCCGATCTATCCTCCATCCCTCCCACCTCTTCTCATATCATACACCTCATCGAACTCTTCCAACGTACATGGTCCCTCTCGCCATCTCAGGAAACATGGCGACATCTAGCCCATTTATCACTTCTGGTCAATTCAACTGAATTAGGACAAATGGCATGGAACGGCTGGTGGAATAGACATTGGAACATTGTGCGCATAGCGGCGAAATCTGCCATAGCAACGAAAACACCCACGAACTCTCTTCCTATCTTACCCAGGGAGGGATCCGATCTGGCTATCCATAACCAGTCAGCGAATTGGGTAGGGAAAGATGGATTGAGGAAAAAGCGGGATGTGCCAGAATGTCAAAAGGGGCAGGAAAACGGTAAGAAGCGATTTTCAGGCAGAAGGATAATCGGGTCTGATGTCATGGAAAGAAAGGCAAGGTCAAAAGAGGAGAAAGAGGAAAAAGTCAAGTTATTCTCACTTAGACATACTAAAGCTAAAAGAGGGTTGAAGATGATGAGGGAGATTCAAGGTATGGACTGGAGTCGGCCGGAGGAAGATGAGTTGTGTTGGTTTAGATGGATGGATGGGAGATGAGCATTAGAGTGTATCACACATCATCGTCATTTATCGGACAGAGAAAGCTGCATACATATCTGCATGGATCCATACTGCATCAAATCTGGAATGATTTCAATAGATCGATTTCGATGACATGATTTACCAACCCCATCCATCATATTTGCTTCAAAAATAAGGTCCCACTGTGCAAAGCTACTACACAATAATCGTGTGATATGTCCCTAAGAGATATTTGTGAATCTTGGAATTATCATTCCAAGGCCAATCTTCCCCGTCCTCTCAACCATCAGCCATACTTCTCCATCCCACGTCAGGTACCTCCATACTTTCCCTTCTGGCGATAACATGAGGAGGTATAAAATTCCTATTATCTCTCAAAGTTCCCATTTCTTCTTCTTCACCATCACTTCCTTCATCTGCTAAACTTTCAAACATTGGACCTGGATCAGCTCCATATCCTTTATTCTTTTCCCTTTCTCTAGAAGCACTTGCAGATCTTGGTCCTACTGATATCCTATTTCCTCTTCCTATTCGTTCCCCTTCATTCGATTCAGATTGTGGTTGTGGTTGAATACCTCTTTCTCGCATGGCGATTATAAGTGGAGGAACTAGAATACCTTGTCTATCTGATAAAGATGTTTTCCTTTCTTTTGGTGGTAGTCGACGTGGTGGCATGATGATACTGACAGGCATAGATGTGGCAAGTTTCGATATCATTTCTTCTTCTTGTTCTTCTTCAGCCGAATTAGATGTTGAACTGGAGGAAAGAGATTGTTGAGTGTTCATGTATGAAGATCGACGGGATTGTTGTCGCCATGCTGCACGATGTGAAGGAGCGTTTGCAGCGAAAGTTTCGGAAAGGTTGGCTTCTACCATATTACGAGTACGTGAGACTGTATGAGGGGGAGAAAATGGTCGTGGTGAAGAATCGGGATCGTCGGTAGGGGAAGAAGAAGGAGAATCATCGAGTTCGAGATCGAAAACGTATTCTAGCCAATCAGTATAATGACCAAAGGTGTCATAGCCTGTATTTTTCTTCTCCCTCGAGAGTCTACATAACCCTGACTCGGGATATAGAGAACGGAGGGTGTGAAGGAGAGAGATGAATTTTGTGTGACTGAGGACGAGTCGGGTTAATTGAGGCCGAGCAGATTTTCGGAATGATAAATTGACACAATCTGAAGAAAACTCACCTTCGTCATCATCAATCAACGGTTTGTCCACTGGTTCCCGCTGCTCACGTTCCACTATCGGTTCTTCGAAAGTGACCTTTGGTCTTGCCTTACCTTTTCTTGTCTCTCCCAATGTTTTCACGTCCGTCGGTCTCGGTGTTCTCCCCAAACCACTCGACTCCTCATCGACCGTCCCCATTGCCTCAACATGGCCTCCGTCCAATTTGTTCAACAGCGCTCGTTCAGAATCGATCCAACTATCCTTCCCATGCAAGTCTTTCTCTTCATCCACATCTGTATCGCGTTCTCTGCTGACCGATCGCCGTTTCGAACCACCCATGACGTTATCCAAGGTGGAGAACACGTGAGACATGGCTACACTTTTCGCTTCCGAATTCTTTCCTCTATACAGCTGCCCCATAGGATTGTGCGTCACGTCACTGACGTGAGCTGGTACAGGCGCGTGGAAAGCATTGGCGGTGAGTGATCGAGACAATAAAGAAGATCCAGAGGCAGGTACAGATGACATTGATGTTGCCGCTGCTACGGCGATGGGGTTTCTGCTCCCGGGGATCTTTGCTTCTGCCACTTGAGCAGGTTTCTGTTTCGGTTCGAAATCTCGAGAAGATTGACGGTCGAGTCGACTTCCAACTTGACTGGAACTTCGACTTCGATCCCTTATCAATTCTCCTTTTCCTGGACCCTCGACATATTTCGTCCAGAGTAGTTCTACCTCGGAACGAACCCCTTCTTCCAGAGCCCTCATCTCTTGCGATTTGCGATATATATATTCCCGAACGTCATCCTCGTACCGTTCATGCGAGTCCTTTAAGAAGTCTACAGCACGACCACACAGATCACGCAGATATGGATGTGAGGGGATAAAAGGTGGTGGAAGGAAGAAAGGATCTTGAACTGGCGGGATCAGGGACAGCGAAGAGGAGGAATGTCCGTTTTCCACGGGAGGATAAGGAACCGGTGTAGAGGGATGAGGAGGGCGACCAAAATTACTGGTGGATGGAATGTCTAGAAGTAAAGAGGAAAAAGGAAGAATTTTATTAGGTGGTATATTATCAAGGTCGGTACCGTACTATATTTTACATCAATTGAGAACATGAAAACATCATGTGAAGATGACTCACACGTATCCCACTTTGTCGATCTACTTCGACCCAATCATCCTTGACCCCCGGATTTCCAGCGGATACGTGATCATTCTTATAAAGTCTGACTCCACATAAGAGACAAATTCTCCAAGCTGGTCCACGTTGTTCCATCCAGGATCTCTCATTCGCAGGAACACCAGACCGACCTCTTTCAGGTTGTTCAAATTCCCACCCGAGATATTCGGGAAACCGCTGTGAATGAGCTACGAATCATTACAAGAAGCTTCCAGCTCACAGCCTCTTCAGAAGAATCAGGTATCCAAGTTCTCTCCGTACGTCCTTGATCATCTCCTTTCGAACCGCTACCAGCATCGGAAGTGGTCCATACCTGCGCCCGGACGTTGAGACATTTACATCTGAAGGTGAACGGAGCGCTTGTCCCTTGGTGTGGAGAGTGGGTGAAGGTTTCTCTCAGACCTGTCATTCTGCTTCGATGGATGTAGCTGTTCGGCGAGGGACCGCCGTGAGGGAGTTGGACGAAGAATTGATGCGAAAAGTGGTGTTCATTAAGTTAAAGCGACTTTGGGCGGGTTGAGAGATCCGGTGAGTTAGGCCTGCGCAAAAACGAAACCTAGGCACGCCTACATTTACCAAGTTTGCCAAAAGTCGATTTGCCACCTGCAACCAATGATGAATGTGACATTGAACCATGGCCCCCTCACCATGTAGCCTTTGTCATACAGCCAGAGCTCTAGTGAAACGTCCAAAGACAGGACAGCAAGTTTGTAAATCATGTTTCTACTCCGTGTTCGAAACCGAGGTTCATAACACCATCACTGAGGGGCAAGGTATCTTTCATCGAGGAGAAAAAGTAGCTATAGGAGCTAGTGGAGGTAAAGGTCAGTTTGCATTCCATCCCTGTCTCCGTCTCTATAGCTCTATAGTGCAGTAGCTGATATATCAGATTCAACCGTCCTTGCTCATGTCCTCACGCTTTTGAATCAGAGATACGATTATGGTTTGGATCTCTATCTTCTATCAATAGACGAAGGCATCACAGGGTATAGGGACGATTCTTTGGAGACGGTCAAACAGAATCAGGTGGAATATGGTCTGCCGTTGAAGATTCTTTCGTATAATGAGTTGTATGGATGGACCATGGATCGGATCGTCGAGCAAGTCGGGAGGAAGAATAATTGTATGTTCTTTGAATTGCTTCCCCCTCATCATTCCCTCACCTTAAAATTTCGCCTTGTGCCCACTGTCAATGCCATTATCTGTGGGATTGTCAAAGAGTCCTCAAATGCATAGAGAGGATTCATGTGCTTCTTAAGTCATGATTCGGAAAGGCTTTTGTACAAGATGGCTAATCCATAGGTACTTTTTGCGGTGTATTCCGACGGCAAGCATTAGACAGAGGTGCAGCTCAATTAGGCATAGATCATATTGTCACCGGTCACAATGCAGATGATATGGCTGAGACTGTTCTTATGAATAGTAAGATCACAGCTCTCGAACGTCCCGATCAATTAGCTGATCGTAGTCATGCGTGGTGATATTGCTCGATTGGGGAGAAGTATGGCTTTGACAACTCAAAGTGAAGATACTATCAAACGTAGTAAACCTTTCAAGTATGCGTATGAGAAGGAAATTGTCATGTGTGTACATCTTACCTCCTCTTTTCTATCTTACTTTTTCTTTTACTGGCATGTCCTGAACAAATTAGTCTCGCTTCATAGATGGGATTTGTTCTAAATGTTAGGTACGCATACTTCAAGAAGCTCACTTATTTCTCTACGGAATGTATCTACGCTCCAGATGGTGAGTGATCAAACCATCTTCTTTCCCAATCTTGATATGTATTTGGAGGTGGGGAAGTTAGGAGGTGACACTGATCATAGCTTATCGAGGACACGCACGGGTTTTCCTGAAAGATCTTGAAGCTATTCGTCCCTCGGCCATAATAGACATTATTCACTCAGGTGAAACTTTTGTTTTGGAGCAAAGCGTCCAAAAGGGGTTAAAAGAAATGCGTACGTTCCCTCTCTCTCTCCTCTTCTCCCCCACTTCTTTCCTGGTAGCTTGAGTGTTGAGGTGTGCAAATGATGAGTGAGCGATGTGCTGACATGTAGAAACATGTCTCCGTTGTGGTTACATCTCCTCCAACGATTTATGTGTACGTTCCTTCAGACTTTTCTAATAGTCTTACTGATCAAATCAGAAAGCTTGTGCTCTTTTAGAAGGTCTCGAAGCTGGTTTGGACCGTTCAGCCCTGGTTGGTTTCCTCTCGTCCTCCCGCCCACTTGATAGTGACGATCTAATAAGATAGAAACAAGGTCAGAGTACCTTGTCCGTAGTCCCAGAGGGACATCGTATCATTCCTCGATTCGAACGACCCGTACCCATCGCTGTAGAAGGTATCGAGCGAGCAGTACAATCCCTTGCTCTGTGATATTACGACAATTCTCATTTTCAACACTACGACCATCTTCAACATCGCCTTGCTCGAATCATCCTGTCACAGTCTGAGTATTATCATGTAGCACTTTGCATATGCATCATCTTGTCATACAACAAATGTACAAGTATTGGTATAATACATGGTTTATGAACCTTATTTCATGTCCACATCGGAATGAATGAGATGGAATGGTTGTTGTGGATATCTTTGTCGTAATCGCGCATGAAGATCAGGTTCAGCAATTTGAGATTCTCCCACTACTCATCAGCCCCATTTCCACCACCAATTACACAGGTCTGAGGCTATAACATTTGTCAACGAGGCAAGTCAGAGACAATGTCAGATGAGATACTTACGTTGATTACCCAATGTCAACCAACTGCTCATTAGCTCCTTATCGTCTCTCGCTAGGACTGGAATGAGAATTGGGGGACAGAGGTACGGGTAGACTCACCCTGGACGAATATTATGTTTCCTACCAAACAATTCCAACTTTCTCCCATGAGGTGCTAATCGTTCCAAAACCCCATAAACCTCATCAGGCTTCCGACTAGTCTCCCGGACTTCAGCAACGACGACGTCCGTATCGACTCCTCTGCGCAGGGCGCGAAGGGCAGGGGAAGTTTGCCATGGGATTGGGAAATTAGGAGGATGATCAGGAGGTAGTTTGACAGCTAGAAGGAGATGTTCGCATGTATGACTGATGATCAATCCTATCACTCCTTGCTCATCCTGAACATTCCTCTTTATCTCCGAGGAGTGGAATCGTGTATCGCAGTTTTTTCGTGAGGATAACATTCCGTGCAAGGTTGCTTCAACAGCCTTGGAAGATACTTGTTTCATATTACAACCAAGTCATTGGCTGTGACCATTATTCACTTTGCGATTGGAGGTGGAAGTTCAAGTGGATGGAATTGGATTCCAGGTACGTGAATGAGGTCAAGGATGGGTAAATGGGAGATCTGTAAAGGCGGAGGGATCAGAAGAAGACTCACTTGAGCCAATGACCGGTACGTCCAGTTCGTATCAACCTCTGTAATTGGTTGGTCTTCACCCATACTAACTCATCTACCCTTTTGTAGCCCCAAAGAGAGATCAATTCTCTTCCTAATTCCATTGCCCGACCCGTCACCCAGAGCGCTAAGATACCCCAGTCCGGTTGAAGAGAAGGTAATGGGAGACGACGCATCTCGTCATCTGTCATTGTTCCATATGGCAGCTAAATGTTATTTCGTGTGTGTTGCTACGATTCTCAACTACTAACCGACATGTGAATATCCTGATGATTAGTCCCTGTCAATTTGATCATTGTCATACCACTCCCTCAATCTTATCTGGGTATCCGGGTGACTGTGTGACATGGTGGGTGGGGGGAGGGGGGGGGGGGGGGGGGTATATGAAAGAGGGGGGAAATGGGGATTGCAGAAAATAAAAGGGCAAAGCCCCTTTTTGGACTCAAATTTAGAGCGGAACGAGATGATAGCAATGTCCTATACGTAGAGGGAAAGAAGGGAAAGACTTACCCATGGTGGATCAGCAACGATAACCTGAAATCTTTTTGTCAACTCAGGCAACTACCAACATTGACTGTGAAGGAAAGAAGGTAAAAAGTCGATGAGAGGACTCACTGTCCAAGTAAGGAATAATCAAAAGATCGAATATCGCAGTGAATCCATTGTGCTTCTGATACACCTTTCACTTCGATATTCGGTAATAACCTTTCACGTATGATCTTCGGCAATGGAGGTTGATCAGGCGGGTGGATAGGATGACTCGAGGTAGTGGGTACCACTTGGAAATGTAAATATCTACAAGATCAGTTCTATTCACAATCTTACAGATTTATCTTGACGTCTTCGAGGTTATCAACCATGACAATCAGAAGAGGGTAAGGGTGTGAAATATGAGAGACAGCTCACCGACATTCCTTACCCCCTCTTGGACCTGGTCCGTCTCCGAGTGAAGGGTTCGAAGCGAACATTGGGTCTCCATAACAGAGGTTGAGGTACCTACCCATCAGCTCCCTGTCTAGACAATTTGGCACTAACGGATCAAGAGAGATCCGCTTGTGAAGGTGTCCAATTTGAAAACGGTGGCGAGATACGACCAATCAGGTTTCGTGGGGAAAAGGACGTACGAACAGTAGCCCAAGGATGGATCTGTCCATGGTCGAATGATAGGCTCGTAATGTACTTTCTCGCAATTTTGTCGGTGTTGTTTGCAAGCGCTGAGGGTGGTATATGAACATATGGGGTTGAAGGGTTTTGGGTTCTGAGCTCTGCCCTAGATGAATCAGATTCGTCACTTCCATATCCCACACAAATCCATTTCTGCTCTGCATTGAATCGAATGGAAGTAAGCAGAACTAGGGTTTGAGATAGCATAATTTGTAGACGAATGGAAATCAAGGCAGGTCAATTGGGTAGGTATGAGCAAGAGAGCGGGGCGACAGGATAGAAGGCGAAGGGTCGAACTCACAGCTATCCTCCTTAATCTCGTTTGAGCAGTTTCGACATTCAATAACCCCTCTAGGTCCCTCACCAGCTTCAGATCATACACTCCATGCACCGTGCTCGACGTAACCGTATGATTTGCGTTTGATGCTGAAGGAAAAGACGTAGTCATAATAATCTCTTTCGTAGTGGAGAGATCGGACGGTCGGGTGGTAGAGGAAGGTACGAATGGTGGTGCTGTAGCTTGCATAATTCTTTTCTCTCCTTGTGTATTTGAACTTCTCTTCTCGCTATCAAGTCCCGTCAATTCATCAGCAGGAGTTTGAACTGGGTAGAATTAGTGGACGAGTAAGGTATGAAGAGGTGAAACCGAAAAGTGAACGTGTTGAATTTGGATTTAACATTCCAACATTCCAACATTCCACCTTCCTCCTCTTCCGTCTTCCTATCTTCTTATCTCGCCTTTTGAGAGGTATAGATCATCACCATGATCAACTACGTAATGCTAGTCTCCCGACAAGGTATATCTCATCACTCGTACACTTAGGAAAAACTGACGAAGATAGGGAAAGTCAGATTGGCAAAGTGGTTCCAGACTTTACCTAGCAAGACAAAAACCAAGATTGTTAAGGATGTCACTCAGCTCGTCCTTGCTAGAAGAACGAGAATGTGTAATTTTCTTGAATATAAAGGTGAGTCATTCTTCCTGCTCTATCCTCGTCATGCGCTCGCCACACAGCTCTGGCTTTGCTGGACTGTTTGACACCTGATAGGGTGCAAAAGGATACAGGAGAGACCATCATACCTGGCTCGTATGTCATTTTCCGATGGTTGCGAGTGTGACTCAAATGGAATGGGTTGTCGAAGTCCCATTCTACGATTTGTCATGAGTGCAAGCCCCTGCATGATAGGTTGGGGTACAAAACAGAGAGTATGAAAATGGGGCAAGAGCCAGGGCTTGAAGATCGGTGGTGGTATTGATTACGGGAGGAGGGCGATGTTGACCAATGCAGATACCAAAATCATTTACCGTCGTTACGCCTCATTATTCTTCGTCTGCTCAATTTCTACATCCGACAACGAACTCATCACACTCGAGGTGATCCATCGATACGTCGAAGTGCTCGATCGGTATTTTGGTAATGTAAGTGTCATCACCGTCTCCTTTCTTCGTCCCTCCACCTCACCTTTTCAGAGTCATACGTCAATGACACTGAAAATCTTCGACTCATCTACACAAATGCTTCTTCATTTGCCTAAAATTTGCCCAAGGAAGGGCAGTATGGAGAAAACCCCAGAGGAGAGATTAAAGTGTTGGAACTGATGTACAGGTGTGCGAACTGGATTTGATTTTCAACTTCCAAAAGGCGTATGCTGTGGGTATCATGTCTTGACTTTTCTGGGAGGGAAAGAGGAAGGTTGAAGCTGATGGGAAGATTTTGGACGAACTCATCATTGCTGGGGAATTACAGGAATCTTCTAAGAAGGCAGTGCTGCGGATCGTACGTTCATTGACTTTCTCCACCATCGCTCAGCCTACTCCAGAAACAGAAACCTACCAGCTCGCTATCTGTTCATATCTTTAACGTGTACACACAACCAGGAGATCTGTAGACTTACGACCAGGTCGCGCAGTCCGACGCGATAGAAGAGGGTGAGTCCCTCGCTGTCAATCTGCGAGAAAGCGGATTCACATGATTCTCAAGGTCTCGCTGTGGGTCCGGTGTCTGCATATCCCGAATCACCGCCAATCTACCCTGGAATAAGACAGGGAATGTAGAACAAAGTATGGACAGAGTACAGATTGGGTAAGCTGATGCCTCAGCCGAGACGTCGGAAGACTCTTTGGCTCGTTTGGGCAGTTTGACTGGTATCCGGGCGTGAATAGATGATAATGTGCAAATCCTCATGGACCCATGTATACAATACGCACAACTGAGCACCTACAACAAACAACGTTAATTCCTACGTATATCGTTTCACACGCCACCATGATTGGGGTCATTTCTATTGTCTACACCGTCTGTAAAGTCAGCTGGTGACAGGAATGGCATGGGCCGGGGGAAATGATGGATCATACTCACATCATCGTCATATACCCATTTTGTCTTTTTCGGGTTATCGGGCGCTGTTCTGACGTATCTGTCATTCCCTTCTGGTCTTTTGATCAGTCCCCGGCCCATCAAGTCATGCTATCTTCTTCCTGCTTTCTCGTGAATGCTCCGAATCCTGCCACGGCAATCGATTCATTCTGCCACGTATGCGGAGGGGGAACGTACGAATCAAAGGAGAAAGTTGGAGGAAAAAAGATCAAACATACCGTTCCTTCTTCTTGTTACTCGCTAACATGGATTGCATAGTGATGCAAATGCTCACGGCCGTTAACACTACGTCGTCAGCCGACTTACCATGTCACTAGAAGACATACCGGGAGACCACTCGTTCCCTTTGGTATCAGCGAAAGTTGTCATTTTTATGCTCACTCACCAAATATGGATGCGCAAATATGACCGTTAGAATAGACGTGGGGATGTAAAGGGGGCTGATACTGATCGTCCGCTATGAAGGTGACCTATTGATTATCAGTACTGTCCGGCCGAAATTGTATACATGGTTTGTAGGTATGATACGGCAGTTGATTGAGAAGAGAAAGGTAGTGGGCCATAGAAACAAGGATGAGACATATGAGAAACATACCTGAGGACAATCAATAGGATATCGATCACTAAAGATCAGTCGGAGTGCGAATTGTTCTCCCTACCCGTCAGCTAACTTGATCCATTCACATGTACCTCCGCAAGACATGAAGTAAATACTTGTATGGAGCTGGAGGTTGTCGTATAACACAAATATCTCACCTTGTATATGGTCTCATCGCCCAGAACGCAGATCAGGAACACCCATTCATCTACTGATTCGGTGGAGAGTGGTATGATACCTGCTGGCGTTCCCTTCTCTTGTATATCCTTGAGTTCTTTCACTGAATAATCAATATTGAGCGTCCCATACTGTGAAGAAGATGATGGAACTCACTCAAACGTTTGGTCGAGAGACGGAGGGCCATGGCGGCAAGTGAGGGCGATGGTGGGGGAAAGGAGTGGCGTGAGCTGAGTGTGGCGAGATTAGTGGAGAGTATTTCTTCCACTGTCTTTTATGTAATTCCAGAGCACTCGGTGTTCTATGAATCAAGCTGTAGACCAAGACACTTTATGATGTTGAAGATGATGTGAGGATACAGAACAGCAAGTGAAGAGACGGAGTCGAGAACACATAGGATCGACCCTTTCACTCCTTCCCATGCGGGGCACCGCTCAATAGAGTGCCACAGTCAAATGTCGGGTGTAATCCCGCTCCTCTAGTCTCTCGGCGTTTCGTGCACATCAAGTGGGCAAACGTTGAAACGATTCACTTCTTTCTTCCCTAGGTGGCCGATACAGGTGTCGTACAAGGTGTTACCTCTACTGAGTGTAATGTGTGGGGATTGAGGCAAAGTAACGTCTTGTCCTGACTTACTGACTGATTCAATCGTACAAGCCACTCTTCAACGATCGGAGAGGTTCTCGCCATGGAATACGAGGCTCTCGACATTGACCCGGGTGTGGAATGGAGGTTTGAGCTGGAGGCTGATGAGGAGATGGCTGTACGGGTGAGTCGCATGTTCTTCCACTTTTTGATATAGAACAACGGAATGGCTTCATACTTCGTGAGTGATTTTGCGTCTCCCGTTTTTGCGTGAGTGTGCTGACCGTTGAGCCGTCCAATTCCCTCTTCATGTTCAGTCTCACTAGTGTTGTCGTTGAAGACCCTGCGTTGTAGTGTCCAGCATGTCATAAATCATATCTTGTCCTGTATCTATCTGGTCATCCACTCTCATTCCCGTGTCAACTGCGTCTCCTTTTTCACGATCACATGTGGAGATGCCCAGTGTTTAATGCGTCCGTGAAAACCCCGTATGAATTCTGACCATGACTGACACTTGTCTCCTCTACAGGTGGCTTCCGGCTCTGTCTCAATCAATGCGGAAGAATTACCCCCGTCAACTTGGTATCCGATTCATAAACTCACCAAATCGGCCATTTACGCACACGAACCCGCTCAAATAGAAGGTTGGTTTCACTCGTTTCGTCATGTCTCACACCTGTTCCCTGATACTGACGGCTCGGCATTCATTTACGTGCACAGGCATTCAGTCAGGTGTATGTCATGGAACTTACTGACTATCAGTATCTTCACTACCCGCGTCCCATTATGCCTCATCATCGACGAACCAGTCACAAATTCTCTCACTTCATCTCGCTTTGGAACAAAGACGGATTCTTGCTAAACGGGTTTCAGACGGGACAATAGGACCCAGAGTCATGCTTGTGGGACCGACCAGTTCAGGAAAGACGACCGTAGCGAAGAATTTGGTGAATCTCGCTTTGAGTGCAGGGATGGGTTGGACGCCGTGCGTAGTAGGCTTAGATCCTTCTTCTGTGAGTGGTCCATCTGAACGTTCCATGTGTTGATTCATGGCTTGTCCAAAGGCGGAACTTATACACATATAATAATATGGGACGAATGTAATTGAGACATGACTTATGACAGCCCGCCAACCTCATACCCGGTTCGATATCCCTCTCCTTACCTTCACATCCCCTTCCAACTCATCATGTGGCTCACCCATTCGGTTCCTCTCCTACTTCTCTCCCTTCAAGCACCCTGGCTGCGGATGTGTCGACCGTAGGGTGGTGGTATGGCCATACCGAGCCCTCTACCAAGGGTTCGGATATATGGAAAAAGCTCGTTTCGGCTATGGGTGAAAGATGGAAAGAGCGTTGTGCCAAAGACCCCATCGGTGAGTTGATCATCTTGACATTGAGCCGAGCAATATTGAAGTCAAAGCCGCTGCTTCGGGTTTGATAATGGACACACCGAGTGCATTCACAAATCCTACTTTGGGAACTAAAAAAGATGATCCTAAAGCTCGATACGCTTTGGTATTGCAAGCTATTCAGACATTTGACAGTGGGTACTATCTCCCTACGTCCCCAATCTCCTTTTTCATCTTCAAATCTCTCCTTTCTATCACGCTGCTTGATGATTCATTCACCTGTCGATTCGTATGAATTGATGTAGGTCCTGAAACCCAAGATCACTCACTAAATATGCAGTCGATGTGATCGTCGTTATCGGACATGAAAAACTCACCATCGACCTTTTACGTCTCCTTCCTTCTTCCATAAAAGTCCTGCGTCTTCCCAAATCAGGTGGTGTGGTGGATAATGATGACACTTACCGCGAACTGGTGCATGCCTTTCAAGTCAGATGTTATTTTTATGGTGAACCACCTATCTCAAAGACCATTCAGGCTCTGAGAGGTGAATCAGTCCCTAGGGAACTGGGCTTAACGCCTTATTCCTTCCAGATAGGGTGGGAAACATTGATTGTTCTGAGGGTCGGGGAGGGTGAGTGAAATTTGGGTTTTTCATCTTTTCACTCTTTATAAATCTTCTTCCCATATGGACCGAACATCATCTCTTGATCACAACTCAGTACTTCATCAAATCACGGAGCCATTGGTCAAGATGTTATTTGTCGGCTCTTATCCTCGATGCACCTGAGCAGTGTTAGAATAGACGGGAAAACCTAATTCTAATCACCAGAACATTCAGCCCCTTCCTCAGCTCTTCCACTCGGTTCAAGTCGAATGCTCTCACCTACCCGTCTCACTCGTGTCGATCCATCCGGTCCGGCTCATACTGTCCGTTTACTCAACACAGTCCTCGCTATCGTGGCTATACGTCCAGATGATCGAATACCAAAACCGACTTCCGTCAATAAATCCGCCCCGACTATTATCAAATCCCCAAAGAAAGAAGAGGGAGATGATGGGGAAGAGGAAGAAAAGGAGGAAGATGATTTAGATGATGTACCTTATAAAGAAGAAGTAGGATGGAGGGAAGTACTTGGTTTTGTGGTGATTACCAATATAGATTCTCAAAGAAGGAAATATACTCTGTTATCCCCTACTCCGGGTAAGTTACCAAGTACTGTTGCTATCGCTGGTTCGGTCGAATGGGTGGATTCGGAATGAAAATCATAACTATTTTCAAAGATGTGTAATGCAGATGAATCAATTGTGTTAATTCTGAAAGGGTTTATCATATCAGAGCATTATTGATGAGTTTGATAGTAGCTCGCATTATTGCATACCGCATAGACCTTTCATTAGATGGACGAGAAGGTAACTAAGGCAGGGAATGTTGGTTGTGATGGACAATTTCGACAGGTTATGAAGAGGGGATTATTCGTCATTATTTGAACATGAATTAAATCACTCCGCCTTGCCATCTTTCAACACTGGTTTCTCTTCTTCCTCATCATCAGACCGTTCGTCCCTCCTATCATTAAATACGAGCGCACTGAACATCAGTCTTTCGGATCATATCAACTTTCACTCTTCCCTGGCTCCGAAGCCGATGTCATCGAGTAAGGTATGAAGATAGATGTTCAAGCAGAATGACAGGCCGGTCAAGCGAACGGGTGGAGTAACGATATTTTTGAGAGGAGAAAAGTACTGTACTGACCGGAAAAGAATACGCATGAGGAGGTAATACCATAACAAGTTTATCACTTGCAATAAAGCGATAGGGATGAAGATTTGCCATTGCATCCAAGGTGGCATCCATTTGTCTCTCCATGGGTCGAATACTTGTCTGTTTGCCTCTCTGGCGGAGTCAGCTTCAGTCCGTCCTATTCCTTTGCTCATCGAGCTGGGCAAGGGAGATTGGGGTGGTCCATAACGATCACAAAGTCCACGATGCTTGGGTCCATTAAGACATCATAAAGTCGCGCCAGGAGCAATAATCAGAGGGGTAAAGGAAGGGAGGGTGATTGAAGGTGGATACAGGAGAGATCAGGAAAGACTAACGGAATGAGATGCCATTCAGAATATACCGAGTAGAGAATTTTGATATTGAGATAATGACGCATGTACCTGTTCATAAGCTAGAATCCATCGAAACCTTCTTCAGTCCCGTTACCAAGTGACCAGCCGCGTCGGATCACAACAACGAGAATGCAAAATGAGGCGAATATGTACTCACGTCCAAACCACCAGAAAGACCAAGAAAGGAGGCACCGATTTGCTCTCGTCGATATAGTTGACACATTTGGAAAACCCAATGAAAGTGTCTGATACGTCCATCGTGACGAAGATGGATACTCCGATATATGTGAGCTGAAATTCAGCCGTGTTGTCGGAAAAAAGGAAAATGATGAACCTACGTTTTCGATATAACTCCATCCGATCAACCACAGGGTGACGATGTGCTGATGGATCAGCCTGCAGCTTGTCAAATACTCATGTCTGATAACAGGACGTAAGACTACAGGATAGGAGAAGGATCACACACATGGGCTATCAACTCGTAGTAATCTTTCCTCGGCTTTTCCACTTTTAGCACCATGATCATACTTTGTTGCAACCAATATGCCGCTTGCATGAGGTAATAAAGCTTGAGTTCTAGTGTCATTTCCCTATGAGGATATTCCAACCAGAAATGTTCGGTTCGGTACCCTGTCCGTCAGCCGAAGTTGGTCGGAACATGGATGATGCTCACACCAAGTGGATAGACCGTGCATTACATACTATTTTGTTAGCTGTCACCAGAGACCCAGCTGTCAACGGGCATGGAGAAGAAGTGTTGGACGATTTCACTCACAATCCCGCACCCGCTTAGGATACCGAAATAAAAGAGAGCGTAACCCTCTGACCATCAACTTGACTCATCTCAACAGAAAGACTATGTACTTACGCTCAGTGAACCTCATGATCTTTGATCGTTTAATTTTGAACCAATAGGCTAATGGTCGTAACACATATAGCGTCATACTCTGCCTCACCCTTTCTTTTCAGCTGATTGCACCAATCCGATAAAATCAGCTTGGAGGGAATAATTGACTCACAGAGACCACCATACGGTATGCCACAAAACGAACGCCCAATCTCCCCAAGCCTTAGTATACTTTCCATTTGCCGTTTTCCCACTCAAAAACAAGCAAGCTGCAAATGGGTTGGGGGTTTCCGGTGAGAGTATCCCGAGATGTACCAATGCCAGATGATTGAGGTACAAAACAGGCATGATCATCATGAGTTTCAAAGAGGATGCTGCCTTGTCAGCTGCGTTGGAAAGTTGTGTTTGGCTGAAAACTGCTCACATGGAATGGTCATCCATCTGAACGAGATAAGATCTTTTAGAAATCCTTTGGTGTAATACATATCACCCAGAACTAGATCATCACTCGGCCTTGGTCTTGATCTACCTGAAAGAGGTTTGATTTCGCTTTTCCCTTGATTTGCAGAACCAGCCTGACCTTGGATTTTATGACCACTGTCACCTCGTCAGCGATCAATCATCTCAATGAAGTCATCGATAACTTACGCATGGTGGGCGTGTCCATGACTGTGACTTGATGTAGCTTGCGAGTTGAGAGGTACCTGTCTGTCCATCAATACCCCCTCAAAGTAAACATCCAGCCAACGGGAGCTGAAGGAAGACGAAATGGCTCACTCGAGGGCGTTGGTGACACTGCTTGAACGTCTACGTGATGCACCACCAGCTGCGACTCCTAATCCAGAGCCTGACATGGCGGTGAGAAGGAAGAGTTCAAGGAGTCAACAGGTGGGAGAGATGGATCACAGTCAAAAAGCCGCTAGGGACCTGGTACTCGGGCACGCGGGGCGGAAACTCGGAATCAAATGTGTCACGTGGCATAAGAGGGTAAGGTTGAAAGTGTGATCGTTGAAAACCATAGATCATGGTACGACATTCCACCTTGACCCTTATCCTTTTACTTAGTTGTACCATCGGTCTCATAGCTCACCTTTATCGGTCACGTACTTCCATCCCCAGCTCCCTGCAGATACACGTTCATCAGTCTACCAGTAATCACACCTTTCTGCAAGATCACCTACCACACGGCATGAGCTCCTCCGTGAGGTCCTCCTTCAGAGTCACTTTTAGGCAACTGACCGACAGACTGATAAAGCCGCCAGGAGACAGAAGTTCGAAGGCGTCTACAAGATTATAAGAGATGATCTTGTCGGATACCTGAAAGCTGAGACAATGCCCAAAGAGGCTTTGGAATGGTATCAGCAAGTGAGTGGTCTCTCAACCTCGCTGGTCGAGACGTCTCTATCTCATGATTCTACCTACTCATGCTGGCTCAGTATCCCAGTGATGAGAAAAGCTTACCAATAGAATTTGGATCACAATGTCCCAGGGGGTATGTGCATCATTATTCATCATTGCTAAACGAACTAATCACAAAGGCAAGCTCAATAGGGGAATTTCAGTAGTAGACACTGTCGAAATTCTCAAAGGCTCTTCGTTGAATGATGAAGAGTACCATAAAGCTGCCGTCTTGGGCTGGTGTGTAGAGCTGGTACGTCTTCCTTTCTAAGTGATTGATGAACGGTAATACTGAATTGCCAGCTACAAGCTTACTTCTTGGTTGCGGATGATATGATGGACCAATCTATCACTCGTCGTGGGCAGCCATGTTGGTACAGAGTGGTGAGTGTTCACACCTTTCTTGGACCATGATAAAGAATGATCTCTGAAAGTATAGCCTGGTGTGGGAAGTATCGCAATCAATGATGCATTCATGCTCGAAGCTGCTATTTATCATCTGTTGAAGAAGTATTTCCGACCAGAACCATATTATGTTGATTTGATTGAGCATTTCCACGAGGTCAGTTTGTCTCTTACTTCACCTCTTCGATCTGAGACTTCATCTGAAATTTGCCTACGTGCTGACCATGCAGAGCACTTTCCAGACTGAACTAGGACAATTGATCGATCTCCTTACAGCACCTGAAGACCACGTCGATCTCTCCAAATTCTCCCTTGAGAAGTGAATTCCTCGTTCACGGCTGATGAACCTGCTGAAGGTAAATAGATACCATCTCATCGTGATCTACAAAACCGCCTTTTATTCGTTCTATCTTCCTGTGGCCTTGGCCATGCGTATGGCAAGTCCTTCTCACACTTCTTTGGTGTCTCACTAATTTGACAGAGCGGAGTGACAGATCCCAAAGCATACGAAACAGCACTTTCCGTGCTAATACCTCTCGGAAAATATTTCCAAGTACAAGACGATTTCTTGGACTGTTTTGGTCTACCTGAACATATCGGGAAAATCGGGACGGATATCTTAGTAAGCTGCCAGATTTGTTTTTCGAGCTGGAATAGCTGACTTCGAGGACAATAAATGCTCATGGAATATCAACACCGCTCTTAAAGTCGCTACTCCGGAACAGCGTCAAATCCTCGACGTCAGTATATTCCCTTTACCTCTTTCATCTGTGTACAATGAACATCATACCTTTGAGTCGTGCTTGCATCATTTTGACCCTCTGGGAAGGAGGGACAGACGGGGGGGAGATACAATCCACCAGAATAAGGTCGTCAAGCTAAACTGACACGTGAAGAGAGGAAATAAATGCAGCCGAAGCACGCAATGTGGGGGAAGATGCTGACCATTAGGACAACTATGGCAAAAAAGATTCCACTTGTGAAGCACGTATCAAAGCCGTCTACCACGAATCTCCCATTTCTCTTCCTGAACGATTTGAAGTATACGAGAAAGAATCTTACGAACTCATCACTGGTCTGATCGCATCGGTGGATGAAAGTACAGGAGTGAAGAAAGAAGTATTTTTAAGTTTCCTTCATAAAGTTTATAAACGTGATAAGTAGTCTGGTCGAAAATTTTATTTATTTATTTCTCTATATCATCAGATCGTCAACCGCAAACGGACAAAGAGACTAGAATATATATTATCGGAGAAGAATGACGATGCATCTACGTACATATGATAAGGTATGATAACGTAATACCAACCATCATCCCATTAGTCTTTCTCGAGCACAAGGACGTTCCTCCATTTTTGGTTTCACATCAACCTGTCCGTTCAACTTCTCTGGTGTCGAAATGACGTTCTCAGGACTCACAAGATTTTCACTCGATTTATTCAAAGGTTGCTCCGGAGTCATGGTGGGTTTCAACGTATGTTCTTGAGATGAAGAAGGGAATCTTCTTGGGGTATTGGAAATATCAGGAGATATCCCAAGTTCTGAATCTTGTTTCTTCTTGTTGGTTGAATCAGGAGTGAGAGAATCAGGTGGTATACCTAATAAACGTAAGAGCCAAATCCTTCTTAAACCCTCACAACCCGCTTGAAGTTCAGAGATTATGTGAGCGATTTCTTCAGGTTCAAGTTCAGAAGGTGTTGGGGGGTACATGATTTGTGAGAGTGAGAGTCGATGAATTGATGTGGAATGGAAAGTTATCGATGGTAGAACGAGTGAGTTGGAAAGATGAATTGGAAGGCGTGGAGAAAAAGATCTGAAACTCCGATGAAAGTGTGGGAAAATATGTATTGAATGACGTTGATGATTGCCTATGACAGTATCTTTTCGAGGGAGAGGTCGGTGGGGCTGACTTGATGAGATCAGGGTGATCCCGCTAGATCGGTGGATTTTGAGGGGTGTGAGAGACATGTTGGGTCGTTATATGTGATGAGAGTTGAATTTATTCGGGGAAGTTATGTGAGAGGATGGTAAGTACCAAGGAGGTGCTTGTGAGAGGAGAGTAAGTGAGTGAGGGGATGTGTGAGAATGAGGGACTGGGTAGGAGAAAACATGTGACAGCTGTAGAGGATAAAGGAGAGGGTGATGAAAGGAGAATTACAGATGTGAAGGGCCGAAAGGAATGTTGAAGGGATTAGTCGGGTACGACCCAAGTTTCAGGATGTTAGCGGATCTCTGACACACATCAAATGAATAGTGAGGGAAAACATGTTAGAGGTAATGGCAACGTCTTGACATTTCTTTCATCATCTCTCACCTGTCCCACATCCAAACTACCTCCTTTGTCCATTCTCCTGGAACGGACGGTTGGACAAGTCTCAGATGACAAGCATTGAAAGCAAAGGAAATTATGAGTCTCGTCGACATTCAGCGTCGTTGGAAAGTACGTCCACTGGCAGTCTTCCGTTCTGCTGTCGCTACTTCCGGTTTGGCACGATTGAGGACTTTAAGAAACTCTGCCACTCGGGCTCGCATGCGAGAGTGCATGTATGCTTTTGAACACTTGATGTGATAGTGTAGATAATCGCGGAAAAGTTGAATACGATGAATGGTGGAAAGTGCTTGTGTTGGGTTGGCAAAGTGACGCGGGAATAGGACTATCATTTAGTTACAACATCTTCTATCCCATTGTTTATCGATCTATCGAAAGTGGCTTAGGAGAGGACAAATGGGGAAGAGGGGGAGGAGGGGATAAACGATTGACTCACCAAAAGTCACATAACCCCAATCTTCACCATTCTTCAACCCGGGAACATGTCTGATTTCCAGTGGTGGTTCACGATTCGAGTATGTCACTTGAGGTGCACTTTGAAGAGATTGCAATCTCCGAGCATCGACGAATTCCTAATACCATCAGCAACATATAGATAAAGTGAAGGTAAGGTATGACTTGCTCGTGTGGATAGAATGGACGATGGAGACTCACCTGCAAAAAAACACGACCGTACACTCTATCCGTCTCCTCTTTGAACACCGTGCTGAAAATAACAGTAACTCTATCGTGTCTAGCCTGAATGAACATGGCTTCTTCCTCTCTATACTTGATAATCTTGAGTTCACCCTGAGACTCAGCAGGAGGTAATTCGAACTGTTGTGCTCCTGCCGGTTCTTTGTACGAAGATTGAAGTTGAGCCTGTTCAGCAAAAGCGGCTAGGAAAGGTGCTGACATGGCTGTGGATTTGAAAAGGGCGAGTTTTTGGACTAAAGCGGACCTCTCCTCTGTCCGTTAGTGAAAGTCACCCGGCATCAAACGTTTCATCATCGCGGTTCAATGTGTCTATCAGTGACAGCTATGTGGAGCAACCTTATAAGAGAGATGAAGGACGATGTGGATGATAACGTACCAGCAGTCGGAGGTAGCTTTTCCAAATCAATAGACAAAGTTACATCATACTCCGGTTCCGTTTCATTAGGAGGTAACACCAATCCAGCATATTCTTTCTGCAAATGTTCTCTTGCTCCATACTTGATCAAATCGGGCCAACATTGTATTCCCATGCTGAGGAGAATCACAGTTTTGGAGTCAGCGGTAGAGAGATGAAATCGGACATTATCGTAGTCGACAAATTGGATATCCATCCGTGATGGTCTATGATCAGTTTTGATTCACAAGTACTTACACCTCATTCTACACTACCACCAGTGGGTTGTGCGACCTCGTGTTAGACTGGAGGAATGAGACTTGGAGAAAGCTGTGAGTTTACTGAAAGAGGCCTTTGGGACTCACTTCTCGAAACGATCCAAAAGAACATCGTTTATCACTGTATTGCGTGACTTTGAAGTTAGTTTGAGCTAGTATCAGAGAGAAATACCCACCTCTAAGAGGATCATGTTGTAAATGATTGAAAGAGAGGCAAGGATACAGCAAGTATGGGAGTGTGTGACGTTGCACTGATCTCGCTATTGTCAGAGTCATCGCATTGAGGAGAAAATGTCAGCCTGAGTCTTCCGACGGAAGTTCACTTTCATCGCGTCCCATCCAGATGTGTTTTGCTATGAAAGTAGTGTAGTCGTAAGTACTACTTTACGAGTAAGTTTGTTGCAACATGGTCATTGGTCGCCAGCTACTTTACAGTATGAATCAGCTTATCGGTCCTACTTCTCTCATGCTGGATGTTATTGTCAGTGTCAATTTTTTGGTGGGCTTGTGGTGACTCGTTCCGAGAGGAAGGCTGTGCAACTTCCCCCTTTCCCCATGTCCCGCATCCCGCACGTCATCCTTCTCTCCAAGCTGGCCGTTGATCACTCTCACCTCTCAGCACTCTTGTGGTTCACTATTTCATTCTTACTAGACTTCCCACCTCGCCACCTCAATTCTTTCACAATCGTCCCGGTTACATGGCTGCTTGAGCTGATTCTGCTCTGCTCTGTAGCAGTCCGCTTAAAACTTTGTTACTGTCGGCATCAAACAGGATTAGATCGGGAACCACGTGTCGACATCCTTTCCCTCCTTTATCTTCCTGTACAACTTCCAACATTGACAGACTTCTATTCCACCGTCCATCCGGATCAGGTCTCAAAGACCGTCATCATCTTCTCCAATCTGCAGCTACAAGATTTGAGCCAGCAGCCAACCCGCAAACATGTCAAACAACTCTCGATTCTCGACAGACTATCGCCACCAAGATTCATACACACAACGCAGACAAAGTGAACTTTATTCTCAACAGAATCTACATGACCCATACGCCCAGCCCAAACCACTTTATCATGAATCCATCGATGATCAAGATGAACCTTTCGACGTGCGGGCGGACTTTGATGGTGATGGACCTCGATGGAGTGAGAGACATGGGTATGAAGATAAGGGTAGTGTGAACGAAAGTGCTGCGGATGCCAAATCGTATGTCATCGTAACTTATGCTCGTTTGCTTTGATGTATGTTTGAGGCAAACTGATTCTAGTTACCGTCGGGTCGAAACACACATTCCCCCACCTGGATTGAGATCAACTACGGATGAAGAGATGGTATCGGTGCCTGTCCTGGGACCAGAGTGAGTCCGAATCCTCCCCTTCCTCTCATAGTTTCTTCCGAGACCTTAGTCCCCGCTCTATCGGAATGACTGGCAGCCTGTACTCAAGCTGATTCGTTATAGATGGCACAAATCAGAACTACACGAAATGTCCAAGACGGGGAGGAATGAAGTGACCAGGGAAAAACGTGTCAGGGCTTGGAGAGAATGGAAACGAGACCAACGAGGTTTATGCGGTGTGGCTTGGTTGACCAGGCGGCTGCTAGTATTCACTCTATTCTTCGTTTGCGCTGGGTGAGTCATCGTTTCGACGTAACGAATAAAATATCGAGCTGGTTGAAACTAGTTGCTGACATGTAGCCTTGCCGTGACACTATTCTTTGTCCTTCCTCGAGCTCCCAGCTTCACATTCTACGCCCCTTCACCGTTTACCGTGGATAACTCTACCATTGCCTTCAGTCGGACGCCCACCAACTTTTCATTTGCCGGTAATCTCAATTTGTTTGGTTGGTAATCTTGCTTAATCTTATTCTTCCCTAAGTTTCCCGTTCCGTTCATTTCACAGATGGACATCACCGTAACTAGCGCAGTAACTAACTATCAGCCGATGGGACCAACTCATATGTCCCCGTACATCTCAGCAACCTCGAAGCGACCCTTTATGACCTCACGACGGACAAGCAAATCGCCACTGGCTCACTTCACGGTCACGTCGTTCATCACAAAGCGGACCAACCTGTCGTTTTACCTGTCGAGTTCAATTATAGCGCTCTGAACACTTCTGACACTACTTGTGAGTCTCAATATCTCCGTAAACTCGAGCTGATAGAGAGGGAACGATCTATACGACGCTTGTGGACATTTATGGCCTGGAACTACACGACCCGGTGAGTGTTCCGTCTGGTTTCGAATCAACAACTGACAAGAGAGACCTCAAATTCCGCTTGGTTCTCAAGATGTCTATCATTGGGCTTGTGACGCATCCTGAACAGTCAACTCAGATTAGTGATGTCGCCTGTCCGTTCGAGCTTCCCGCCAGTAGCGTATGACAGTGATGACATGGACATTAGGACATTCTATTGACATGCCATCCTATTGTGAATTGCTTGTCTCAAATGGACCGTACTGACAAACCATACTGACAAACATACTGACAAACATACTGATCGATGATCCACTGATCTCACGGCCCTCTCAGCTCACTTTCATTACGCTAACTGCTGTCATACCCTGCCAAAGTAACACTTGAATGAGAGAGGCGCATGTGTGGCTGACCCAGGCCAGATATTGCTGAGAGATCTCAGGACAAGGAGGAAGCGGGAGAGATGATGCAGATTTGGTTGATCGATGCAGTGCAAAGATCATGAGCCTCAAGGTGAGTGCTACATCCTCTGAGTGTTCATGCCTTCTTACCCTCTCTCATTAAATGCATCTCATCCTGACAATCATGGATTCCGGTTATAGGGATATATGATTGCTGAGGACTATGTCTCGGAGTATGATGGAGGGTCACCTCTAGGGTCAGAGTCTGACGGATCTGGTTGGTACACTTCTTTATCCAGATCTGGCGCTTTGCTATCTTCATCTTCATCCCCATCTGGATATGATTGCCCCACTTCTGAATCAGATAGTTGACATGAGAGCCAGGCTCCAAAAGCGGCCAAAGAAGCAGCAGTGGGGTCTACTTTCTTCCTTTCCCTCCACAACTCACCTGCAGGATCACTGTAGATTGAGATAGAGAGTAATGCATGACTATAAATCTTCCTTGCGGAGTAATAAGCTCTTTGCGCAGCCTCATGTGAACGACTCAGAAGATCCTGATGAGTAGTCTCATGCAAGCGCCGGGGATGTTGAAAAAACCCAGTCATGTTTATCATCATTCTCTCAGCAAGCAGCACATCTTGAGGCCTGTCCTCACCTTCAGTATTGTTGTACCCAAACCATAAACACTGCCCAGGACCATCATCATTCTGTTTGTCAGTGGACACAAACACACGGACGGTGCGTGCGGTTCTGGAACCCCTGGGTACACAAGAGTAGTGCTGAGCCGCCATGATTGGAAACTGGAGACGAGTTTGGGAACGGGGTTGATAATGGGGATGAGTGATGTGGAGATGTTTGCCACTAAGATGCTGTATTTATTGATCAAGAAGTGGGAACATAGCCATGGAAGGCAGAAAGTTCATGGTTGGCATCCAAATGACATGATCCAAAGGAGGGTGAGAAACCAAGGATCGATCCTTTCTTCCCCATCACCGCCTCCCCGTGGACGGACTTTCGACCGTCCCTCTCACTGCCTACGAGGTTGAAATCTGGCCTTCTTTTCCACACTTGGTGATGGGGTTAATTGCTCCGCAAAAGCAGTTCTCATGCATAGCCTCAACCAAAAAACGTCATCCTGACCAGATTTGACATCATTTTCTCACATTCCGTGCGTTTTCTCAAGATTCCATGTCGTCGTCCTCACGGCAGTCCGTCGTGATTCCGTCTACCTTGCCCAGAAATCATTCGCAGTCTCAACACTCTCACCACCTGACAGTCTCTTTTGCCGTCATTTCCTCTCGGACCTGCTTACCGTACAAGCGCTGTAGGCGTACTACTGTCCAAAAGACTTGTTCACCAAAAACAAATGACTACAATAAGACAGTTCTTGTAAGTACACATACATAGCTGGTCCATCTTTGTCTCTTGTAGTTGATATGGAGGTGGTGTACGCCTTTTATCACTGCTGGATCTACCCGGTTGCTAAGGGGTTGCATTGACTCTCAATCTTCGTTATCACATCCAATGCATGAGGATAACACTCTCTGGGGGCCCCTTAATCATCGTTGTAAATCGCCATCTGTCAGAGAGGGACCGAAATTCGAGACCAAGGTGTTACAGTACTGAAAACACAACAAATTGGTCACAAGTTATGTCAAGTTTGATGGGGCTCAGCTGAATTCTAGGTAATCAGAGCGGCCCGTGATGGCTTGTCGTCTTGCTGTTCAGGTAGCTAGCACAACTAGGATATGACATCAGAGAATTGGAAAGGTCAGTATCTTCCTAACTACTCTATAGCTATCTTTCAGTCCTTGTTAGCCTATTCTTCTTGCTGCAAGCATCTGACTACATACTTGGCTAGATGGAGAAACCTCCACAGACAATCTTAGAAGGGAAGATATCAAAGAGGAAACCCAGTCCGTCTGAACGCAACCGCTTCCATTGACTTCTATGACCTCCGCTTTGGGATTGTTACCCCGTAACACCGGATCTGAAGACAGTCGAAAGGAGTATTCTGTCTATTCTACTTTACAGAAGGTCTCCACTACCCTTCTCAGTTTGTTCTGATCTTCTCTGGTCAGAAGATTGCGCATTCCCTTGAATCGTCCCTTCGGGTCCTCTGAGAGCCATGCTTGAGTGACGTTTTCGCCCTCAACAACAACTTTGAGCCCATTCAACCCATTTGCAGTGGTTGCCTCAGTGGCAGCTCTCTGAATACGGTCCAATATAAACTCACTCTTACCCTCGGAATCCTCAGCATAGAATCTGTATAGCGCCTTGCTCTCTGATGGTAGACTGGCTCGCTCCACTGTTGCTTCAAAGATTCTGTCTGTGTCTGGGTGTGCATCTCCATTGAGAATGAAAAGTAACGGACCAAGAGCTGACTTGATCATCCCAATTCTTAGTACCACAGAGGATCCTGGATTGACCGGCCCCGTCGACTGGAACCGAGGCCGAGGCTTTTGGCTGTAGAGGTCAAGCGCTATGCTCTTTGATGTACCATATTGACCTTCAGATATGCTCATGAACAATCTGCACGCATTGTCAAGCATATCACAATCTTCTTGGAATTCGCCCGGAGTGCGCTTGAGTCTGGTTTTGAGAAAACGACATAGCCTGTTGGTCTCCTCCTGCACTTGCAGATCTTCTTCATTTCCAGTCAGTGTGGGGGTCAGGGACACGTATGTTCCGCCTTCCTCATCATCGTTGAACCATGCTGTCACCTGTAAAGGTGTCAGCAAGTCACTGTCGGGCGTGCCAGAGCCTATGAAGTTTAGTCTCCTGTGTGACAGAATAGATAGCCGGTGGATAAATCCACTGGCACCGTGAGGTCGAGTTGAGGAATTACCGGGTCCAGAGACTTTTCCGACAGTTAGCTCTTCTAGTGAGTGCCATTGGCTGTAGTCCCCATGAGTAAGGTCGTCTACCTCAGCTGATCTCCTTTCCGGCACCATTCTCCTCTTGTACACTCGGGTGGATGACATTCCACTTTGCGGGGAGACGTTGGCATGGGGGAGTTGGGCGCCAGTGTCACATTCTTGTTGTGACATGGTTGTACAAAGATGTAGTAGGAGGGAAACAGTTGGCAGTGAGGAAGTGTGAGATTAGCTAACTGATGATTGAGATTTATTTCCCAGAGATCCTTTCTTTGAGCGGATTTTCAATGAGCCCTCCTTGTACTTCCCTCTTCAGTGGCCAGCTAGCTCTATGTAGGATATGTAGGAGGTGAAACGCCAGTCAACCACAATCTGAAGGTATGCCAGTGTGGTTCCTGCGCGCGGAATGAACAATAACAGCTTTCATATCTTTTCCGTGCGAGGCAATCTCCTTCAAGCTAACTTGGCGCTCCTGACGCATTGTTAGCCAATAGAATTGGTCCGTGACGGCCTATCGCCATTAGATTACTACACCTTCCGTCAAATATTCCGAAGTCCAACTTATCCTCTGAGCTTTATTCAAATTGTCTCCGGTTTGCTGTGAGTGAGTGGAATGTGATAAGTACAGAGACATGTAGAATTGATGCATGCTCTTTTCCCCCTCTGTAATATCATCTAATGATCAGCAAACACGCATCTGGGGAGTTTCCCACTTATGTATACCTATCAACATTTGCGTCTGCTGAATGTGCTCCAAAGCTGGCTTTCATTCACCTGTCATTTACCTTTGCTTCAAACCTCATAATGATGTATAGGATGCCCTTCAAATTTGGTCATCCTATCCAGAGTGATGGCACCTATTCCTGCGCCTTTCAATGGGTTACAATGTGTTGCATCAAAGGCTCAATTCCTGTCACTAGGACAGTCTTGTGTGTATGTATCCCCCAGAAGGCGGAACGACAAGCTGTTGGTGTTGGCTCGCCAGGCTGTTGGTATCCCCCATTGATGATAAGCCAAAGAGTGTCATGAGGTGACACCACGGAACGTCCGTTTCGGTTTGGGATTGGTTTCAAACATATTCCTTGGATCCTCCAGACAAGGATTGATCACTAGTTGAGCATGGTCTTTCACTACTGCACAACCAAGGATTTAGTGTGGATCTCCAAAGTCAATTCTATTACTTTCAAGTATATAAGTATGCAAGTATGTACTCGTAGGGCGCAAAAGTCCTGTCCCCTCCCCCGGCTGTGAATGGCAAGTGAGCCATTTGCAGCCGCCTGTACCAAACCAAATTGCAGAAAGACAGCTCTATGCTTCCATGGGAATGAAAGTAAAGCACCCAGCATCTCGCTCGTCCCTTTTCATGCATGCCTCTCATACTGGCTTCCGGACTGGTGGCATCAGAAAAGGACCAATTTTGGCTGTGAAGTTGGGGTTGGGACAGGACTTCTGCCCCCTACGAGTATACACATCACCACCCCAATCTACATATGCATTTGGTGTATCCCTCAGTCACGAGGACCAACTAACTAGCATTGGCCCAACTGTCAGGAGTTCCTTCAGTTATAGGTGTGATTCGAGGGACAAGATCCGCAACTGGTCAAGCACGGTAGCAATCTAGAGTCACAGACAGGTGAAGATACATTGTCTAAAGAGCAAAGTAGTGTCACGAACCATGTCGTAACATCCCTGATAACTACCATCACCGACCCTCCTTTCACCATCACCAACCACCACCCGAACCACTGAGACCGACTACGGCAAAGATACGAGATCCTAGAGGGTATTTGTCACGATAACCCCGGCTAGCGGAGAACTACGGCGAGCTTGGGTTGTGCGGAGGAGAAGTTGCACAACCACTAGACTTGTGTGGTTGAAGATCGAAAGGTGTGGTCAAAGTGGCAATGTGACCGAAGGTATGCTCAAAGGATCCCAAAGTGTTGGCGAGCGAAGTGAAGTAGGCCGAAGATGTATGTCAAGACTATGGAAGGCCTATGGAAGACTATTGTCACTTTTGTAACTTATGATAGATTGATCCTTGAAGAGGATCAAGACAAAATGTGCTCCTTATATATCCATCGTTTGGTCCTCCCGGTGTAGCGCCCCCTCTCCGGGCGGCGTCATCCTGACGCCAGCCTGAATGGTCCCGTCCCATGCTGATCCGTGCTGACCCAGCCTGATCCGTAGTGACGCCAGCCTGACCCAATGTCACGGACGGGGTCTATTCCCCAGAGGGTAGGCAAGGTGACTGGAATGGGGCTGTAACCCAATACTTGTCTCTGGCTCGTAGAGCTTGAGGAGTATACAGAGGGTGACAAGGGACTGAGGGGACTGCAAGATGTCAGGCTGGGACTGACTGGATTGACACAAGATCCATAGGTGGGGAACAATGTCACGGCCGTCGAGCAACTTCTTCCTAATAGACCGACGGTCGACGAACCTCGGCTAACTTCACGCTTCTGAGTCGATGTCTCACCCAACCAGGAGGGCGCAGACGTCGAAAGGAGTGTAACTACGGCGTACTTCGCCGTAGTTACTCTGACTAAGGTTTTGTTCTATTGATGGCGATGTATCTCGATGTATAGCTATCTCTATTTGTCTTTTACTACTGACAACAATCAAGGATCGCAGAAGAACTTCAGCGATCTTCTCAGCTAATATAACCTATCCCTCCTAGACGTTCATCCAACCCTCCCGCGCTTTGACGTACTTCAACGCACTTCGTCCAACTTCTCCGAACCCCGGCCACCCTCCTCCTCCTTCGACTAACTCCGTCTAATATCGCCGCACTTCTGCTCCCATTGTCCCTACCTAGCCTAACTCCGCCTAACTTCACCGCACTTCTGCTCCCATTGTCCCTATCTACCCTAACTTCATCTAGCTTCGCCGTACTTGGTCTCAGAGGTCCTGAGTTACGTGTAGAGTAAAGGGGTTTGAGTCGTGATGGGGTTTTGATGGTCAAAGGAGGGTCGTTGTTGGTGGAATAATCGAGGTGTCACGACGTAGTTCGTGACAGTCGCCCCCTTCTTTAGCTGCGAACGTCCTCGTGAGCGATTACACCCGTACTGTGGCAAGAAAACTTAGCAGCGCAGTACCTCCATCCTATCTTTCTCCAATTTTATCCCTCGTCCTTCTGCTCCCTGCGCCGTACTTCGTAGTTGAGCCTCCTTCCACTTTGAAACCCGAGAGTGAGACTCCCCTAACTTCGTCGAGGTCTGCCGTAACATACCCTGCGTCTTTTGTAGGTGAGACACGCTTCCCGGATGGTAGCCGAACAACACCGTTGTTTGTCGAAGTAACCCTCGTTTATATTGAGATGAGACACTATAGCGTGGGAAATTTGATCGTCCCTTTGTTTGCCTTTTGTTGATGAAACACGAAGCTTGCTGCATGTTGACGACGAGGGGGTAGGTCTGATTATACTAAATACTGAGAAGTTCGTTGAGCTTCTCTCTCTTCCCCATCTGTTTTCAAAACTTTCCATCTCTCTTACCTAGAAAACAGATTTGTTACCTTGACCAGCCGTCTCGTCTTTTATTTTCTTCTTAAGTATTTTAACGTCATGGCCCCCCCTACTCCCACCTCTAACCCTTTCGCCGCCATGAGGAACTTTGGTGGTATGGTGTCGTCTGCTCGTGAGTCTTTCCCCTGTACTTACCGCACTTCGCCGCACTTGGCTGACGTTCAGTTTCCTTCGGTGATAGGTCTCGCCAAGTTTCCTCTCTTGGCCTCGGCACTCTTTCCCTGGGGGAACCGTCTGGCGCCGACTCGCCTCCTCGCTCTGCTTCTCCTCCCGCCAGTCCTCCTGCCGGTTCTCCCGCCCGTTCTCCCTCCGCTTCTCCTCCTCCTCCTGGTTCTCCTTCCGCTTCTCCTCCTGCTGTTTCTCCCTCCGCTTCTCCTCCTGCCGCCAGCCCTCGCCGCAGGACGCCCGCCTTTCGTCCTGGTGAGTCTCCGTCCTCCTCCGACCAGGAGTCGCTCAGTGGTTCGGAGTCGGACGATCAGTCAGACTTCGAAGGAAAAGGGGGTGATTATAGTGATGAGGAGGATCAGGATCGTGAGGGTGAAACTGAGTTAGAAGATCTCTCAGATGATGATATGGTGGCGGTTAGTGTAGAGGATAACAATGTTGATAGTCCTGAGTGTGAGTTCTTCGCCCAACCTCCTATACCTTCGCCGAACTTGGCCTTGTTTATCTGTTCTTTAGCTTCCTAAGACATTGCTGACTCGTAGTCGTTCGCGTTTCCCCCGCTCCCCAAATTGTGGGCCAGAAACGACCTCGTGCCCTTTCCTCCTCTTCCTCTTCCTCCTCTTCTTCTTCTCCTTCCGGGGTCCCCCCCCCCTCCCAACGCCGACGCTGCCGCTGCCGCTGTTGCCGCCGCCCGTCCTGTCGCCGCTCTCCGTCCCCCTGTCGTTCCCCGTCCCGCCGCCGCCGCCGCTGCTCCTGTCGCCGCCGCCGCTCCTGTCCCCGCCGCCGCTCCTGTCCCCGCCGCCGCCGCCGCTGCTGCTCCTGTCGCCGCCGCCGCCGCCACTGCTGCTCCCCTCTCTTCTCCCCGAGGGGAGCCTTCGCCCAAACGGGCGAAGAGGTCATTGCGTGAAGAAGAGTATTTGTGGAATAAGTTGGAGTCTGAGCCTGGTCGTTGGGTTGCGGTTGGTGTCGATGAGGCGTGCGATCGTTGCAGGTGAGTTCCCCTATTCGTACTTCGCCTAAGTTCTCCTTGCTAATTAGTAGACGTGAGATCATCACGTATAATCGTCCGAACTGGCCCTGCCTCAAGGCAGTCCGGCCACACAACAAGGCCCTCCGTTGTGCTTCATGCACATCTGGTCCCTGCTCCTTCTGTCCCGTCTCCTCTGCTCGGGACATCCCGCCCCGTCCCTCCGACTCTTCGCCTTTCCCCCCTCCTCAGACTCCAGCGTCTGTCCCCCGTTCGCGGGTACCTCCTTCGTCTCTCCGGTCGGTTCGCCGTACTTCGCCGGACCTCCGCCCGTCGCCTCCGTCGCCGTCGCCCTTCGCTCCTGTGGCCGGCCCATCACGTCTCCCGGCTGTTCCTCCTTCGTCTTCCCGCCGTCCTTCGGCCTCTGCTCCTTCGGCCTCCCGTCCTTCGGCGCCACGTCCGTCCTCTCCAGTGGTAGCTTCTCCTCCGGCTCACAGCACCCGAAGTCGGCGTCCTTCTGTTCCTCCGGCCGCTTCGGCGGCCCCTCCCGTCACCCCTCCCTCTGCTTCCCAGAAGACACCGAAGTCTTCTTTAAAGAAATCAAAAGGGAAATCTAAAGAGAAGGAGGTTGCCTTCAATGATGGTGATGTGGAAGGTGAAGATACTCAGCGTGCTGGTCCCTCTGCTCCCCGGTTGTCCCTCGTCCACCCTCGTATCTCCCTGGACGTCCGTATTCCTGAGGACGAAAAGGAATTCGCCACTTATCGTTCTCTCGTCCTCGGTCTCACTACTCAGCTCGAGGCCGCCCGAAATGATACATCTCTCCTGCTTGACTTCTCTTCTCGTCAAGCTAACGCTTTAAACAATCTTACTGCGGCGTTAGTAGATGTAGTCAACACTGGGGCTCTGGACGACGAAGCAAGGACGAGGTTAGCGGACGTCTCTCGCCGAAGCCTTACTGAGATAGCCGATGTTCGCCGAAGATTGTTCGACACCCCCTCACTAGTCACTCCTATGGCGTATGAGCCACCACCGTCCCTTGACTGGTTAGGTTGCCGTAGTAGTTCTCGTGTCCCAGCTTCCGCCCAGGCTGCTCTCGACCTCCTCAGTCTTCCCTTCGAGTGTCTACGGACCATACGTTCTCTGTGGAGGACTCCGAGCATGCAAGCTGCTCGAGATGTCCAGGACTTCGGTGACTTCTTCGGGGCTATGAATCGGGCATGGAATGCTTCTCTCTCTACTGCGTTCCCGTCTGAGACTCTCGATCTACCTTCGGTCATCGGTCGCCTCCACACCAATCCCGCGGGACCGAGTGGATCGAAGGAGAAAGGAAAAGGAAAAGGTAAGGGTAAGAGTAAGGACAAGTGAGCGGTACGTAGCTGTAATCCTATGTTGTATGCAGTACGTTCTATCTCCTAGCCCTTCGCAGTCGCCCTTCCTTCGGCTTAGTAGGGTGAAGTTCGTGGAACTTCGCCAATATGTCATCAGCTCCATCGACGTTCTCCACTGGTTCCCATGATACTGAGTCGTCTGTTCCTTCGTAACCTAACCACTCCACCAAGTACTCTAACTTTCCTGATCTCTTATTTACTCTAGAGTCTACAATGTCTTTTACCTCCCACGATTCCCCTACATTATCTACCTCTACTGGGCCAGGTGGTTCAGCTTGCTGACCAGGGAATACTGGAGGATGATAAGGACGGAGCAAGGAGACATGGAATACATCATGGATACCTGCCATCGTTCCTGGTAGTTCCAATTTACAGGCATGAGAACCTACCTGCCGTACTACTTTGTACGGCCCACTTTGCTTAAGGTCCAGCTTCTTCATTGGTCTCTTAGTCTTGATATTCTCTAACGACAGCATGACTAGGTCACCTTCCACGAAGTTCGGCGTAGTTCGATGTTTCCTGTTGTATCCTTCGGCGTACTTCTCGTTAGCTCTCTCGATTCCCTCAATACATTCTTTGTGTATTTCGGTTAAGTCTTTTACCACTACTGTAGCAGCAGGTACCTCAACCTCACTGGTCTTAATCTCTTCAGCCCACCGAGGGTGGTACCCATAGTTCGCATAAAACGGTGTCTTGTTTATCGCAGAATGGTGGGTGTTGTTATAAGCGAAGCTCGCTCGAGCAAGCAGCTTTGACCAGTCGTTTTGCTGATAAGAAGTGAAGATTCTAAGGTATAGTTCGAGGGATTGATTTGTTCGTTCGGTCTGTCCATCAGTCTGTGGATGATATGCAGTAGAGAGGTGTAGTCTTATCCCGAGACTATCGGTCAGGTTCTTCCAGAACTTCGAGGTGAATTTTGATCCCCTGTCCGATACTATGTTCTCTGGTAGCCCATGCTGGGCTACCACATAGTCCATTATCAGCTCTGATAGCCCAGTTGCGGTCAACTTCGTCGTAGTTGGGATAAAAACCGCCCATTTGGTCAATCGGTCCACTACTACCAGTATCGAATTATACCCATGGGAATTCGGGAGTTCTTCAATAAAATCCATCGAGATACTGGACCAAGGTTTCGTAGCCACCTCCAGCGGTTTGAGCTCCCCATGAGGTTTCTGCCTGTTAGTCTTCGCTCTCTGACATACCGCGCATCCAGCAACATAATCTTCGACATCCTTCCTTACTCCAACCCAGACATAATCCCTCAGGACTAGTTCAAGGGTCTTCGCCGAACCTGGATGACCGGCCAAGGCTGAGTCATGTCGCATCTTCATGATTTTTAGCCGAGCATCGGCGTAGTTTGGCACATAGGTACGATCATCGAACGTGAGGAACCCCCTTGAGCTCCATCCTCCACGAAGTATTAAGGGGGACCGCGAACTACGGCGTAACTCGGCGACCGACTCTGGTTCCTGTACGTTATCTTGACATGTCGGATGGGAGCACTCAGCACAGGTTACTCCCAATAGTTCTTCTCTAACCTCCTCCACCTCTTCGTCTTCTTGTATCCCAACTATCAAATCCATAGGATCAATGAGGTCGTTTTCCCGTACTTCCTTTGTACCCTGTAAAGCTCAAAGTAGGTGTTGTAACCCAGAGCTAGTGTCGTCAAGTTCGTCGAACTTCGGCAAACCTTGAATGAGATTGCTCTCTTGCACCATGGTACTCCCTTTTCCCGAGTGGTAGTCCGCTCTTCTCGATAATCCGTCCGGCAGTGTGGCTTGTTTTCCTGGTCGATACACCATTTTGAACCTGAAGTTAGAGAGCTCTTCGACCCACCTACCCTGTCTAGGGCTAAGTTGTTTAGGTTCCATCCAATACGTCAAATTCAAGTGATCTGTGAGAACTGTAGTCTCTACCTGTAGCAGTAAGTGTCTCCTTCTTCTGAAAGCCTCAACGATAGCTAGTAACTCCTTTTCGCCTACCGTGTAGTTCAACTGCGCCGCCTGGAACGCTCCGGACTCGATAGCCACCGGATGTTCTTGCCCCAACTCGTTCACCTGCGAAATTATGAAACCCCAGCCGAAGAACGACGCATCTGTTTGTAGTAATGTCTTCAACGAGGGATCTGTCACGGCCGTCGAGCAATTACTTCCTAATAGACCGACGGTCGACGAACCTCGGCTAACTTCACGCTTCTGAGTCGATGTCTCACCCAACCGGGAGGGCGCAAACGTCGAAAAGGAGTGTAACTACGGCGTACTTCGGCGTAGTTACTCTAACTAAGGCTTTGTTCTACTGATGGCGATGTATCTCGATTTATAGCTATCTCTATCTGTCTTTTACTACTGACAACAATCAAGGATCGCTGAGGAAGTTCAGCGATCTGTAAACTATCTATACTACTCCTCTCTTCTCATAGAACGTCCCTCAACTCCTGCACTGCCTCACGCTCAGTCCTCTTCGTTCAACTTTGCCGTACCTCGCCATATCCCCGATATCCTACTCCGCTCACTTCGACTAACTTCGCCTAACTTCCCCTGTTCTGCTCTCCCTCGGTTCCCTTCCCCTAACTTCGCCGTAGTTCTCCGCTAGGCGGGTTTATCGTGACAAATACCCTCTTGGTTCTCGTAACTTCGCCGTAGTTGGTCTCAGTGGTTCGAGTGGAGGTTGGTGGTGGTGAAAAGGAAGGTCGGTGATGGTGAAAGGAGGGTCGGTGATGGTGGTTGTCAGGGATGTTACGACGTAGTTCGTGACAGGATCAAAGTGAGCCAATACTGGGGCCCTACACATCCTCTCCTTTAATTCCTTAAAAGCTCTTTCCTGTTCTACTCCCCAAACAAACGGTACATCCTTCCTGGTGAGATCATTGATTGGTTTAGCAATTCTGGAGAAGTTGGGGACAAAACGCCGATAATAACTGACAACTCCCATAAATCCTCTGCTCTCTTGCAAGTTCCTAGGACGAGGGAAAGACACGACAGCATCGATGTATTCCGGATTACTAGAAATCCCTTCTCGCGAAACCACGAACCCCAGGAATACTACCGAATCTCTTTCAAACTCGCACTTACTTGCTTTTACGAACAAATTCGACCTTCGAAGCACTTCGAACACCTTCGCCGTAGTTCCTCTTAGTTCCTCCAATGTTTGACCATAGATGAGTATATCATCTATGTAGACCACTACTCCCTTTCCCAACAGCTCTCGAAAACTTTCATTCAAGAAGTGCTGGAAAACAGCAGGAGCATTCCGTAGCCCATCTCGGACAACAAGAGACTCGAACATACCGTACTGGGTCCTAAATGCTGTCAAGTGCTCGTGTCCTTCCTTTACTCGTAGGAGTTGATAAGCCCCAATTAGATCTAACTTGCTGAAATACCTCGCTTTTCCTAGCTCTTCGGTTATCTGGCCGATCAGAGGCAGCGGATAGGCGTCGGGTATCGTTGCCTCGTTCAACTTTCGGTAATCAATGACCATTCGCCATTGACCTTTGGCTTTCTTCGGTACCAAGAACATCGGTGATCCGTAGGGCTAATTACTGGGTCGAATTCTTCCGGCCGATATTTCGCGATCTAGGATGTCTCTCAGCGCACTTCTCTGATCTTCTCCAAGCGAGTAGAGTGGAGCAACCTTCAGGTTCGCCCCCTCCTTAAGATCAAACTCCAGGTCATAGCCTCTCGAGGGAGGTAATTCTTCACCTCCCTTCCTTGGGTTAAAAACATCAATGAACGAGTGGTATTGTTCAGGAACCACCTGATACAATTCCTCCTGCTCCTCCGGACTCAGTTCATCCTGGTCATCTTTGTCTCGGAGATCTATCGCGTCCGTCGGAGTCGGCAGCCCTATGGCCGCTAACTTCGCCGCACTTGGTGGGGTTGGGGTGGGAAATTTCACCGAGTTGTCTTTTCCATCAAGGACAACCCCTTCCCTCCTCATCCAATCCCACCCTATCACAACATCTGCGTCGCAGAGCGTTGTTACATCGAGACGAGCGGATCGCACTTCGGCGTCCTTCGTCAAACTAAATCCGACTTCGACAAACTCGGTGATGGGTCCAGCGACACTCACCGAGCGGTCGAACATGTGAACGGGTACGCTCACCTGATATCGCCTCTTTTCTACACCTATCTTCGCTGTGGCCCTAGGGCTTATATATGAACAAGTAGCTCCAGTGTCCCAGAGCGTAGTTAGCTTTACTCCATTAATGAAAATGTCCGATTTAGGTTGATCTCTGGAAACGGAAGGGATGAGAAGATGATTATCGACACTGCATGAACAAGGGGTACTGAGTGGTGTATTTTTGTATTCACAATCCTCTGGCTCCATCAGCTGTGCTTCTTTTATAGGTTTAGGAATGGTGGCCGAGAGAATATGGCGGACCCGCCGAGCCTCGCCTACTGCGACAGGTCCTCTTCTTTTCCCTGGTCCTCTTCCAAATCTACTTCTCCTCCAACCGCATTCAAGTTCCTCCTCTGTCCGAGAGGTACTGCGTTCCCTCCCGATCCTCCACCACGTTCTCCGAACTTCTCCCCCCATGGAGGCAACAGTCCAACCTTAACCTTAGCCTCCCTTACAGGACATTCCTTCAGCCAATGTCCTGTTTCACCACACTCCGTGCACTTCCCCTCTTTCCTCCTTGTCTCCCTCAGATCGGCGCTCGGCCTAGGCCATTTTCGGCGAACTTCGTCGATGTTCGGCGGCGCACTCTTTACCACCGTCGACGTCATGGTCGCTTGGACACCAACCTGCGCCGAAGGTTGTCCCCTTTCCCATTTCTTCTCTTCTTTCTTCTCCGCCCTCTGACTTTCCACCACTGTTGTTGTCTTTGTCCCTCCTTCCCTCCTCCTCTCTGCCTCCTTCTCCACTTGTCTCCTCCACAGGCGGTTGTCCAAGGGAATTACAAACTCCAATAGCTCTTTCACAGTCCCAAACGATCTACCATGTCTTGCAATTTCATCCAGGAGGTGCGATTTTAAACCTTTCTTAGCCCGATCGACTAAGTTTCCGTCATCAGACCACTTGAGTATCGCCACATGTCGCTGAAAGGCAGAGAAGTAATCCGAAGCAGAGCCGGTTTGTTTAAGATCATTGAGCTGTCGGGCTGCAGTTCCTTCTTCATCTGGTTCGCCGAAGTTAGTCTTGAGATACTTGACGAATTGGTTGTGCGCCGTGAGGTATTCCGGCAGAGGCCTTTTCGATAGATCGGGTTGAACAGCAAGAAGGGGAGTTTCACGTAAGTGAGAAATCATGAAAAAGACCTTCTTAGTGTCGTCGGGGAAAAGGTGAGAGTTTAATTCGAAGTGTACGTCGCATTCAGACAGAAAAGCGGTTAACTTATTCCGCTCTCCCCTCCAAAAATCTGGGTTAGGCAACTTTATCCCCTTCCTTTGTTCCCCAACTGCGCTTGGAGTCGCCGAAGTTTGCCGTCCCATGGCGTACCTCACTCCTTCTGATATCCCTTCTGCAATTCCCCCCACTGTCTCCCTTTCTCTCCTTTGCTCCCACTCCTCCCTACGCCTTCTCTCCTCCATCATATCCTTGTTCATATTTGCCACCATCTGCATTAAGGCCAACATTACCCCTTGAGTCCCTCCTTCTCCGAAGTTCGTTCCACCTCCATTGTTTTCTGGCCGTGGGGTTTGATCCGATCCCACTGGGGATCCAATAGGTGGGAGAATATCGGCCACAGGTGTAGGAGGATTAGACGGTACTGGTGGAACGGACTCATCTCCTTGAACTGACCCCCCTACGCTATCTTCCACCCCAAGGTCCTGTCCCATCGCTCTTCTAAGCTCCTCCAATGCTCTCCTCTCATTATCCTCCATCCTGTCTTCACCCCTACTCATGCCTCGCGTAATTCTCCTTTCCGGTTCCATATTATCTTCGTACTTCTCCGAGGTTCGCGCGGGTCGTCGGTAAGAGCGATCCTTGATACTGTCACGGCCGTCGAGCAACTTCTTCCTAATAGACCGACGGTCGACGAACCTCGGCTAACTTCACGCTTCTGAGTCGATGTCTCACCCAACCAGGAGGGCGCAGACGTCGAAAGGAGTGTAACTACGGCGTACTTCGCCGTAGTTACTCTGACTAAGGTTTTGTTCTATTGATGGCGATGTATCTCGATGTATAGCTATCTCTATTTGTCTTTTACTACTGACAACAATCAAGGATCGCTGAAGAACTTCAGCGATCTTCTCAGCTAATATAACCTATCCCTCCTAGACGTTCATCCAACCCTCCCGCGCTTTGACGTACTTCAACGCACTTCGTCCAACTTCTCCGAACCCCGGCCACCCTCCTCCTCCTTCGACTAACTCCGTCTAATATCGCCGCACTTCTGCTCCCATTGTCCCTACCTAGCCTAACTCCGCCTAACTTCGCCGCACTTCTGCTCCCATTGTCCCTATCTACCCTAACTTCATCTAACTTCGCCGTACTTGGTCTCAGAGGTCCTGAGTTACGTGTAGAGTAAAGGGGTTTGAGTCGTGATGGGGTTTTGATGGTCAAAGGAGGGTCGTTGTTGGTGGAATAATCGAGGTGTCACGACGTAGTTCGTGACAAACAACCTGTTTGGAGGGGGTATTTATCCCCATCAAGCGGGTTGCTCAACATGTCTACGGAATAAACTAGAAAGCGCAAACATGGGAAAGATTGCTCAACGAGCAGACTGAATTACTACTTTGGGGAAGTGGAGGCAGGCACTGAATGTTCCGGACTATGGATGATTGCTCAGCAATCAACCAGAGTTACTACTTTGGGAAGGTAAAGGCAGGCACAGAATGTTCCAGAGTGTGGAGGCTTGATAAGCAAGTGGAGGTAAATGTGGAGGCAATGGTGGAAGGTTCCAGCATGTGGAGGTGGAGGTGGAGGTATTCAGGGGTATGTGTTTCAAGTGTCTGATTGCGCAAAAGCACTTTGACAAGTGGCAGATAGGTGATGTATGACACCCAAGGTGGTGTCAGTTTGACCCAGGGTGATCCGTACTGACCCATAGTGGCGTCAAGGTGACATCAGGCTCCTCCAGTGTGGTGCGGGCCGCGTTGTAGTGGTGCCACCATGGCTCGTACTGTACCACAGTGGCGCGGGGTGATGTCGGGGTGATGCCAGGGCGATGTCAAGGTGACGACAGTGACACCAGGGTGGTGAAGTATGAAGGATGTAGCGAGTTGTGGAGCAATAGGTCGAAGAGATGTTGTAAGGTGTTGTAGGTGTTACGAGCCTGTCGAAGTAGGCAATAATGGCAAATCGGTTGTAGAGTGACAGGGTCGTAACAACTTGCTCGGATCCTTCGCAAGTCACTTTAGCCGTCTGTCACGAACTACGCCGTGACACCTCGATTATTCCACCAACAACGACCCTCCTTTGACCATCAAAACCCCATCACGACTCAAACCTCTTTACTCTACACGTAACTCAGGACCTCTGAGACCAAGTACGGCGAAGTTAGATGAAGTTAGGCTAGGTGGGGACAATGGGAGCAGAAGTGCGGCGAAGTTAGGCGGAGTTAGGCTAGGTAGGGACAATGGGAGCAGAAGTGCGGCGATGTTAGGCGGAGTTAGTCGAAGGAGGAGGAGAATGGCCGAGGCTCGGGGAAGTTGGACGGAGTGCGTTGAAGTACGTCAAAGCGCGGGAGGGTTGGATGAACGTCTAGGAGGGATAGGTTATATTAGCTGAGAAGATCGCTGAAGTTCTTCAGCGATCCTTGATTGTTGTCAGTAGTAAAAGACAGATAGAGATAGCTATAAATCGAGATACATCGCCATCAGTAGAACATAACCCTAGTTAGAGTAACTACGCCGAAGTACGCCGTAGTTACACCCCTTTCGACGTCTGCGCCCTCCTGGTTGGGTGAGACATCGACTCAGAGCGTGAAGTTAGCCGAGGTTCGTCGACCGTCGGTCTATTAAGAAGTAGTTGTTCGACGTCCGTGACAGTATCAAGGATCGCTCTTACCGACGACCCGTGCGAACCTCGGAGAAGTACGAAGATAATATGGAACCGGAAAGGAGAATTACGCGAGGCATGAGTAGGGGTGAAGACAGGATGGAGGATAATGAGAGGAGAGCATTGGAGGAGCTTAGAAGAGCGATGGGACAGGACCTTGGGGTGGAAGATAGCGTAGGGGGGTCAGTTCAAGGAGATGAGTCCGTTCCACCAGTACCGTCTAATCCTCCTACACCTGTGGCCGATATTCTCCCACCTATTGGATCCCCAGTGGGATCGGATCAAACCCCACGGCCAGAAAACAATGGAGGTGGAACGAACTTCGGAGAAGGAGGGACTCAAGGGGTGATGTTGGCCTTGGTGCAGATGGTGGCGAATATGAACAAAGATATGATGGAGGAGAGAAGGCGTAGGGAGGAGTGGGAGCAGAGGAGGGAAAGGGAGACAGTAGGGGGAATTGCAGAAGGGATATCTGAAGGGGTGAGGTACGCCATGGGACGGCAAACTTCGGCGACTCCAAGCGCAGTTGGGGAACAACGGAAGGGGATCAAGTTGCCTAATCCAGACTTCTGGAGAGGAGAGCGGAATAAGTTAACCGCCTTTCTGTCTGAGTGCGACGTACACTTCGAATTGAACTCTCATCTCTTCCCCGACGACACTAAGAAAGTCTTTTTCATGATCTCTCACTTACGCGAAACTCCCCTCCTTGCTGTTTAACCCGATCTATCTAAAAGGCCTCTCCCAGAATACCTCACGGCGCACAACCAGTTCGTCAAGTATCTCAAGACTAACTTTGGCGACCCAGACGAAGAAGGAACTGCAGCCCGACAGCTCAGTGATCTCAAACAAACCGGCTCTGCTTCGGATTACTTCTCTGCCTTTCAGCGACATGTGGCGATACTCAAGTGGTCTGATGACGGAAACTTAGTCGATCGGGCTAAGAAAGGTTTAAAATCGCACCTCCTGGATGAAATTGCAAGACATGGCAGATCGTTTGGGACTGTGAAGGAACTATTGGAGTTTGTGATTCCCTTGGACAACCGCCTGTGGAGGAGACAAGTGGAGAAGGAGGCAGAGAGGAGGAGGGAAGGAGGGACAAAGACAACAACAGTGGTGGAAAGTCAGAGGACGGAGAAGAAAGAAGAGAAGAAATGGGAAAAGGGACAACCTTCGGCGCAAGTTGGTGTCCTGTTACGACTCGAACCTGGCAGGCCTTGGGGCCAGCGACGAGTAGACGGCGGAAGTCGTAATCGGCGAGCTTGGGTTGTGTTACGACCTGGCTAACCAGCACCAGGCCATACACTGGCCATGCATGTGACATCTTATGCCACTGCGCTAAAAGGCACAATATCGCAATCAGCCCTATGATTGCGATCCGGTTATAACCTGATGTCACGACTGAGGTTGCAGGGTCGTGACAGGAGCCCCTCCTTTAAGGGCCGAAGTCCCTTGAGGCCTTCAGGTTTAGTACCCAAACCTATTATGGTTTGACAGCGCTTTGGGTTCGATTCTCAGAGGGAGAGACTTTTGGCGGCGGACCTCACCCGCCACTGCCACATCCCACCAATGTGGCAGAGCAAATATGATGCGCTCTGGGTGGGGATCGAACCTGCTACTGTTTGATTGCGATATTCTGTTACGACCTGGCTAACCAGCACCAGGCCATACACTGGCCATGCATGTGACATCTTATGCCACTGCGCTAAAAGGCACAATATCGCAATCAGCCCTATGATTGCGATCCGGTTATAACCTGATGTCACGACTGAGGTTGCAGGGTCGTGACAGGTTGTGCGGAGGCGAAGTTGCACAACCACTAGACTTGTGTGGTCGAAGATCGAAAGGTGTGGTCGAAGTGGCGATGTGACCAAAGGTATGCTCGAAGGATCCCGAAGTGTCGGCGAGCGAAGCGAAGTAGACCGAAGATGTATGTCAAGACTATGGAAGGCCTATGGAAGACTATTGTCACTTTTGTAACTTATGTAACTTATGATAGATTGATCCTTGAAGAGGATCAAGACAAAATGTGCTCCTTATATATCCATCATTTGGTCCCCCCGGTGTAGCGCCACCTCTCCGGGCGGCGTCATCCTGACGCCAGCCTGAATGGTCCTGTCCCATGCTGATCCGTGCTGACCCAGTCTGATCCATAGTGGCGTCAGCCTGACCCAAGGTGGTGTCAGTCTGACCCATGCTGACCCGTACTGACCCATGCTGACCCAAAGTGGCGTCAAGGTGACGTCAGGCTCCTCCAGTGTGGTGCGGGCCGCCTCGTAGTGGTGCCACCATGGCTCGTACTGTACCATAGTGGTGCGGGGTGATGTCGGGGTGATGTCGGGGTGATGTCGGGGTGATGTCGGGGTGATGTCAAGGTGACGACGGTGACACCAGGGTGGTGAAGTATGAAGGATGTAGCGAGTTGTGGAGCGATAGATCGAAGAGATGTTGTAAGGTGTTGTAGGTGTTACGAGCCTGTCGAAGTAGTCGATGATGGCGAATAGGTCGTAGAGTGACAGGGTCGTAACATGTCCAAGCGGCCATGACGTCCACGGTGGTAAGGAGTGCGCCGCCGAACATCGACGAAGTTCGCCGAAAATGGCCTAGGCCGAGCGCTGATTTGAGGGAGACAAGGAGGAAAGAGGGGAAGTGTACGGAGTGTGGTGAAACAGGGCATTGGCTGAAGGAATGTCCTGTAAGGGAGGCTAAGGTTAAGGTTGGGCTGTTGCCTCCATGGGGGGAGAAGTTCGGAGAACGTGGTGGAGGATCGGGAGGGAACGCAGTACCTCTCGGACAGAGGAGGAACTTGAATGCGGTTGGAGGAGAAGTAGATTTGGAAGAGGACCAGGGAAAAGAAGAGGACCTGTCGCAGTAGGCGAGGCTCGGAGGGTCCGCCATATTCTCTCGGCCACCATTCCTAAACCTATAAAAGAAGCACAGCTGATGGAGCCAGAGGATTGTGAATACAAAAATACACCACTCAGTACGCCTTGTTCATGCAGTGTCGATAATCATCTTCTCATCCCTTCCGTTTCCAGAGATCAACCTAAATCGGACATTTTCATTAATGGAGTAAAGCTAACTACGCTCTGGGACACTGGAGCTACTTGTTCATATATAAGCCCTAGGGCCACAGCGAAGATAGGTGTAGAAAAGAGGCGATATCAGGTGAGCGTACCCGTTCACATGTTCGACCGCTCGGTGAGTGTCGCTGGACCCATCACCGAGTTTGTCGAAGTCGGATTTAGTTTGACGAAGGACGCCAAAGTGCGATCCGCTCGTCTCGATGTAACAACGCTCTGCGACGCAGATGTTGTGATAGGGTGGGATTGGATGAGGAGGGAAGGGGTTGTCCTTGATGGAAAAGACAACTCGGTGAAATTTCCCACCCCAACCCCACCAAGTGCGGCGAAGTTAGCGGCCATAGGGCTGCCAACTCCGACGGACGCGATAGATCTCCGAGACAAAGATGACCAGGATGAGCTGAGTCCGGAGGAACAGGAGGAATTGTATCAGGTGGTTCCTGAACAATACCACTCGTTCATTGATGTTTTTAACCCAAGGAAAGGAGGTGAAGAATTACCTCCTTCGAGGGGCTATGATCTGGAGTTTGACCTTAAGGAGGGGGCAAACCTGAAGGTTGCTCCACTCTACTCGCTCGGAGAAGATCAGAGAAGTGCGCTGAGAGACATTCTAGATCGCGAAATATCGGCCGGAAGGATTCGACCCAGTAATTCGCCCTACGGATCACCGATGTTCTTGGTACCGAAGAAGGCAAAAGGTCAATGGTGAATGGTCATTGATTACCGAAAGTTGAACGAAGCAACGATACCCGACGCCTATCCACTGCCTCTGATCGGCCAGATAACCGAAGAGCTGGGAAGAGCAAGGTATTTCAGCAAGTTAGACCTAATTGGGGCTTATCAACTCCTACGAGTAAAAGAAGGACACGAACACCTAACAGCGTTCAGGACTCAGTACGGTATGTTCGAGTCTCTTGTTGTCCGAGATGGTCTGCGGAATGCTCCTGCTGTATTTCAGCACTTCTTGAATGAAAGTTTTCGAGAGCTGTTGGGAGAAGGAGTAGTAGTCTACATAGATGATATACTCATCTATGGTCAAACGTTGGAAGAACTGAGGGGAACTACGGCGAAGGTGTTTGAAGTGCTTCGGAGGTCGAATTTGTTCGTTAAAGCTAGTAAGTGCGAGTTTGAAAGAGATTCGGTAGTCTTCCTGGGGTTCGTGGTCTCACGGAGGGGAATTTCCAGTAACCCGGAGTACATCGATGCTGTCGTGTCTTTTCCCCGTCCTAGGAACTTGCGAGAGAGTAGAGGATTTATGGGAGTTGTCAGTTATTATCGGCGTTTTGTCCCCAACTTCTCCAAGATTGCTAAACCAATCAATGATCTTGTCACGCGGCGCCGCGTGACATTATCCTTTCCCATCAAACGAAGTTCCTTTGGACATCAGTTCGCCATCAACGACCCAGTTCGCATGAACTTCACCACCCACGAGGGTATTAGGAGGCTAACTTCGTCGAGGACGAAGTTAGTCATGTAGGAACTTAGGGGGATACGAAGTTAGGAAGATACGAAGTTAGGGAGATACGAAGTTAGGAGGATACGAAGTTAGGAAGGCACGAACTTCGTCGGGGACGAAGTTCGTGAGGTACGAAGCTCGGGACGTCGGGTTGAACGAAGTTCTGCGTTGACGAAGTTAGGGAAGGACGAAGTACTTAAGGGCCGAAGTTCCCAGAGATCTTTGACGATCTCTGGTTGTTGTCTTAGTGATAGAAGTTAGTAAAGTACGAAGTTATTACACCCAGAAGTTATTGTCACCTATTTCATATCTCGAACAACGAAGTTGGTAAAGGTCGAAGCCCACGAAGTTATTGGCCGTCGGTCGTAGGAAGTTAACGAAGAAGCAACCCTGTGACAGTACCAGAGATCGTCCTTACCGACTCTCCAGTAACTCGTGGGAAGATATATGTGGACTAGAGGAAAAGAACGAGAGAGAAGAACGGCTGAAGCAATGTCGAGGAACGAACAGGGGGATAATCAAGGTAACCTAGAACCTCGCGGTTCTAGGGATTCGTCTTTTCTCTCCCAACCACCTTCTGACGCATACTTGGGCGATCCATGGGTTGAGGGAGGTGATCAAGGGAGAAGATTAGAGGAAGAAGATGGGGGGTCGACTGGTGGAAGAAGTTCGTATACATCGCGACCTAGGGGAGGGAACTCACCGGAGAGATTTAAAGAAGATATTAGGGATGGGATGCTGGTGGAAATGATGAGAGCGCTGAGAGAATTGAAGGCGGCTGACAACCAGAAGAGTGAGGCTCTGACAGAGATAGTACAAGAACTTCGTCGAGGACAGCGGGGAACTAGAGAAGGGTCGGCGACAACTTCGTCAACTCGAGCGCCGAAACCGAAAGATCCGGACGAATTCGATGGGTCAAGGGAGAAGCTCACTGGGTTCTTGACTCAGTGTTCGTTGGCGTTGAGTGTGATGAAGGATAGGTTTGAGAGTGAGGAGCAGAGTGTGTTGTGGATGGTAGGGTCCTTACGAGGGGTTGCACTGCTGGCGGTGCAGCCTCATCTACTTTCTACTCCTCTTCCCCCTTTCCTCTCAAAACGTTCTGAGTTTGCTGTGTGGATGAAGAAGAACTTCGGTGACCCAGATGAGAGGGGTACGGCTATTCGGGGGTTGAGGGAATTGAAGCAGAAGCAAGGGAAAGCATCAGCGTACTTCGCTGAATTCCAAAAGTATATTGCTATATTGGGGTGGACTGAGGAGGAGATGTTAGTGGCTCAGGCTATTAACGGATTGGACGAAGTTATGAAGGACGAGCTTTCCCGGAGAGAGGAGATTGGGACTATGGAAGAACTGAAGGCAGTGGTGATCAGATTGGACAATAGAATGACTGAGCGTTGGGTGGAGAGACAGGCTAATGGGCAGAAAACAAGCTGGGGAAGAACGCCTAACTTCGTGCAATCAACGGCGAAGTTAACGACGACACCCGCGAAGAATCCTGTGGGCTCGGTGTTGCCTCCTCCCCCAGTTCGGAGTAACTTAGTGACAGGATCACAGGGTTGGAAGCAAGGGGATCCTCTTACCCCTAGACCTAGTTTCGACCAGAGGGAAAAGTGGAGGGCCGAACGAGCGTGTTTGGAGTGTGGTGGCCAAGGACACTATGTGAAGGACTGTCCCTTGGTAGCGGCTAAGGTAGCTCAAGGAAAGATGAATCCTCCGGAGATGTGGAAGAGTTCAAGGAATAGGGGAACAGGAGGGAATGCAGTAGCTGTGGGGGAGTCGAGGCAGATGAATGCGGTAGCAGGGGAGGATGTGGATGAGGGAAAAGGCCTGGACCCGTCGGTTTGAGAGAACGTCGGCGGGTCCATTTCTCTGTCCTCTCTGCTATTGTTCCTTCTGATATTAAGAGGAAAGAGCTGACAGTAGCAGAACCATGTGTATACGAAGATGGACATTTCATCACGATACCCATCACTAATGCGAGACAACCAAAAACAAAAATCAACGTAAAAGGGGCCCAGGTGGTCGCCTTATGGGATTCAGGAGCGACCAGTTCATATATAAACCCAAAAACAGTGGAGGAGTTAGGATTGGAAGTTATAAGATACCCAGAGGAAGTACCTGTACGTATGTTCGATGGTTCAGAAAGTATTGGTGGCCCCATCACGAAGTTCGTTGAAACGGGGATTCGTGTGTCAGTTGAGGACGAAGTTCGTATGATTCGGTTGGACGTCACGAAGTTGTGCGATGCAGATGTGGTGATAGGATGGGAATGGATGAAGAAGGAAGGAGTGGTCCTGGATGTTAGGGAGGAGGTAATAAAGATCCCGGGTAGACAGAAAAGAGAAGGGGAGAAGTTAGGAGCGGTTTTTGGGTTCAAGGAAGGGGAGGTTTTAGGGCCTAGAGACTCGGCGTTGGAAGACGAACTTAGTGAGGAAGAACAAGAAGAACTGCTGGAAGTGGTACCTTCTGAGTACCATGTTTTCTTGGATATCTTTAATCCTAAGGTAGGAGGAGAGACATTACCTCCAAACAGAAGTTACGATTTGAGACTGGACCTAGTGGAGGGGGCGAAGTTAAAGGTGGCCCCGCTGTACTCGTTAGCTGAAGATCAGAGAAAGGCGTTAAGGGAGATTCTGGAGAAGGAGGTAGCGGCTGGTAGAATTCGAAAGAGTAACTCGCCTTATGGGTCACCTATGTTCATGGTTCCCAAAAGGGTAAAAGGACAGTGGCGGATGGTGACGGATTACAGGAAGTTAAACGAAGTTACCATTCCAGACGTTTATCCCCTTCCATTGATCAGTCAGATTACTGAAGAATTAGGTACAGCAAACTATTTTACGAAACTCGACTTGATGGGGGCATACCAATTGTTACGAATTGCTGAAGGATACGAGTATCTGACAGCATTTCGTACACAATACGGAATGTACGAGTCGTTAGTGGTTAGGGATGGTCTACGAAATGCGCCTGCTGTGTTCCAGCACTTCTTGAACGACATCTTTAGGGATTTACTAGGGGAGGGGGTCATAGTGTACATCGACGACATTCTGATTTATGCTAAGACTAAGGAGGAACTTAGGAGGTGTACGGTAAAGGTATTTCAAAGACTTAGAGAAGCTAAATTGTTTGTGAAGGCGGCGAAGTGTGAGTTTGAACGAACTTCGGTGGTGTTTCTCGGGTACGTAATTTCAAAATCAGGCATTTCGGCAAACCCAGAATACGTTGCTGCTGTACAGGATTTTCCTCGACCTAAGAACTTACGAGAATCCCGAGGGTTCATGGGAATGGTCAGCTACTACCGAAGATTCGTCCCGAACTTCTCGAAACTTGCGAAGCCTCTGAACGATCTTACTCGCAAGGATGTAAGCTTCACATGGGGAACTGAGCAAGAGGAGGCGTTCAGAGTGCTGAAGAAGAAGTTATGTGAAGCTCCAGTGCTAGCTCACTTCGACACCTCCTTGAAAACGATTATGCAGGCAGATGCCTCGTTCTTTGGATGGGGATATATTATCTCACAGGTTGATAAAGAAGGTAGGGAACACCCTGTGGCTATAGAATCGGGAGCTTTTAAGGGTGCTGAGTTGAATTATACTACGGGGGAAAAGGAGTTGTTAGCAATAGTCGAAGGTTTCAGGAGGAAGAGACACTTATTACTACAGGTAGAAACGAAGGTCTTGACAGATCATCTTAATCTGACATATTGGATGGCCCCGAAACAATTGAATCCTAGACAAGGTAGGTGGGTAGAAGAACTGGCTAACTTCAGATTTACGATGATTTACCGTCCCGGGAAGCAAGCGACGCTGCCAGATGCCTTGTCAAGACGACCGGACTATCATCCCGGGATAAAAGGAATAACGACGGAACAAGAGGAGAATTTCGTCCAAGGGCTGCCGAAGTTCGACTCGGAAGATGTTACTGAATCAAGCCTGGGACACATGCTCCGGGCT